>NW_024429186.1:69031803-69584303 GCF_017639785.1 Mesocricetus auratus | reverse complement strand
TGAGTGCAGTTCCCAAAGAGGGAAGAAGAGAGCATCAGATCCCCTGGAATTGAAGTCAAAAATGGTTGTTAGTTGCCATTTGGGTGCTGGGAATCACTTGAACCTACGTGATGAATTTAATGGAATATTATCCAAGCTTATAAAGTGAAAAATGGGCAGAAATGGCACACTCACTGTTTATACTATACATTGGTATTGATACTAGTTCTCCCCAATTTAATCTACAGAAGCAATTGAATCAATCAAAATCTTAGGAAATTGTCTTGGTGATTCTGAGATTTATATGAGCATGCAAAAATGTAGTATAACTAAGACATCTTTAAACAAAAAAGATCTCTCTTTCTCTCATCCTGATTTTATGACATTTTTCTTCACAGTCATCCAGCAGAATAGGCATCAAGATAATACCCTCTAAATCTCCCAAACAGCATAATCATCTGGGGACCAAGTGTTCAAATGCCTGAGACTATTTTGGCTATTTCTCATCAAACCATCACATTCCATCACAAAAAATATGGAGTTCAGCAGGTGAATATTTGTCAAACATGCATGAAGGCCTGGATTAATTCCCAGAACTATGTGCCACTGTTTGACATAAATGCATATCTTTCCTACACGGTGTGCATAAAAAATCCTAACAGTTCAAAAAGAGACAAAACAACACAAAGTATAACCTACAGTTGGCTACAAGTGTTAATGCACTCTTGGACAAGAAGTCATATTTATGGACAATACCAATAATTAGGTAAAGGCAATTTAAATCAAAATATAGTACCTAAGTATCCATTAAGTCATGTGATCTTAGATGCAACTAGTCAACCATGGCCACAGATAATGCATAAGTATACTGAAATAAAATGTATTAGTGATTACTAACACGAATAAAATCATGAAGGTCACTATTTTTTAATGTTCCCTAACTAGTAAAATGTTATGAAAACTGTTTCTAATTCACAAAAGTTGCTGAGGCAGAAGCCAAGCCAAATTTAGCTAGTAGAACATAGGTTGTAAATCCTTCAAGTGCAGTGATAATTCAAATTAGCAATTTAAAGTAATTCAACTACTTGAAAAGTATTCAAATATTTCTTAAAACATTGACTATGTATGTATGATCTGATTCAACTTATGTTTATCCAAGAAGAAAGGATGGCCATGACCACATAAAGATCTGTAGAGCTATTCCTAGCAAACTGAAAAAAAAAAAACCTCAAACAATAATCGGCATATGGATAGTTATGTAAATAGATGTAGTGGATCTTAGAAATGGAATCTCAACCATATGGAGAAATAAGATCTTAATATACAACAGAGAATGTCTCTTATATAACTGTGCTTATCTACACATGGTATATGGTTTTGTTGATAGTAAATTCTACCTATGTTCAAGAAAGCAGAAACAGCCTAGATAGTTGAGAGAGGAATGGATTACAATTACAAAGAGTCATAGGAATAAACATTTTTTTTCAGCGATAGAAATATTGATTACTCAGTTGTGGTAATGGTTTCAAAGTAGACACAGCTCATGCATACAAAGGATAGTATACTTTAAATATGTAAACTGTATTTTGGAACATTTATACATCAATGACATTGTAAGAAGTCTGTCCTCAAAAACAATTTTATGAGATTTACATCTTATTTCAAACTGAAGTCAATGGGAGCCCCTCTGGGACAATTGTATTTTAAAGCCCACCTCCAATTATACAAGAATCTACTTAATTCCTTAAATCCTTCAATAGAAAACTGTGATTTAGTAAACAGCCCAGGGACATATTTAGAGAGTGAAGCAGAGATTAGGTAATAGCAAGCATTTCTACATAGAGGAAAGAATATATTACATATAATATATAGTATATATTCAATATATACCACTTAAAATTTACTTTATTAGGTAAAACCCCAAAATCTAAGGAAGAGTCAAGGATAAAATGATTGATTCCCTCCTTTTTAATATAAAGATCAGTTTTGATTTTTCCATTCTTGAGGTTACAAAAGATATAAAATAAGTTGATTGTGAGTTGTGGCAGTAATTTCTACGTGCTAGGAGAGAACTGATCAGTAACGTGGCTCAACTTCTCCTTCAGTAGGCAAAGAGATAACTACAGGAAAGTAAAGTGTCATTGTAACTCCTTTCAATCAGTTTCTGCCACCTGCCAATGAGATATCAATCAAGGTTATATGATCAAGCTGTGGTCGATAAGCCTATTCAGAGTACCTCAGATATTCGTGATTAATAACACTTTTCTTTCCTGTGCACAGAAGGAAGTTGTTCACACATACACACACACACACACACACACACACACACACACACAGTGCATAGAGTTAGCAATAGTGTAAAAGATTTATGTCAATTTCCTGCAGGGCTCTATTTAAAATAGTTTGATGAGCACATATTAACTAACACATTGACCTCAAAGATCAATAAGTGTAGTTTACAAGTTTAGATATCGTCATACTGAGAGCTGTTCCAAAGAAAAGGGTAGCAGAATGCAGTGATTTCTGTTGTTCAAATAACATGTCTTAAATTCACCACTGATTAAAAGGTTAAAATAAGTTCAGATGTTATTGCTTTCACTTTTACTGGTGAATCCCAGGTGGCAACTCCGAAGCAAAATTGATGTACAAAGACCTATTATTCTCATGTGCTTCTGCCTTGTAAAACTTATAACCCAGTATAGTATTGCTTCACAAACAAAAGCTTTGCAAGCTTATCTTTTTTTGTCTGATTTGCCTTGAAGCTCCTTCCTCTCCTAAGCTTGAATTACAGATTGTGAACACAACTAAGGGTCACACAGATGATACAAAGAATTAGAGAAGGAATTAATTTACCAGTTTCTTCTCCTTTGGCTACAGGTTGATTTACAAGCTGCTATTCAGTTTAGCAAGTTGGAGCTTAAAGGACAAATCCAAACTATTATGGCTTCTTTGTGTGATGAGAGAGAGAAGAGCAGAGGGGAACAGAAGAAGGGAGGAAGGAGAGAAGGGATAGATGGAGGGGCGAAGGGAGGGAGGTAGACATGAGAGGGATTTTCCACACTAAGTATGTGCACTCAGCTTGGAACAGTTTCATGTCATGTTTGGGGCTAAGGAAGTTTTTAAATTGTCCTTTGTCTTTTGCTCCCAAGTTTGCTCAGTTCATGAATGTCATTAAAAAAGAGTGTGCTCTTCTAGGACACATCCATGCAGACTGTGGACTATTCAGAAGGAGAAGTGAGCATTGTGGGGACTCAGAGTGGCCTGCACTCAAAGGGTGGATAGTAGTGACATGAAGGAATCTGAGGAGCAGCATGGAATCACTATCACAGATATTCTGACAACACCCAAGTGTGGTCTTGAAGTGGAGAACCTATGATGTCACCAGAAGATTAAAATGCTGTGAAAGACAAGAAAGCATTAATCTATCTAGAAGTGGATGAGAGCACAAGTGTGAATAACAGAATTAAGTAAGCACGACTCACTTCCTCCTATGTAGCTGATTACTGAATGGGATTTCTCATACTTGGTGCTGAGTTTCTGCCTCTAGATATCAGTCAGGCTTCCAGGGAATCAAATTAAATTAGCCTGGTCACAGTTACCTGACTAAACTTGCCAACTGGTACAAGTATTACTTGGTTGTTATGCCAAATCAAAGGTGCTGCTTTAACGTGTGAAGTTATACCCCTTTAAAACAATAGAGATTAATTGTAAATGTTAATGGGGCTCATCACCACATTCTAATTCATGGGTACTGTGTGGTCTAGTCATGTCCCCCTACCTTTCTTCTGTCCCTCCACCCCATCAACACCCTTCTCCCAGGCTCTGATAGTCATTATACTCCTTTGAAGTAAACTATCTATTTTTTTAAATCTTACATTCATGTGTATGTACCTGGATGTGCACATAGACATGCCATGATGCGCACATAAAGGTTTATTTGAGGGAGTTACTTCTCTCCTTCCATTATATAGTTCCTGGATAATCAAACTCAAATTGATGAACTTGACATAACCCTATTCCCTGTCTGAGCCAGTTGCTGGACTTTTTTCCCTTTTAAAAATAGCATTCTTAAATTGGGCATGGTTGCACAGGCATTTAATCCCAGAACTGGAAAGGAAGAGTCAGGTGGATTTCTGTGACCTCCAGGCCAACCTGGTTTACAGAGTTCCAGGACAGCTAGGACTATGTAGAGAGTCATGTCTCAAAAAAAAAAGGAAAAATAATTAATTAATTGAAATTAAATGATATAATGATGACTGGTATTTCATTGTAGTCTTGATTTAATTTTCCTGATACTAGTTATCAGATGAACATTTTTCATGCCTGCATTCAGACAAAAATGTTTCCCAAGCTTTCCTCTGATAATTTCAGAGTTTCAGATCTTACAATAAGGTCTTTGTACTTTTCTTTTTTAGTAGGAAGGAGTTAAACTCAAAGTCTCACACAGGCTAATCAAGGACTCTACCATTGAATTCATGTCCCTAGTCCTTTAGTTAAACACGGCATGGTAGTTTGAATGTAATTGGTCACCATAAACTCATAAGGAATGGCACTATTGGGAGGTCTGACTTTGTTGGAGTAGGTATGACCTTATTGAAAGACATATGTCATTGTTAAGGTGGGCTTTGAGGTCTCATATATGCTCAAGCTTTGCTCAGTATTTTAGCCCACTTCCTGTTGCCTTCTGATCAAGACATAGCCAGAATATTGTCTGTCTGAATGCCACCACACCCTGCCATGATGATAATGTAAGCCATCCCAATTAAATGTTTATTCTTTATAAGAGTTGCTGTGGGAAATGGGCTCCCTGGGGAGTGTATGGGGAATGGGATGTGGGAGGGTGTGGGAAGATGGGAGTAAGAGGGAAATGATTGATATGTAAAATAAGATTGCTTCTAATTTAAATAAAATCAATTAAAAAACTTGCTGCGGTCATGGTGTCTCTTCACAGCAATAGAAACCCTAAGACACTTGGGACTTGAATGCACCAGACTCCTGAGTAGTTGGGATTAAAGACCTGTACCTCTGCTCTCAGCCTTTTGACCAACTGTAAGTAGATCTTATACAGTGTGAAGGTAGGAGTCAAGTTTCAGATTTATGCATGCAGGCATCCAGTTTTCTTAGCATCCTTTACCAAAGAAGCTGCCCATTCTCCAGAGTATGTGCTTGGCATCTTTGACAAAAATTGCTTGGCTGTAGATGTGTGGACCTATGTCTTGGTTTACACTGAGTACAGCATTTTATGTGTCTGTTTAAATGCCAATACTATATTTTTTATTTGGTATGTATTGGTTCAATATCTTGAATTTAGTATGGTGATCTTTCCTTTGCTCATATTGCTTAAGATTAATCTGGGTGTTTCGGGGCATAAAGTTCCATGTCAATATTTTTGTCTAAAACAGTATTTATTGAAGTTTTGTAGATTCTATCCTACAAGTAGTACTGTACTGGAATTTTTCTTATATTGAATAATCAATTAGCAGGCTCATCTCTAGGTGAGAATAATTTTCCCACTCTTAGCAGTCATTAGCTGCCTTCAGTTCTTTTACTAGGGGAAGGGACCCTTGAGGTTTCTCCTTTCCTAGTTAGTATGGTCTCCAATGTTGTCCTTGCACAGGTTGACTTTAGGCATATTTTTAAAGTATCATGTGTGTAGATTCTCTGTCATTTCTAGGAGACACAATCTCCCAGAAGGTGTTGCTGGTCCTGTGTCTCTTACAAAGGTTTCTGCCTGTGGTGGATCAGAGGTTTCTCAATTTTGTTTTCTTACTGAGGCCATTATAGGTTGAACTAGAATGTGATCTTCTTGATGGAGAATCCTATGGAAAATGACTCAACTCTGTTCTAGGAACCAAAGTTCAGGAGGTCCTAGATAACTTAGCTTCTGTTAAAACTGCTTGCTTCAAACTGCTTACTTTAGCTGGGCGTTGGTGGTGCATGCCTTTAATCCCAGCACTCGGGAGGCAGAGGCAGGCGGATCTCTGTGAGGGGCAGGCGGATCTCTGTGAGTTCGAGGCCAGCCTGGTCTACAAAGTGAGTTCCAGGACGGCCTCCAAAGCTACAGAGAAACCCTGTCTCGAAAAACCAAAAAAAAAAAAAAACTGCTTACTTTGGCTGGAGACCCAGGTATAGCCCCTGAAGCTGCCTAGCAAGATGCCAGTATATAGTTTCTAGCAAAAAAAATAAATAAAAACAAAACCATATTCTGGATACTGAGGACTATATTTGGGTCCCTGAACACTTGGATGTAATCCCCGCATTCTGGAAAAAGACTCTGAATTGGTTATACACTGTGTCTGAGTGGTCTTATCTGGTGAATTCACTATAATACTGCCCCTCTTATACATATACACAAATAATAATAATATTCAATGGGAAAAGAGGCATCAATTTGAGAAAGAGTCGGGAACACTTGGGAAGGCACAGAAGGAGGAGCTATGTGAGATGTTGGATGGAAGAAAGTGAAAGAATAAGAGCTGTAATTAGATTTTATTTGAAATCACAAGGCTGGTGAGATGGTTCAGCAGTTAAGAACACTGGGTACTATTGCTGAAGACAGGGTTCAAACAGTACTCAGACAGTGGTTCATAGTGACTTGTATCTTCAGTCACAGGGGGAACATGATGCCATTTTCTGTACTCTGTAGGCACTAGGTACATACATGGTACACAGACATACATGAAGACAAAATGCTCAAGCATTTAAATAGTAAAAACTTTTAAGAGAGGAAAAACTCAACAACAAAAGTGAAAACAGCTATTATATTACTCTGGATAGATGATAATCGTATAAATTTCATTTTTTAGTTTTAATTACTTTACCCAAAACCTGCCATATGGAATTTTGTGTTATGTGAAAATTAGATCTATGAAGATATTGAAGAAAATCTCAAAAGTATTAGTTCTTTAATTTTTCATAAAGTATATTTTGATCATATTCACCCTCTCTACCCTAACTCTTCCAAAATTCATTACCCTCTTCTTCCTACCTAAATTTGCATCATTTTTCCCCTATTAGAACCAATTTGTGTTGTCCAAATATTCTTAGATGGATAGCTTTTCATAAAAGTGTGGTTGACATATCAGAAAAAAATCACCTAGGATATATAAACAAAGGCTGATATCCATTTTCTGTTAAGTTTGCTTATTTCCTCATATTTCTTTCCAAATGAGATAGTGCAGGAATCCAATCAGCTGTTCTCTCCCACCAAAGCCCACCAGCTTTGTTCTGTCATTACCAGCATTTGCCTGCTTAGAAGAAGGCATAGAACTGACCTTTATTTTTTTCATCAAAAGGTGACAACAGAAAGAACATTTACAAATGCAAAAAATCATGCAGCCTGAGAAGATAAACTGTGAAGGGAACCAAAAAGACCCCTGGTTTATAATCCCAGCACTTGGGATGCTGAGATAGAAAAATCATTAGTTCAAGGCTAGCTTGAGCTTCCTAGCAAGAACTCATCTCCACATAACAAAATAAAACAAAAGAGTCCAGGTAAGTTATTAATTGAGGAAGTATAAAGAAGAGCCAGTTATTGGAGCCAGGCTGACAAAGCCAGCAGTGAGAAACCTTTGGAGGATATCACTGAAAACTGGACAGGCAAACTTACTGACATGTGAAGGCTCTCAAAGCTCAAAGCAATAACCACAAAATATAGTGGATAATCATTCTTGTACATCAGTGGGTTTTAAGTTGATTAATAAACAAAATAATTAAATTATTATGGAAATAAGAAATTGCTATTGTAAAAGATAAGTTTAAGAGGCTTTTCCAGAATGAAAGATCAAATACAATTAGTCACACACACACACACACACACACACACACACATACACATAAATGAAATGAAGATTCATTAATGATAGATCCATGCATTCAAATATCATTTAAATAGGAATCACAGGCAATGATGAATTTTAACTACTCTGCTACCAGGGAGCTGCCAATTACACAAGTATATGTGTAACAAAGGGAAGAAAATTAATTATAGTACACAAACACAAAGTAACTTCCTGAGCTGAAAATGACAGGCTTCTCTTTAAACAGAGCAGTACCACACTTACAGAGATTCTCATATGGTTAGAAAATTCCAAGAGAAGCAAGAAGGGGTGGAAACACCCAGGGGTGAAAGGCCAACTCCTCTAATGCAGTACTCAACACACAGCAGCTTCTGGCTGCCTCTGCAATCTTGGATGCCAGGAAAATGGAGCACAGTTATCTGAGTCTTCTGCTTTTAAGAACTATGAGATGTTGTAAAAGAAAAACACTTAATGCTTGTTTTCAATAAGATCCAAGCAGCAAACTTGATCTACAGGTCTAATGTAGAGTCTGTGGCTTGTTCCTGGATTTTATTGTGATTTATTTTACTTGGCTAGCATACACATATGTCATAATATATTCTTAGTCTCCTTCCTCCTAGCAATAGTCCCCCTTCCACTTTCAAGAAACATATATTCTATTGTATTCCAGTACCCTTTCTTCATCCCTTTCCTTCCTGTTTTCCTTTCCCTCTAGCACTTTGATTTTAGAATTTATAGCCTATACACACACACACACACACACACACACACACACACACACACACACAATGTATATATAAATTGAATCTAAATTTTGCAAGTGAGAACACAATATCTATCTTTCTGAGTATGCCTTATTTTGCTTAGCATAATTTCTGGTCCCATTCATTTTTCTGCATATGAAATTTCATTTTTACCACTGCATGAAATTCTATCATGTCTATATGCCATATTTCTTTATTCATGTATCTGTTGATGGATATATCTACTGGTTCTGTATATTGGCTATTATGAATAATGCAGAAACAAATTAGTTATGTTATTTTGGTGTTCACCCAGCAACAGTGTAACTAAATCATACAGTAGTTGTTAGTTTTAGTTTTACTCTTTAGCAGTTTCCATAGTGATTTTTGTAGGGACTGCACTAGTGTACATTCCAGTTAGCAGTGTGTAAGATTTTGGTCATATCCTCACAAGCATTTGCCATCATTTTTATTTTCTGGATGATAGCCATACTGATTGGAAGGGCATGGAATCACAATATCTTGTTAATATCTACAATCATGATGTTAAGTATGTTGAACACTTTTTCAAATATTTGTTAGCCATTTATATTTCTTCCTTCCAGTACTTTCTAATGAATTCATTAACCTATGTGTTTACTGAATGAGAATTTGGTGGTTGCCCCTGAGTTGTGAATAGTGTTTAACTTTTAGAAAAAAATGTTACAAAATTGTTAACATAATATACAAATATGATGTGAAATATAGATTTCAGTATATAAATAAAGCTGTGCCTCAATGTAGCCTTGATCATATATGTCGATTTATCCTACAGTTGATAGGATAAGATAGGACATATAGAGCAGAGTGGTGGCACGTACCTTACAGCTTGCAAAGTTTAATAGTCACCCTCCGGTTCTTTTCAGTGCTATCCCCTTACTTTTCATTCTATTTTTTTCATTTTGCATATCAGTTGCAGTTTCCCCTCTCTCCTTTCCTCCCAGTCTCCCCCCATCATGCCCAACTCTTGTTCCTACCCCGCTATATACTCTTCTTCTTTTTCTGTTTAGGAAATGGCAGGTCTTCTTGAGTATCAATAAAACATAGCATATCAAGTTGCAGTAAGACTGAGCACTTACCCATGTATTAAGACTGAGAAAGGTGACCTAGTTTGAGGGGTAGGGTGCCAAGAGCCAGTAAGAGAGTTGGAGACAGTCCTGTTCCCACTGAAGGATTCCAGCAATAGGATTGATCAAGCTATGCAACTGTAATACATATGCAGAGTACATAGGTTAGTTTATGAAGGCTTCCTTCTTGTCAGTTCAGTCTCTGTTAACCCCGATGAGCCCAGGTTATTTGATTCTGTGACTTTTCTTGTGGTGTCCTTGACTCCTCTAACCCTTATGATCCTTGCTTCCCCTCTTCAGCAGGATTCCCTGAACTCAGTCTAATGTTTGGCTGTGGGTCTCCATCTATTTCTACCAGTGACTAGATGACGCTTCTTTGATGACATTTGGGCTACGCACCAATCCCAGAACATCCATTGGTCACAGGAGATGGCCAGTTCCAGCAGCATATTCCCTACAGCTAGGATTCTCAGCTGTACACATCCTTACAAATTCCTGGGAGATTCGCTTGCACCACGATTTTACCTAATTCTGATGTTCGCCTCACCACTTTCCAGTAGTCTCCTACAGTTCTACCCCACTTTGTGTCTGTGTCCTCCACCCCCACTCTGCAACCTGATCACTCATGTTCCTATCCCCACCTGCCCTCAGTCCACTCAGAAATATCTTCTATTTCCCCTTCCCAGGGAGATTCAAGTGTTGTCCCATGAACCCTCCTTTTTACCTAGCTTCTCTGGGTCTGCAGATTGTAGCATGGTTATCCTTTATTTTACAGCTGACAACCACTTATGAGTGAGTATGTACCAAGCTTGTCTTTATTGGTCTGGGTTACCTCACTCAGGATGTTTTTTTCTAGTTCCATCCATTTGCTTCAAATCTCCTGGTGTCCTTGTTTCTAACAGCTAAGTATTACTCTATTGTGTAAACGGAACACATTCGCTTTGTCTGTTCCTTAGTGGAGGGACACCTAGGTTGTTTCCAGATTCTGGCTATTGCAAAAAATCTACTATGAACATAGTTTAACAACTGTCCTTGTGGTGTGATTGAGCCTCCTTTGGTTATTTGTCCAAGAGTAGTATACCTGGGTCTTGTGGTAGATTGATTCCCAGTTTCCCGAGACACCATTACAGTGATTTCCAAAGAGGCCAGACCCAATTTTAGACTCTGAGTTTTAAAAATGTTTGGGTTAACCCTTTTGCATCTTACTCTCCAAATATAATGCTGTGTTCTGTTTCACCAGAGCCACCTAAATCTTATTCTTCCTAACATCAGAGACAGTGAATACATTAGCAGCAATCAAGTAATCAATCTAATAGACAAGTTATTTCCAGCTGAAATAAGCTCCACAATCAAATGTTAAGGCAGAATGAAGTCAGCGTTGGACACGCATGGATCACTAAATTAGCACAGCCTCTGAAGACAGCATTCTCAGACGGCTAAGGGGTGAGATGGGAAAGAGGCTTTATGGTATTCACGATACAGAATGACAATGGCAGAGTGTGGCTTGGGTAAAACAGAGCAAAAGGAAATTAGAAGGGAATCCACTGGAGCTTGACACACAAAGCATTTTCATTTGAGCAAGAATTAATAATAGAATCATATTCCCTCCTCTATCAGTTCAGCCAGGCTGCACAGTTAGAGTGAATGATAGCTATATAACAACCAAGTGAGAAATACTGGCTTTTATTCTGCCCAAGTTATCATACTTAGTCAATGGACATAAAGACACTGAGATGATTTGTACTTATAGGTCAGAAAATATATTTGATATAGATGTTAATAAAACTGCAACAATCGAGTTCATAGAGTAGTGTGGTTCTGTGTAAATGTTCATATTTCTAGGTGATCTGGCTACAGCTGGGGAGGAACTTTATGTTCTGGAAACTGTGAAACAAACTTGCTTTTCAGGCAGACTTTAGCCATTCAGTTGTTTGGCCTCATACACTGCACTGGGGCTAAGACGTTCTTACCCTCTTCAGCTGCTCACAGTGTTAGCTGATGCTGGCTGCATCGCAGCTGATGGGATGAGGCTCAGACAGGAGGATAAGGAGTCCCAGGGTCATCACTGCCCATATAGTGCATTCCAGGATTCAAGCAAGGAAGGAAATGAAGGAAAAAAAAGAAGGAAGCATTAATAAGACAGTAGTCATCAGACATCAGCATAGATCAATTCAATAACAAAGTGATAGAACTGTAGTTAAAAAAATTAGCCTTTACATATACCTCCTATACTAGAGCTGAGAATAGGGATTTCAGGACCTATGTTGACCCAATGGAAACGATAGGCTTTCTGCTCTAGAGGCCTTTCCTCACTCTGTCTTTGCTTGTAGGTAAGAATAGGTTGTCTTGACCCACGGTTATTCTGGGGTCAAGGTATATCAAACAAATGATTGACAGAAGAACAGAAAAACTAAGTCAAATGATGGTTATTTATGGATTAAGGTACATTGAATTTTGGCCTGATGTCTCAGGTGGGCCTGTAGGTAAATGGAAGAGCATTGATTGGTGAGGTAAGAGGTCAATCTGGGTCAATTTTAACATGTGATAAAGATTTTGACTGTTAGATTATGCCTCCTATGGTTCAATTTACCCCAATGCTCTATGAACTACCAATGTTATTATTAAATAACCCACCTCCACAATCTAGCCACAGAAGGGACTGGAGTCCCATAGCCAAGATCTTTTCTTGAGAAGAAATAGCAGACAAAAGTCAAACTGGTTCTTCTAGAGCCCAGGTATGTGAGTCACTCAGCATGAAAACGCCCAACCCATCAGGCTTCCTCTCCACAAGTGCTTTTTTTTCTGGCTAAAGTAACATAAAATGGAAAGAGACACAACCAAACAAACAACACAGATGTGGGTCAGATGTCCATTGTAGATAAATTACCCTGAGAGCCGGCTGGATTTCATCACTACTCACCCATCAGAGGTGCCATTTCTTGTCTTCCCACAACTCCAGGGAAGTGGAATCTAGCATGCGGGATTCACATTTTGTTTATTACCTGTGTTTTGAAAAGTTTCATAAGAAATTTGAAATTCTTGGGGGGTATCATTCTTTCTTGCTTGTTTCAATGGCCTTGACTTTGCAGCTTTAAAAGTAATTTTTGTTTCCAATTGGCAATGCTACTATCTATTGAATTCTACTTATTCTTCCTAGTTCCTCTTTCTGTAACAAGTTTTGTGTTTCATAAGCTAGGTTCTGTTGCAAGCACACATACACACACACACACACACACAAACACACAAACACACACACACACACACACACACACACACACACACACACACACACATTCTTGTTAGCTTCCACTTGCTGGTCCCAACTGCTAATCATATCATTTCCGCACATTAGATTAGAGAAGTAATCCTGGGGAAAGAACCTTCCACTCGAACATTTCTGTGCAGTTCAAAAATATTTTAGGCAGCAGGTGAATGCCTAGAGAAAGTCCTCCCCAAGCAGTACACAGCACAATTCACTGAGGCTTAATTGAAGCCCCCGAAAGCAGAAGATAAGGAATCTTTACCTCATCAAGGTGTTATTTCCCCCTTCTGCAGTTGGTGTTTATCAGTGCTTCAAGGTCACCACAGCTATGGCAGCCGCAGATGCCTAAGTCCCTCTGCTAATGAGTGACTCTCCCGACTCCCACTCCATAGCTGTGCAGGGTACCTCTTTAACCTTCCGAGGAGAAAAGCAACTCTGTGGCCTTTCTCCCTTTTTACTTCATCCCTTAGATTTGCTCTGAGTCTCTGCTGAATTATATTTGAATAATTCATCCCACTCAATTTTTACTGAGTGACTAATGTGCTAATTAAGAGAGGAGTCATTTTAAGGTTGGATTTGGTGCTCATTACTAAACATTACTATAAAATATTCATACTGTATTTGGGAATTTGGGAAGAATGCAAAAAAAGGGGGGGGGACAGACATGTGTAAGCATGTTAATACCATTCAAGAAATCAGAATCAAGACTTTTATGATTCTTGGAAATGTTTTTATCATGTTGTAAATCCTTCACTCCTCCATATCTTGGTGGATGAAGTCATTTAATTAATAGGTGATAGAGATTAAAACAGAATATCCCCAACTGTCTGTCTGCTTGAATCGCTTGTGTGAGAGGAGCAACTGAAATCCTGGGACAGGCTGTGCTCACTCCAGGAAGCCCCCCTCATGTCTCCAGCTTTGTTTCTCTTGCTTCCATGCATGTGTTCAGTCTGTGTGTATCAGCTGTGTTTCCTTACGGTTATAGAAAGGATGCCATTTCTGCCTGGCAAAAAAATGGGATTTGGGGGTTAAGAGTTTAAGAATTATGTGTTAAATTCTGCAAGATAATGGTTTCCTTTCTTTTTTTTATTTTTTGACATTTATTTTTATTTTTAAAATTAATTTTATTTAAATTAAAAGCAATCTTATATTACATACAAATCCCAGTAGCCTCTCCCTCCCATCCTCCCATTCCCACACCATCCCACCATCCTACCCACTAGTCACTTTGGAAATCAGTATGGCAGTTTTTCAGGAAAATAGGAATCAGTCTAACTCAAGATCCAGCAATTCCACTCTTTGGCATATACCAAAATGTTCCATATTCATACAACAAGGATATATGTTCAACGATGTCTGTAGCACATTATTTGTAATAACCAGAGCCAGGAAGCAACCTAGATACCCCTCAACTGAAGAATGGATAAAGAAAATGTGGCACATTTACACAATGGAGTACTAATCAGGGGCAAAAAAACAAATGACATATTGAAATTCCCAGGCAAATGGATGTGACTAGAAGAAACCATCCTGAGTGAGCTAACCCAGACACAGAAAGTACATATTAGATGTAGAAAAAAAGATAGCCAGCTAGTGGTTTTCTTGCTGAAGAACATTCACTAAAGTTTGAAAACTGAATGGGAGACCTGAAATCTGTGGTAGTTTAAGTACTTCTCAGATCATCTTGATTAGACTTCTTATCTTAAAAAATCCATGGAAATGCTTGAAGAATGGTGTGTTATGATTATCTTAATTCTGCAATGATAGAGATGGCTCTTTCTGTTTTAATTAGTAAAATTATTCTTCATATGCATGATTCTTCTCTCTTTAGTGTCATGAAAATTAGAAAGCCACTTGTCTTTGATGATATAAAATTACAAAGTCATCATTGTGAATACCAAAGATCAACATACTATTCCTATTGATGTGCAAAATTTAAAAGATTATGTAGATGTGTGTTAATGTATCCATATAAATTTTTTTGGATTTCATATAGTTCTGAATAAATAAAAGTAGTATTTAATTCTCACCCCAGAATGTATTCTACATAAATAACTGTTTGCATTATTCACTTATTAGCTACTTGTTCAAGATTTACTCTGTTTGCTTTCAGTTTAATTCTTGCCTGGTAATCCAGTCTTTGGGAACATCCCAATACCTAAGGTAGCACTGAGGGAGGCTGTGTTGCCTTTTTAGACGTTTGGGACTAAGTATAGGCATATCTCAGTGTTTCCAAATTTGGGGAAGAGAAGTATTAATATGCAGGTAGAACCTTGACTCAGTAGATTTATAAAGTTTTTTTATTTATTTACAAGTGTTTAATAGTTCAACTTTCTATGGCTCAAGTTGCATAAAATGAGAACTGTTTCAGAATTCTAAGCTTTACAAAATGTCAGTCTTGTGTTAAGTAGGCTTCTTTTTAAAGATTACTAATAATCTGAAAACTACATTGTCTACACCAGAAACCCAGAAGACTCTACAACTTCATTTTTCATAGCAGAGATTGGAAAGATACCTATTCACTAAGCTGAACTAAATTAGATAGATGGCAGAAATATCAAACCATACAGACACAAAGGAGGAGCTTCCATTGAAAAGACAAACTTAATTGAAAACAAAAGAAAGCATCTCAAATTGAATGTAAAATTTAAGGAATCTAAACAAGGACAGTGAAGGATTTAATATGACTTTTATTATAAGTCCTGCTCATTAGAAGGAAGCAAACACTTTGGATGATAAAAGTGTGTAAAGTAGCGCCGGGCGGTGGTGGCGCACGCCTTTAATCCCAGCACTCGGGAGGCAGAGGCAGGCGGAGCTCTGTGAGTTCGAGGCCGGGCTGGATCGATAGCCTCCAAAACAATAAAGAGAAACCCTGTCTCGTAAAAACCAAAAAAAAAAAAAAAAGAAAAAAAAGAAAAAAAAAGAAAGTTGGTTGGCAGGAAAGCTCTCTACTACTTAATCGAGATTGTGGGGTGGGAGAATCTTAGCCTGGGGTTGTTCAAGTCCTTGTGGGGATGCTTTGGAAGGTTAAGATGGAATTTGATGACTAAGGCACTGCTCCTAGACCATTTCCAGACCATTCCTTGACTCTCAGTAATATTTATCACTATTTTCCACCAAAGCAATGAATACAATAAAAGTACTCATATGATTATTCCAGGGTTAAATGAAATCATGCAGATTCAATATGGTCACACAAGACATTTGCAAAGTGTATTATAAGGCTCTTATAACCAGAAATATGTACAAAGCTCCAAAGGAAAACGGTGAGAACATGCCTTTCTCTAGCTGGAAGAAGGGGAAAGTGTCTACATAAGCTGTCATCTTTGAATTGAGACTTGAGAGATCAATTGGATCTTTCAGGTAAAAATATCAGACTATCAGACAAATGATTTCAATTATGCGGGGCAGAGGTGAGGTATTTTGCATTAATTTTTTGTTACTGTGACAAATACACAAGACAAACAAGGGCAGGGAGACATTGTGTTCCATAGTTTCAGAGATTTCAGTCCATGGTTTCCTGGCTCCATTGCTTTGAGATAGAGGCACAAAAGAGGAAAGCATAGACCTACTTACCTCCCAACAACTAGGAAGAGCCTTCAACCAAAGCTACATCCCTGTAAAACACTTCCCCTACCTAGTCCCCATTTGGATAGAATGGGTTAATCCATTGATGAGATTTGACTTAATGATATACTCTCCTCTCAAAATCAATACCAAGTTGGGAGATCAAGCCTTCGACACCCAGGCCTTCTTTGGAGGGAACTTCATACCCAAATCACAACAGATACATTCCAAAAACAAGGTTTGGTAGTAACAAAGAAATTAATTTCAGAGATTTACTTATAGGAATTCATAAGAATTTTGGAAAGGAATTTCTCAGAAATCATTTGATTTTCAGAGAAACTTTGATGAAGTGAGTTAGCAGTTTACAAATGGCAAGGCTATAACTAAGAGAGGATTTTCCCCAAGGACAAAATAGGTAATAAAGAGTTTTCTGAAGCACCTTCAAAACCACAAGCAGATCAGTTACGAGTATGATTTGTTTGGATCTATTGTTTTAACGGGCAGTTTCTTCCCACATGACAGCATCATGGTGAATCAAAGAAGTAAGCTAGTTCATCTGAGGAAATGATGAAATCCTGTGTCACAGAGAACCACAATGGCATGGATACTGGATAGGAAGAATACTAGCTCAGGCTCAGGACTTAGACATCAAATTTCAAAGCTAAATGAAGTTTTAAATAAAATAAAAACAGCCATGGATCAGTCAAATGATACCTAATCAGTATCTCCAAACACAAGTGTCCTTCAGGCCTTGTCTTTATCCATTATCACAAATAGTGTGTGAAATGACCAGGCTCCTTTAGCGTTCTGGAAGACAGTAACATGGGCCGAAGAGTCCCACAACTCCTGTTGTCTTGATAGCCTCTCAATTTTACAATCACATAGAACATGTAGAAGGTATCAGTTGTCTTGACTATTACCCAATTCAACCTCCACATTTTATGAATGAGAAATCTCTAGTTTCAATAGAGAAAAAACAGAAAACAAAGAAACTGCACTAAAACTCCAAGCCTCCAAGCTGTGTTGTATTTCAGTAGACAACATTGTTATCTACTGATTTTTTTTGCAACATAAATCTTCAGTCACACTGTTCGACATACAAACATTTATTTTTCTCTCCCAAAGACCATGTCCACATTTCAAAGACACAGAGAAGTAGGAGTCAAAAATGAAGATGAAGGGACTCTATTAGAAAGAAAAGGCAAGAGCTTTGAGGTTGCTCAGAAGTATCCATGACTTAGACCAGGCTTTCCATATCGTGGACATTGCTATTTAGAGTTACCATGTCCATTTTTATCTCAAACGCCTCTGAGCTTAGCAAGAGAAATTCTATTCCCTTGCTTTGCTATGTACCCTGATCAAGGACATTGTTGAATAATGAGCTGTTATCAGCCTAACAGATAAAACCACTATGAATCTCTTCACTAATTAAGGGTTAAGAAATTTATTGTATACAGTAATGAGTAATGCATTTACAAGATGAGGAATTGTCTCAATTCTTTCTGCCAGTGCTGCTTCTATTGATATTTTAAGTAGACTAGAGCAGATTTAAAGTGTGTTTGAAGAATGAGGTGTGCAAATCTGAAGAGTAAACAAAAATGTCTTTTGAACACCTTATATTAAAGTCAGTGGGGGAAACTTGCTATTTGGAATAAAATGGATATACATCAATTAAACATAAGAAAGATAGCAGTAGCATAAAAATCACACAATAAAGCTATCATAAGGGACTCAAAGAAAACAAGGGCATTTCACAAATACTGCAAACACCAGAGAGAAATAGTCTCACTAATAAATGAGGAACGTGAAATTAATGATGAGTCTAAAATGGTAGAGATAATGAACTCATTTGTAAAATTGGTCCTTAACAAGAAAAATGAAAATAGGAAGTTTAAACAATTAAGAAGTAATGAAAACCTTGCAAAAATAGCTGTTGACAAAAACAGGAAAGGAAAGGCCATTTCTATTTTGGGCTGGACTAAAAGAATTATCCCACAGTATGTAGAGAATTTATTATGTCAGTGGTAGAGTACTTAAAATACTGTGCAAACTATGGCCAGTTTGATCAGCTTTATTCTCAGATCCAAGAGTGTGTATGGAGAGACAAAAACATTCTCTCAGCTATCTTGGTAGATATGGGATACTCTGAACAGCTAAAAATTTGTTTTGCTCATAGAAGTTGTACAGTGTTTTTCTTGAATTAAGAACAATCAGTTGAAAAAATGTTGATTAGCAACTTTAAGGAGTTTAATAGAATACAAAGAGAGATGACATCATGAGAATTGTCCTTGTCTGTTTCATGAATACACACTTACAACTTGTAGAAAGTCATGGAGACATGACTGAGGAGTTCACAGTGAAAGGAAAACCTGTGTTCCTTCATCATCAAAGCTTCATTGTGTTGTCTCTTGCAGATATAGCCATGAGAAAAAGTCAGATGTTAAGAAAACGGTTTCAAAGAAGGCAGGCCTCTCCTCTAAAAGCTTAAAGCCACGCAGGTGGGTGGAGATACTCAATTGAAGACTAATAAAAGAGTCACTGCAGTGTAAGGATTGATGACGTTGGGAAGCCACACTTCGAAGACCATAGGCTGTCTTCTTCCCACCAGAAACCAGTGACCAGGAATAAAGCAACACGGTGGCCATTTTTTAACTGAATAATGCAACAAGTGTTTACAGAGAGTTTATTATATGGAAAACTAGGAGGTAAACAGCTAAATTTTGTACTAAGATAAGAGTGACTCAGTATTTTGGAGAATTTCTACAGAAAGAACCTTTCAGGCAGCAGAAACAAGTAAAAATAGCAAAGACCTGAAGGCTGGAATGAGAGTATAGCCAAGTGGTGGTGGTAGCAGAATATGCCCTTTATCCCAGCACTCAGGAGGCAGATGGAGGTGGATCTCTCTGAGTTCAAGGCCAGCCTGATACAGAGCTAGTCCAGGACAGCTAGGACTTAACAGGACTGAGAAGCCGTGTCTCAAAAAAAACAAAAAGAAACACAAAAGAACGACAGTATAGTTGCAACCTTCAAAGAAGACAGAAGAGGGGTCCTAAGTGGCAAGAGGGAAAGGCAGGTCCAGGGCGTATAAAGCAGAGCCGTGTAAACTACGACTGAAATTTTAGATCACACACTGAATGCAGAGGAAGTCCTTGAAATGTTTTTAAGTGAATTATGGTGATGTTATTTACACTTTGGAAAACCAGCCTCCTTTTTAGTAAATAAGGATGACTGTCTTAACATCTGGGGGTAGAAAATGAGCATGGTATTACCATGAGAAAATACAGCAAATGAGAATATTGCTGGACGCTGTAAAAAGCGTAGCTCCCAGTTAGAGGAGCCCAGTTGCCCACAGTGCTATCCAAGAGCTAGGCAGGAGGCATCAAAGGGAACTTGCCTTTAGGATTTAAATGCAAGATGCCTTGACCCAACGTTCAGCTATTTTTTTTCCTGAAGAGTCAAGTAACTTCCTGTAATCTGAAAAGAAACAAGAGTACTGGAGAAAAATAACGTAGTCTGGAGCACTGAATATCCGTATTGAGTTAAGTCATGAGCACAGATTCTCTAGATGTACCCTATCTCCTTCTCATGATCCTATAAGAGATGGTGAAGAGTCAGAGGGATAACAAAAGACCTTCAAGCTGAAGGGATGCTAGCATGCTGAGAAACAACCTCACTAGTGTGTAGAAGGACTATATATTTCAAAACTACTTGGGGAGGTCAAAAGAAAATCAGGTCTTGAGCAGAGCAATGCTACAAAAGCATGAGAACACAGAGAAGCTTAAGGTATGTGAAGAAAACAAAGAGAAGGAAGGAAATAAAGAAAAATGTATTTAGAAGACGAAACACACTTCTCCAGGTTCTGTTACTCCTGCCTCCTGCTCCAGGTAGAAGCATTGCCACCCATGTTCCAGGATCGTTTCCTCAGACAAGTTAAAGAGCCTGTAGGCAGGTGGCATATATTCCAAAGGCTCTGATTCCAAAAACAGCCAGATTTGGAAGGTAAGGGAACAGTTACTGCTCACGTAGCTTCTTTTCTTTAGAACAGAAAAGCAGCCATCAGTCTGTGAATGTAATTTGGAGAGCAATGTAAATTTGGCTAGGGTTTGTTTATAATTGGTTACTAATGTGGGAGCATTGTGCTAATGAAAGAGTCAAGAGGGAGGCAGAGGCTGCTCTTTAATGGATAGCTTGTAATAGGAGTTATTGTGAGATACAGCAATTTTACTTAACAATTAGGCCATTAGTTGGTTTGTGAAGCTCTGTTATATTTTTGTACAGCATCTTTTCAGTCATGTTAGGTAGAGATTTGGCAAAGGTTTTAGCAGGAGTATGTGAATTCATGAAGCAGTTGTTCCTTTCATGGAAAGCATCTACAGGTGCACTGGGTGATGAGAAATGTCACTACAGAGTACAGGAGTAGCAGATGTAATTGCCTCTGTAATGAGAGGCAGTAGGTAGGTTCTTTTCCTGGGACTGCATTACCAAGGTGGCTTCTCCTTAATGAAGCACTGTGTCTTATGCGATGACTTGCCCACGGTCAGGAGTTTGGGGCCTGGATTTCCAAAAATGAAGTCTGTGAGACAAAGCTGGAATTCTTTAACAATAGGCAGTGTGATGTAATAGGAAAAGAGCTGAATAGGAGCTAAAACACCCATATTAGAGTTGTACAACTCAGTAGCTATTATTTTGGGAAGGTAAGAAACTCTTCTAGCTCCAGCAGTAATATAAAAATAATAGCATGTAATCTCTTGTATTATAACCCCTAAGTAAATTAATATAGAAACTGCAAAATTCAGCTCCGGAGTTATAGAATCAAGTTATTATTTCTATTACCAACATCTCAGTAAAACATTTTAGAAGTTTTTGCTTATTAACCCAAAAGCAAACTTATCAACATATATGAATCTAAAACAGGAACAAGCATGACCATAAAGAGGTAGTTCTAAGCGACTAGGTAAAGCATAAAAGAAGGAGGATACAGACTTTAATGAACCAAAACATTTCTACATAGTATTTGGAGACAAGAGACATAAATAGGAATGAAAGCTCCAATATAAGACACAGGTTGTCTCTGCAAAAGGATAAAGGAAAGAGGATGGAGCAGCTAAAGTTAGGAGGGGAAATCTTACTGCATGGGGTGCAGCTTTAACTATAGTGACATATTTGAGTTCTTAGTCTAAGATAAGGGAACTACTATCTACTATATCTTTTCACATATCTGATAAGTTTTAAATTAATTTATTTTCTACTTCTATTCCCCCACATTAGAAGAAAGTTAAATCATGTGAAATATATGATCACTTCTTACGAATTCACCATTTGCTAATAGTTATACTTTGCTAATACCTTTGGTTATATTCTCTCAATGAGTCTACCAATATCAGTTCACTTAGGCAAGATGATGTGGTAGAAAAATTCATCTTTAAGTTCTTACTGATGCATTGTTATCAATGATTCCGTACTCCAAGAAACCAAACTAGACAAAAATAATGTCCACTCATGGAAAGCTTATGATGTTGTCTTAAGATGGTACATACAATTAGTTCTCAAATGACATAAATCCACCTCTATCTCACCTCAAGAAAGCCTACACAGAGACCATGCAACTTTTTATGAATGTCATATGATGAGAAGACCTAAGTGAATCTTTGAAAATCACCACAGCAGAGATCCTTGGTACTCAACCCTATGGAGGAGGAAAAGACGTGGTGACAGGAACAGGGCCTAATGACCAGGACTGGCATCAGTTGGTGCAAACTGTATTTAGGCTGCTTGTGTGATGTACATGTGCTGTCTGTCAAGAGCACAGAAGCATATCTAGTAAAACAGGAGAGACAGAATGCAGTGGCCTCAGAAACCATCCATTAAATAATTCTGAAACATGAGTTCGTTTCCTTTCATCTAACAAACTTTGCCGCTTTGAGTGATGGTAATTCAAGAGCATCTAGCAAAATAGCCCTAAACTTCCTTCTTAAACATCTTCTTAAACATCTTAAGCCCTTCCCCGCCCCTGTCTCTCTCTCCCTCCCTTGCTCTCTCCTCTTCCTCTCTCTTCTCTTCTCTCTCCTTACATTTCTTCCTTCCTTTTGTACTTTGTATTTTCTTTCTTTGTTGAGGCAGGGTCCCAGGCTACTACCCTTGAACTCACAATATAATTAATTATGACCTTGAATTTGTGATCCTCCTGCCTATACCACCACCGCCAGTTTTATGGAGGTTTATCATGCATGTTAGACTCTAACACACTCTCTCCTGAGCAGAATCCTGGACTTCCATGTCTCTTTCTAAGGGCTTATAAGGACTCAGTTACTTTTCATTCTGGACAAAGAAATACATCGGATAAAGAATCACTTGAACTTGAAATGCTACAGGTATTAGACAATCTTTATGCTAATCAGAGCATAGCCTACAAAAAGGCAAGGGGAAAAGTAAAAGGAGAACCATGAGTCAGAGACTGGTTCATTAGAATATGTGACCTTTAGCTATGCCTCCTTGGCATTTTCTTCCAGCAAAATATGACCACTTATATTAGATACCATGGGATCACATACCTGCTATAGCTACTTTTGCTCTTTGCAAATGGGGTTGCTCAAACTAGAAATAAGAATAATATGTTGTATCCAAGATTGTGCTTTTTAAGAGAGCTCAAAGCTATGTTACAGCTTCAATGAAGAATGAGAGTGTCAGTCAAGTATCTCTACACGTACACATATTTTTCATTAAGCTTTTGCATTAAGTCTTAAAGGAAACTGCTTTGATATTTACCTTTGATTTTTATGTCAAAAATTAAAATACTATATATATATACATCATGATGGTATTTGTTTTTAAATATAGACTTAAGAAGGAGTGATTTTTACAAACCAAGGTGTTTGAAATAATGCATTGTTGATAAAGGTTCAAGTTGGCATCCCTAAAGGCTGCTAATATATATGTTATCTATAGAGAGCACTCTTTTGGATGCCATAAGGAAGGAGAGTACTCTCCTTAGGTGTCTTCATAGAAATGAGACAAAAAATCTCTTGTCTGAGAAACATACCTGATTTCTTGTTTGTAATCTACCTGCCCTTCTTCCCACTCAAATAAAACATTATCTTCAATGTGGGCATCAGGTCAATATGCCCCTTGTTCTCTTGCCACCATAGCTACAAACACATCATTGTGAATTTTGTTGGTTCAGCCTTTGCTCTTTGATGATTCAATGTAGGAGGAAAAGATACAAGTTAATAGTACTTGTTTGTCTTGCCTCACATACAAACTAGATAAAATTCTTCTAAAGCATGTTTGAGATCTCTGAATCACCATTGGAGTAGAATGAGAATGACACCAGATGTTCTTGAAGCCATCCAAGCAGGGACATTAAGTATTAAAACTATTGAGAATTTCAGTTCCAGATTTGGCATGTGAGGGTATTAGACATTGCCAATTCATTCTAAGAAGAAGTAAAATCCCAAACAAACTGAATAATAAACAATTCTTCTGGCATTCATCAAAAGAATGAGATCACAGGGCAAACTGTCTCCCTCCAAATTGGCAAGAAAAACAAGGAGATTTAAAAAAAGGCACTACTTCCCAGAACAAAAACCCATTAGTGGAACCCTCTTCAGGAACTACTTTTGGATCAGGGAAAACAGTTCATAATTTCTGAGAATGAGTGAGAATTAAAAATTCCCAAATACCCAGTTATGGGAGGTAGGGCATAATTTTTTAGTTTAACCTCCACGAACTTTAAGATTTTAAGAATAATTAACAGAAATAAAGTAAAATAGAAAATCACACACACACACACACACACACACACATACACACACACACACCAACTTACTTGCAACAAGGGCAGAAAATAAGATTCCAAGAAATTTTGTTTTATCCTGAGAAATAAGCTTATTGCCTGACCTGCTGCGGGGGGTAAACAGTCATCTATGTGAACTTCACAATTTAATAAATGGGAGGGAGTCTAAACTGCAGACCTACCCAATTACTGTGCTGGTGATGTCATAAACTCTAGAGAAGAACCTACTACTGTCATATTATTAAACCATCATAATTCACAACTACATTCAAAATATTTATTCTTATATCTGCAGATAAATGTAGCTCTCATAAATTAAAAAAGAACCATCTTAATGCAGTTAGAAGCAACCATCACGGAGACCCATACTGGTGAAATGCATAAAGCCACTGACTGAGTTGTGCCTACCTATCTGTAATGCATAAATCTAAAATACCACCTCAATACTCAAGCCCTAGGGAACATTGAAAAGGGGTTGCAAAGATTGTAACAGCAAGATGCAAGGACATCTGCTACAAGATAATGTCTTCTATATAAGACATTGGGAACTGGATCCATGAAATTTTAAAAATGAGCTCACTTCGGAGGCCTAGGCAATCTATGGGACCTTGGGTAGTGGATCAGTATTTTTTTTGGTTTTTCGAGACAGGGTTTCTCTGTATTGTTTTGGAGGCTGTCGTTCCAGCCTGGCCTCAAACTCACAGAGATCCACCTGCCTCTGCCTCCTGAGTGCTGGGATTAAAGGCGTGCATCACCACCGCCCGGCTGTGGATCAGTATTTATCCCTGGCATACAAGTGCACTCTCACCCTGTCCACTTGGGGGAGGTTTTAGGCCCTGCCCTGGCTGAAATGACTGACTATGGACACCCATATAGAGGGCCTCACCTTCCCTGGAGAAAGGAGGGAGGGTTGGGGGGGCTGGTGGAAGGGTGAGGAAGGAGGGGAGGGATTGACATGTGAAGCAACCTTGTTTCTAATTTAAATTTAAATTTAAAAATAAAAAAGTAAACAAAAAATGTGCTCACTTCAACAAGATGAGCACAATGATAATTTCCCCCAATGCATGGGAAATAAGGTCCCATTCCTCTATGAAGAGCTATAGATAGATACTTGATGGCTGAGAGGAAAGAATTGGTCTTCTCCTGTGATCAGGTCTCTGATATGTTAGTCAGTCCCAAGCAGACAGCCCTAAACAGATGTATATATGAATAGCATTAAATGGACTGAATATGTTGCATTCAATACATACATACATACACACACGCATACATATATACATACATATATATATACATATATATATATCACAATAATAGTTAAAGAAGAGGTCATGAAATTAAGAGTCAGTAAGAGAATATAGAGGAGCTGGAGCCAGGAGAGTATGATGCGGAAGTAATATAATGTCATACATCAGTATGAAATTCTCAATAATAAAAAAGATAAATGTCTACTAAAACAAAAGTCAACTTAAGTAGCACAAGGAATACCCACTTCCACCTCTATCCAGTCATCCCTGCAATGGAAAGCAAATATCTACCTCCACCTATGCACATCCTTCTCTATAGGTGAATGCAAATTACCACTTCCACTTAGAACCACCTTTTCCTGTAAAAGACAGCTTGGGCTACTTATTGGGGGGTCTTGTTGGGGTCTGTGGAACTGGGAAATGCTAGTGAAACTCACCACCTAGGATCACAGACTCACAGAGGACTGGGATCTAATCACAAGAGATAGAATGTTCCTTTCTTCTCACACTTTTACATCATCATATGAAAGAACTTTGTACCACGTCCTGTGGTGGTTTTAATAAGAATGCCCCCCATAGGCTCGCGGATTTGAATGCTTGTTCACCAGTGAATGACACTCCTAGGAATTGTGGCCATGTTGGAGTAGGTGTGGCTTTTTGGAAGAAGTGTGTCACTGGGATGGGACTTTGAGGTTTCAATTGCTCAATTCAGTCACATTGTCTTCCTTTCCTGTTCTCTGCCAATCCAGGTGTAGAACGTTGGTTCCTTCTCCAAAACCATGTCTTTCTGTGTGCTGCCATTCTTTGCACCACAATGATAATGGACTGAAACTTGAAATCTGTAAGTCAGCCCAAATTAAATGTTTTTCATTATAAGAGTTGCCATGGTCATAGTGTCTCTTCACAGCAATGGAGCATTGACTAAGACATGTGGCTTTCATCAAAAACTTATAAGTCACACACACAAAAAAACAAGTGATACAATTTGAAGAAGTTTAAGAAACTTCAGTAACATCCAGATACAGCAGAAGTGTAAGAATTATTAAACTAGGAATTCCTTAGAGGGTAAGAAAGGGCAAGGAATGGAAGACTGACTGTTGTAACAGTGACTTGATGAGTCATTCATTCTGAGAGTAATACACACATAGGTCCTGTTGTCATCATATTTTAAGTCTACCTTTCCTAAATCACCTCTGTCAATAATGAACTTTATATGTGTGTATTTATGTTTTCTCTCTCAAGTACGTATCTCAACAATTCTTGAACATCTAGGCAAAGGGTGGGCATTTATTTGTCCAATAACCTGAATAAAAACCAATATTGCTGTTTTGTACACAATCTCTATCTTATTATAATGCTTTGGTGACTATAAATAATACTAAAAATTCAAAACACTGCAGTGACTTTAATACTATTTCTTCTGATTCTCAGAGAAATATTAAGGGGCTGGGGGAAAAGCAGAGTATTAAATCTTTCATCTCAGTGAGGTCTAGAGGCTTGATTTCCCTGTAGATCTAATTTCTTTCAAGCCTGGAATATTTGAGCTGGCTGACTTAAGATGACAAGAAGATATATTGAAATTTAGAAAGTTGTGGTCTCTTCAGTGAGCATTCCTGGGCAGATACACTTCTTGAATGCCAGGCTAAAGAGTAGTTAAAGAAAGTGTGTGTTTCTCTGTTAAATTGTTATTCTGCAAACACAAGTTCACTCTCTGGCATGTACTTCTCCTGCACCATCAGCATGGCTGGAGTGAAAGAAACAGTAAAAACACTATACAGATAAAAGACCCACCACTTTGGACAGTCGAACTTGATCTCCCTCCCTCCCTCCCTCGTTCCCTCCTTCCCTCCTTCCCTCCCTCCCTCCTCCCTCCCTCTCTCCTTTTCTTTCTTTTTTCCTTCTTTCTTTCAAAACATTGGTTTTCATTTTGCATGGCAACCCCAGTTTCCCCTCTTTCCCTTCTCTGTCCCCCAACTTTCCTCCTTCCCACCCCCAACCACTCCTCAGAGGAAGTAGGGCCTTCCTTGGGGAGTCAACACTTCTGTGGAGAAATTTACTCTTGAGGTGAGTCCTGTTTATCCCCATATTTACATATTTGAAAAATTAAGACCCAAGTTTGCAACACATGCATAACCAATGTTCTTTAAAACTAACCTCACAGGGTTATAGTAAGGCTAGAATTTCCAGCATTTGATACCTTTATATGCTTAGTTTGCTCCTCTATTCAGTTGTGAACTGTCGCAATGTTCTTCCTCATAGCTGAAGAAATGACACACACTAAGAGTTCACAAATCAATGGGCATAAATGAGACTCATATTTACTTTGGATGCAAAGTATACAGTCTGTCTGTTTCTGATGCTTTTTTCCTCAGCATTGTCAGAATATTCTGTTTTGGCCTGAAAAAGAAGTAATCTAGGATAGAGGAAGTGGTGTGAAACTGAATTCCCAGGAAAGCATTTCCTAATATATCAGAGAGGAAAAATAAGAAATCTTTTAAAAATGTATTTATTCATTTAGTTAGTGTAGTAGTGGAGCCATGTATGTTACAGGGAGGCTGTGGAAGTCAAAGGACCATTTGTGGAAGCTGCTTCTCTTTTTTCTACCATGTGGTTCCCAGTGTTTGAATTCAAGTCCTCAGGCTTGATGGCCAATGAGGCCCTCTACCTGCTGATTCATCTTTCAGGGACCCTCTGGATACACTATTCTATTCTTCTGTGAGTGAATACACTGCTCTATTCTACTGTTAGTGGATACACTATTCTATTCTACAGATTCAGATCTAAAGATAGCTCATGTCTCTTTTACAATTGCTTTCCCCAATCCTCCAGGATTTATTTAAAAGTAATCAAGTCTAATTAAGTCTGTTTGCTTTAGTGCCATTGTAGCATTTGGTGCCCTAAAAACACAGTGATTTCAGATAGAGGGGCTAGGAAACAGAAAAAGTAAAAAAAAAAAAAAAGGTTAATGTTGTTGAAGAAACTTTGAGATGGGGGGGCAGGTGTCAGGACCCAAGCAAGACTGGAGACCTGCAATGTTATTTTCCTGGAATGGAAGGCGTTGCTGGTCCCAGAAGGTGCACTCTGAAGTCCTGACCTATTTGCTCCAAAGTATGCCCATCATTACCTGTGGTTCAAGGTACAATCTTCCATGCTTACAGAATCCTGAGTTCAGGGGGTACCGGTTGCACAGCAACATGCACTGCATCCATTTGTGGTTTAATTTCCCTACTGTTCTCTAGAGACTCTATTTCTATATTGCAGCAGCGTCGTTGTGAATATTAAGTGATAAAACCTGCTGCACTTGAAAAAATGAGTCATACCTACTGAAGATTCCATGCTAATTAGCTGCAAATAAAACCCAAACTTCTCTAGAAAACCAAATGCCCTGCATCCTAATTCCATCAGCTATTAGGATTCTGTTTTCACCACAGAGTGAAACATGGAGTGTTGTTTTCAGTATACTTCTTTATGCTACTATTTTCCCTAGTTTACAAAATCTAGGAATGTTTTGGATTTGGCTAGGCAGATGGGGAACACCCATGTCATGCAATTTCATCAGGCATCAAATTTCCTTCTGAAAGGCAAGATGACATTGTAACCCACAGCCAAAATTATGACCTAAGTTCATTAACAAAAAGCAAAATTTGTATCTTTTATTTAAATTAGAAACAAGGTTGCTTCATGTGTCAATTCCAGCTCCCTCTTCCTCCCCTCTTCCTCTGTCCCCGACTTAACTCCCAAACCCCACCCAATCCCCATTCCACTCTCCAGGGAGGGTGAGGCCTTTCATGGGGGATCTCGAAAGTCTGTCATATCGTCCGGGGCAGGGCCTAGGCCCTCTCCCAAGTGTCAAGGCTCAGAGAGCAACCCTCCATGTGGAATGGGCTTCCAAAATCTATTTGGATGCCAGGGATAAATACTGATCTATTGCCCAAGGCCCCAAAGAGTGCCAATGCCTCGTCACTGACACACACATTCAGGGGATCTGAATCAGTCCCGTGCTGGCCTCTCAGCTATCAGTCTGGGGTCCATGAGCTCCTCCTTGTTCAGGTCAGTTGTTTCTGTGGGTTTCACTAGACGAGTCTTGACACCTTTGCTCACCACTCCTCCCTCTCTGCAACTGATTTCCAGGAGTTCAGTAAAGTGTTTAGCTATGAGGGTCTGCCTCTGCTTCCATCGACAAGGATATCTGTTCCACTATGTTCATAGCAGCATTATCTGTAATAGCCAGAACCTGGAAGCAACCTAGATGCCCCTCAACTGAAGAGTGGGTAGAGAAAATGTGGTACATTTACACATGGAGTACTCCTCAGTGGCAGAAAAATGGAATCTTGAAATTTGAAGGTAAATGAATGGCAATAGAAGAAACCATCCTGAGTGAGGTAACCCAGTCACAAAAGACAAACATGGTATGTGCTCACTCATACATGGATTTTAGGCATGAAATAGGGATGTGTCAGCCTAACAATCTTACCGCCAGAGAGTCTGGGAAACATGGAGGACCCTAGGAGAGATATGCATGGTACCGCAGAGAAGGAGAACAGGACAGGATCTCCTTAGGGGACTGGGAGCATGGGGGAAGGGAAGAGGTAGCTGGGAGATGGGAGAAAAGGAGGGCAGAGGAAGACATGGGGTAGCAGGAAGGTTGAGTCAGGGTGGGGGAATAGAGGAGAGCAGGATGAGAGATACCATAATAGAGGGAGCCATTATATGTTTGAGGAGACATCTGGCACTAGTGATCTTTCCAGAGATCTACAAGGATGACACCAACTGGCAATCTAACCAATAGTGGAGAGGCTAACTTAAATGCCCTTCCCCGATAGTGTGATTGACGAAAAAACTGTATTTTATTCTTACTTAGATCAACAACCCCATGAAAACAGAAGGAATACAGCAAAGGACTCAATGTATATATATTCTTGCTTGTTCATGGAGAGTGATAGGAGCACAGAAGAGGGAGCTGGTTGGTAGAAAAAAATTAAAACCCATCCAGAGCCAAAAAGATGTTTAGTGAGGAGAAATGCTTCCTACACAAGCCTGAAGACCTGTGTTTCATGCAGGAACCAATGTAAAGATGGGAGGAGATAATCAACTCCAGGAATGAGTCCTCTAGCTTCTACACATTCACACACACACACACACACACACACACACACACACACACACACACACAGAGAGAGAGAGAGAGAGAGAGAGAGATACAGAGAGACAGAGAAAGACAGAGAGACAGAGAGAGAGAGAGAGAGAGAGAGAGAGAGAGAGAGAGAGAGAGAAGAGTAATGACGATAATAATTAAATTTTTAAAAAGGGGAGCAAGAAGGCTGAGTTGGGAGAAGAATAGAGGAAAGTGGGATGAGAGATATCATAATAGATGGTGTTATTATAGGTTTGAGGAGAGATCTGGCACTAGGGAGATTTCCAGAGATCTACAAGGATGACACCAACAGGCAAACTAAGCAATAGTGGAGAGACTACATTAAATGCCCCTCCCTGATAATAAGATTGGTGACTACCTTATATGCCATCCTAGAACCTTCATCCAGTGACTGATGGAAGCAGAGGCAGACACCCTAAGCAATCTGTGGGGCGTTGGGTAGTAGATCAGTATTCATTCCTGGCATACCAATTGACTTTGGGTTCCCATCTCACAATTAGGCATGCTCTCTTAGACGGCACACTAGGGGGAGGGCCTAGGCCCTCCCCTGAATGAAATGGCAGGCTCTGGAGATCCCCCATGGAGGACCTCACCCTCCCTGGGGAACGCATTGGGTGCAAGGCTGGGGGGATGCAGGGGTGGTGGCAGAGGAGGAGAGGGAGAGTGAGAGGGACCTGGGGTTGATATGTGAAGCAAGCTTGTTTCTAATTTAAATTAAAAAAGATTTTAAAAACCTCACACAGGCTTTTCGGCTTTCAGCTCGGAGGAGGCAATGGTGCAACTTTCCTCGGTCGTCCCGAATCCGGGTTCATCCGACACCAGCCGCCTCCACCATGCCGCCCAAGTTCGACCCCAACGAGGTCAAAGTCGTGTACTTGAGGTGCACCAGAGGTGAGGTCGGCGCATTGTCTGCCTTGGCCCCCAAGATCGGTCCCCTGGGTCTGTCCCCGAAGAAAGTTGGTGACGACATTGCCAAGGCGACCGGTGACTGGAAAGGCCTGAGGATCACGGTGAAGCTGACCATCCAGAACAGACAGGCCCAGATTGAGGTGGTGCCCTCTGCCTCCGCCCTGATCATTAAAGCCCTCAAGGAGCCACCACGAGACAGAAAGAAGCAGAAGAACATTAAACACAGCGGAAACATCACTTTTGATGAGATTGTTGGCATTGCCCGGCAGATGCGACACCGATCTTTAGCTAGAGAACTTTCTGGAACTATTAAAGAGATCCTGGGTACTGCACAGTCTGTGGGCTGCAATGTGGATGGCCGCCACCCTCATGACATCATTGATGACATCAACAGTGGTGTTGTGGAGTGCCCAGCTAGTTAAGCAACAAGAGAAAATACTTCAATAAAAGACTTGTGATAACCAAAAAAAAAAAAAAAACCTCACACAGAACATGTTACTGTGGGTGATGCTAACAGGGTGGGATGGCTCTTTGTTGTTGTTCTTTACTACATCTGTGATTAACTAAAACCTAACATTGAAGGGGCACATCGGTGAGGAATATCTTGTTCTTTTTGAAGTGGAAAGATCTACTTCTAATCCAGAGTTTTGAAGTGGGAAGACACAGCTTTAGTCCAGATCTTGTGAAATGGAAAGACTCACCTTTAATCTGGACCATACCTTCTGATGGAAGCCTATGTAAGCACAATGGCTCATCTTTAATCTGGACCACACCTTCTGATGGAAGCCTATACAAGGACAATGGAAGAAGGAAGCTTTTGTTCTTTTGCCTGCTTCATCTGGTCTCTCTAGGAAGTCCACTCCTTCACTGGCATTAGAGCTTGCTTGTTTGGAAGGATGGTGTATTGCAGACGACCCGAGGCATTCAGTCTCAGGAAACTGAACAATTACTAGGTTCTTTGACATTCTGTGTGTATGTGGGCAAACCTCTAATGTTGGATCAGCTGGACCACATCCTATAAGTAAAATATTCTAATAAAACACACTCACACAGAGAGAGAGAGAGAGAGAGACAGAGACAGAGACAGAGACAGAGACAGAGAGAGAGGGGGGCAGGGGAGATTGAATCCATATATTCTATTGATCTTGAAAACCCTGACTAATACACAGGTACATACTCACCAAAAAGTTTATATTGAAGACAATTTCTCTCTAAATTCTGACACCCTTCAACCGGACTAAATGGAGTAGACCATAAAAGTGGAAGAAGAAATAAGGTTAAGACAAAGAAAAAGTGTAAAAATGTTCATCTAATGTTTCAACTCTTAAAATGTCATAGAGACAGCTAAAATGTCCTCACTCACAAAACATTTTAGTACAAAGTGTTGGGGTTGGATGTGCTGTAAAAGCTCAGAAATCTGGATCTTGCCAGCCATAATATGTGAGATTATAAAAGGATCCATGTTTGGATCTAAAGAGATGGGCTCAGCTCTAGTGGAGAGCCTGGGATTTGTTACTAACTCCCACGGCCTCCTGCAGTATGGGTTCTAAGGGACTCAGTACCATCTTATGACCTCCTTCCATGGGCTCCTGCACACTCATTTGAACACAAATTCATGTAAGTTCACACACATACATAATTTTAAAAAACTTATAAATAGGGTTCATTCTTTCAGTATACTTTTATTAATCTGAAAATGCATGTACAGTGTACACTATTAATATGAATGATCAAAATGATTTGTCCTGTTGGTACAATGTTGACAATCTTATAAATAAAGGTATACTCACACAGTCTTCCACTACTTTTAGGCAAATAATATCTTTGCTTATTTAGCTGTTAGGGTATTGTCATTTTTTTGTCACATACAAGACTGTTGGAGTAGGTTTCCTTCTCTTACTAATAAACACATTTAAATGTTTGTGAAGTTTTGACTGTGTATATAAATGAAACTATAGTACAAGTAATCCAAGGTTTTCTTTGGACATATTATCCATGGAACTTCCACCCCATCCTCTTAACAAATACATTGTCAATCTCATGGTGTCTAGTGGCTCATCACCTCAGCCCCTCTTTCTGGACCCAAGGGTCTTTTTATCTGCATCTTTCTTTTTTGGTTTTTTGAGACAGGGTTTCTCTGTGTAACTTTGGAGTCTATCCTGGCACTTGATCTGTAGACCAGGCTTGCCTTGAGCTCACAGAGATCCCATCTACCAATTTCTGGTATTAAAGGTGTGCACCACCACCACCCAACCTCTTTATCTTTTCTTAATGTTATCTTTGTCAGAAAACCAGCCCCCCCCACCACCTAAGCAAGAATATTCTCTAAACTATGGGAAGCCATTGGCTTTGCTGATATAACTTGCAACTCACAGAACATTTTTGAAGGAGCCCTGGCTTGTGGCCATACATTCCCCTCCTTCCTGGCAGACTGGGGAGAAATAACCCTAACTTTTCAAAAGGGCTGAGTGAAGGACCAGGAATATGAGTAGTGCATGCACAAAGCAGTTCTCAGCAGCATCTAGAAATTGTTGTTCTGAGTGGCCACATTGTCAGGCTCTCAGTGTTGAGGACATTAAAGGTTGTCTCTTTTCTTCTTCCTGTAAGATATTTTTTCTTTCTCCCCAAGTATCTTTTAATGTAGGTAGAGACTAACGAAGAGTAAGACCCAAGCAAGTCAATTGTAGGGAGATGAAGGCATCACTTCCTTGAGTTCAAATTAAGGTTTTCTTTGCTGTATCAAGCTTTATCTTCCCAGAGTAGGTGACACTGGAAAGGTCTACTCCCATGTAAAAGTATCCTTGCCACCCTATAGTCTTAGGAGAACACATACAGTATGGAGATCCTTCCCTGAAAACTATGCATAGATAATACTTCATTACAAACAGCAGTTTGTAGATCTCCAAATCCACATGTAGAAAACCAATTCTGTTGCCATTGTTTTTCCAGAAAAAAATGTAGCTTACAGAAATGGTATTGTTCTAGCTATACAGATTACATTTCCCATGATAGCCCCAAATAGTTTATCCTACAGCTGCAGCTTCTCAAATTCCTCCCCTAGTAATATCAGTTTGCAGGGCTCAAAGGTCAATGCAGCATCTTACTTCAGAATACAGAAATCCTAGCTTCTATAAAAATTTTTAAAAATACTGCTTGCAGTGTCCACTTTGCCTTCCCCACACATTCTGTATCTCTTATCTGTGTTTTTAAGAACTTTGAGACCAAGAATTTGCAAAACCCAAAACTGGGGTCCAACAAGCTCTTTAGCATTCTATTGTCAGTGTTTTTCAAGAAGCTTTGCTGGAGACTAGGAACTCAGCACTGCGTTGGTGAATGTTTTCTGTATTTCTCCAGAGATTGCTGGTTTTCTCCTGTAGAGGCAGCAACTGACATTTCTAGAGCATACTCAATCTACTTTCAGTAGAATGGTTATAATAGTAAACTCCTAAAAAAATTATTATGTAGCACGTGATTCCACATGTTGGCCCTCTACAGAACACATCGCAACAAGTTCATCCACTACCACTACATCTCACACACAAACACACACACAAACACACACACACACACACACACACACAAATGTACATGAGCACACATTCTGAGACACAAGGTGTCTTCTAATCCAGAGAGATTAAATGATTTTTCTCAGATCACGAACAAAGAAATATGAGAACATTCAATGTGGACAATTTGACCCCAGAGTTACCACTTCATTTTTCCACTTCAGTGCTTCCTAAGACTGGATATCATGTAATTTCCCTCACATTCTGATCTTAAAAGTGGCAAAATTAGCTTCACGTGCCTCAGCCTGGTTCCATCGTATACCATAGGTTTGCAACAGTCCATTTGAAAAGGAATGGCAATGATGTGTGATTTCTCTGTTTGGGTTCTTGATATTCAGCTTACAGGGGCTCCCATGTGTGAAGATATTGTTGTGTCCTAGACACTAAGTTAACTATATTTGATAAGCAACATCTTTTCATTTTCACATGCCCTTGAAATTGGGTAACTGAAGCTCTAAGAAGTTAATTGCTGACGGTCACTTAGATATTGAATCTTAGAAGTGAACTCTGAACCAGGTAGATTGATTGATGGCATTGCCTACAATAATGTATAATCTTCTGGATATAGTTTTCATTCTAAGAATACTAAATTAGATGTGAATCATCCGAGTTTAATGAAATGAAACTATTCAAATTATTTTGAAAGGTGAAAATTCATGTACATCTCCTTGAGTTTTCCCATGCAATTTTATTTTATGGAATTTAATATACCATGTCTAAAATGAATGGAGAAGAGGAAGATTCCCTGACTGCTGTTTTCTAAAATATGAAAATTCTGTTATGAGTTTTTTACACTTTTAGATTCATTGCATAAAACGTGAGAGTGTACTCATTGCTTCCCTGGTAAGAGCCTCAATTTACATGCATGCATTGCAGTTTGGTATGAAAACATTATTCTTTGTTGTATAATTACTTTGACCCAGGATTCAACAAATAGAAACATGTTTATAAGATTGTAATGCTAATTTACATGAAATGGGAAAGCTTCCAGTGTTAAATATTTAACAAAGGGAATATGATATCATGAATAGCCAGCTATTTTCCAAAGGAGTCAAAATAGCATCAATACTGCTATTATTCTAGTAATACCTTTATATTCACAGGGTCTTCTTATTTAAAGAATCCACAAGACATGTTTTTATTTACAAGGTATCCCCCCTTACAGACAGGGACTTCAACACAAGGCAACAAAAGGCATGCAGTAATAAGTACTATGCATAGTGGCAGAGCCAAGTATAGGGTGAAGACCATCCGCATTAGATGGCAGTTATAGAAAGCAAGCACATCAACAGCTTACAGTTACTTTTGTCGCAATGGGATTACAGTGCTTGAGTTTATGTGCCTAAATTGGCTGCAAGAAGTCAATGAGAACAAACCAACAGTTTCAAAACACTAGTTTCAAAGGTTTTTTGGTACACAGTCTCTGCTGCTAATACTGTTTCCTCAGGATCACAAAATCAGCACAGTAACTCATTAGAGCCTAGTTTTGAAATCCAGTGACTGAAAAGATTTAAGACAGAGCCTGTGCTTAAGATGTGGTCTTTAAGCTCCACATGGCACACATATCCACACACACTGTGTGTATATGATGTATATGTATATGTTTATTGAATGTATACATTACCTGCACAGGCTCTTTCAAAATCTAGGGTGTTTCAGTCATTGTTACTGAGAACATAATTTGATACGACCACTTTGGAAATTGTTTGACAGTATCTACTACAGCCGAGCATCTGCTTTTTCTGTGTTTAGCAATTCTACACCTAGAAAAATCCCCCATCAAATGTGTTCATATTTCCTAAGATAACACACAAGTTCCATGCATTTGCAATTTAATTTTATCTGTTTGTGAGTTTCATCTATAAGTATGGTACTTACATTTTTTTCCACCCCTCCTTCCATTACCAACTCTTTCTATGACTTTGTTTCCTCACAAATATATAACCTTTTCTTAATCACTGCTATTGTACACACACATAAATACACTGTGGTATGCATCTTGACCAGTTATGATTTTCTGCAATGGTCTCTATCAGCTGTAAACAAAAACTTCTTTGAATGACAAAAGAGAACTACAGTTATCTGTAGGTATAAGGGTAAGTATTACTACTTAGGAAAGCTTCAAACTAAAAGATAAGTATGCTTCAGGAGTTGAATGGATAACTTGTGCAATATTCATACATTAAGAATGAACAAACCATGACTACCCAAAACATGGATGAACTGTAGGAATATAAAACGGAGTGAATGGAACCAGACAAAAAATATCAAAAGGCATACTGAATAAACCTCTCTATTGTCTGAACCAGGAAAACTTATGTCCTAGTAACTTTTCTATTACTGTGATCAAGACAAATTATATAACAAAGTGCTTAATTTGTGCTTACAGTTTTAGAATGTTATAACCATGATAGTGGAGCAAAGTCATGGAAAGAGAGACAACTTAGAACTTACATCCTGATACAGAAGTAAGAAGAAGAGAGAGACTCAGAAGAGAGTGGGTCTATTGAAGCCTCAAAGTCTGCCCCAACCTTCTCCGACAAGGCAAACCCCTAACCCTTGCCAAACAGTTCCACTAACTGCAAATCAAGTGTTCAAACACCTGAACCTATGGGGTCTTTCTCCTTCTCACCACCATATTCCACTCCCTGGCCTCCATAGACTTGTGGCCATACCATACAAAATGCATTTCATCCAAATTCAAATCACTATACTCTTTTAAAATCTTAAAAGCCAAAGCCTCTTACGATACTTGAGCAATTTTCTTAATAAAAAATAAGGAACAAATTATGTATTCCCCACATACAATGGCACAGAATATATACTACCATTCCAAAATGGATAACTGCAGATCATGAGGAAATACTGACAAAAACAAGACCACACCCTACCAGGCCAAAGTCCAAATCTATGTGTAATGTCAGGGACTTAGACAGCTTCACCCTTCTGACTTCGTTGTCCATAACATACTTCACTCTTTGGCTGGTTCCACTCCCAATCTATTGCTCTCTTTTGCAGATAACCAGCAATTCTGGCACCACTAATATCTTGCAGTCTCCAAAAGAAACCCAGGCTTCACTTTCACAATTCACACAACTGCATCTCAGGGCTTCCAGTCAGTGACGCCCAAGCCACATGTCTAGCCTCAGCAGGAAGACTGCATAGTCTCTTTACTCCTGTCTCTTTCGTGACTGGATAGCCAGAAACACATGGACAGCACTATCAAGTTCATCTGCCCACTTGGAGGGGAGGCTACCCCACTACATTTGCATCAATATTTGTTTGCTCTTCCTCTTCAGGAGCAGAAATTTTGCAGGCCTTTCCTTTTACAAGTTAAAAGTTTAGCTGGATGAGAGCTTGCCCTGTTCTGCTCCCTTTATTCCATTTCCAATCAGACTTTTCTTTAATGTTCTCATCTCTTTCATCACAATCCTTGGCTCTAACATTAAGGTTCATTGTACTATATTTTTCCTCAGACTGTACATTTTGCATTTTGCATTTCTTTTGACTAACTTGTGCCCCACCCCCCGCGGACCTGTATAAGAGTGATAACCAATGACATGACTAACATAGGATCAATATTAGGCTACCTTGAAATCTCTTCCACTGAGGAAATTAGTTCATTACTTTTAAATTTAGCCTCTGACAAATACCTATGTTAAAGGCAAAAGGCAGCCACAATCTTTGTCCAAATATCACAAGACAGGTTCCTAACCCAGTTGCTAATTATTCTTTCCCTTGAAAATCTTTTGATCTGAACTCCACAGTCCACATAACTCTCAGCATTGTCTTCCAAGTTCCTACTAGGATGTACCATGAAGCTGTGCTTACAACATTAAACTGATTTTCTAGTTCAAAGTCCCAAAATCTTCCACATAGCTCTAGAAAAAGACACATGGTCAGGTCTGTCACAGGAATAGCCAACTCCTGGGTACCAACTTTTGTCTTAGTTTCTTTTCTATTGCTATAATAAGACACCTTTATCAGTTGAACTTATAAAATAAAGCATTTAATTGGGGGCTTACTTACAGTTTCAGAGGGTTAGAGTCCAGGGTTATCACAGCAGAGAACATGGCATGAGGTGGGCAGGAATGGTACTGGAGTAGTAGCTCATTGCTTGCATCCAGCTCCAAAGACAGCAGAGAGAGAGAGAGAGAGAGAGAGAGAGAGAGAGAGAGAGAGAGAGAGAGAGAGAGAGAGAGAGAGTTAGCTTGGAAAACAGAGAGATAATTAACTTAAAATGAGTTGGAATTTTGAAACAACATAGTCTAACCCCAGTGAGACATCTCTCAATCTTTCCCAAAGAATTCCACCAACTAGGGATCAAGTATTCAATATATTCAGCATATAAGCCTATGGGGGCATTCTCATTCAAACCACGACCTTCCTGGAGAGAATGCTGAGCTAGTTTCAGGAGGACTCCTTCCCTGGGTTTTAAGAACATTGAGCCATTTGGGGTTTCCAATACCACCCATTTCAACCTTCCATGCCGAGTGTTTTAACAAGAAGATAGGATTCATTTGCAAATCTTGGTTAAACCGAAGTCCCTTGGCATGTATGGGTTACATGATATAGGGCAGGACTGTGCCTAATGCCCAAACTATGATGAATGACATTCTTCATCATATATATATTATATACGTGCATATATTTATTCATTGTACTGGAACTTACTCTTAGACTAGACTGGCCTGAAACTCACAGATCTGCCTGTTGCTGTCTCCTGAGGGCTAGAATTAAAAGGGCTTGTACCACCACTGCCTGATGATGAATGACATTCTTTTTTTTTTTTTTTTTTGGTTTTTATGAGACAGGGTTTCTCTGTATTGTTTTGGAGGCTGTCAGTCCAGCCCAGCCTCAAACTCACAGAGATCCACCTGCCTCTGCCTCCCAAGTGCGGGGATTAAGGGAGTGTGCCACCACCGCCCGGCGATGAATGACATTCTTACACTTCTCAATGGCCATGAAATATTTCCTTGACAATTCCTTTGGTGGAATTAGGAGAAAAATGGAGTGTTAATTCCTTTAACATTAAGTACAATAAAAATATTGTCTTCCAAATTAAATTTGCCTGTAAGAAAAAGAAACACAGAATTACTGAGATTTGTTTTGACCTAATAACGAGAAGACTTTTTGCTCAATTAAAGAGGAATGGGGTGGTACAGTGTACTCAATATATGTGATGGGGGAAATATTATCTTTGTAGATGCCAAGGAGTTGCTTGTAGTCAAGAATGAAGTGAGGATGTTGGAAGAACAGAATGGCTATGAATCTTACTATCTTTGGACTGATGTTACTTTCAGTTTAAAAATCAGAGACATTAATGCAGGCATTGAAGCGAAGCATAAACTTAAAGTAAAACAGAGAGAAAAGTCTAAGGAAGGAAGAAGAAGGGGACCCAGAGGGAACAGACTTTTCCATGACAACAGAAAGTCTTGATGCTGTAAATTAAGCATTGGGCTGGCAACTCAAAGGGCAGTAGGCATAACTATGCAAAAACCTATTTTCTTTTGGGAGCTCCTTCCTGTTGTAGTAGTTACTATCTCATGGGCACAAGAATAAAGTAGAGGAAACATCCCCATGTATCTTTTCTAGTTAGCAGTTACAGTTTTGATTTCAGTGCTAGAAAGCCTTCCAATTTTGAAACAAAACATGTCCCTTATTTTTCCAAGTTCCATGCTTTATAAAATATCTATAATCCTTTCTCAGCATTATTTCTCCAATTCTTCCATTAAGACACAAAACTTTAGCAACAACAAAAAGAAAAAAACCAAGTATTAATAATTCTGATAATATGTTTCATTGGTTTTTCAAGACAGGGTTTCTCTGTATTGTTTTGGAGGCTGTCCGGCAACTCACTCTGTAGACCAGGCTGGCCTCAAACTCGCAGAGATCTGCCTGCCTCTGCCTCCTGAGTGCTGGGATTAAAGGCCTGCACCACCAATACCCAGCGATAATATGTTTTATTAATTATAATAAATTTTAAGCTGATATCATTTTGGTATGCAAGTTATAGGAAAATATTGTTCATGAGAATGCATTTTATTTTATAGTAAGGTGTTAAAGCCCAATGAGTAACTGTCAGTAGCATCACAATTCACGTCACACTAGACACACCTCAAATGAGAAATAACCACTGTGGCCAGTGGCTGCTGTACTGGAATGCAGCAGCCTGACAATTACTAACAAGGCAGTGGCACAATACCTAGGGAAATCCACCTGCTTTAGGGAGACATAAGCCACATCTCACAAAACAAATAGTGCAGTAGATGTACCTTCTTTTCAGGCTGGTTTTCACTTTTAATCCTTTACTGATCTCAACTATACTTTTTAATTGCTCCACAAGTCATTGAAACAGACATTTATATTTTTTCAAATGTACTTGGGAAAGTATTGAAAGGGTATTCTTATTTTCTCTTTGATTTTAAAAAAATGTGATGTGTATTGGTGTTTTGCTTGCATGCCTAGGTGAAGGTGTAAGAATCTGTGGAAACAGAGTTACAGACATGTGTTAGCTGCCAAGTGGTTGCTAGCAATTGAACTGTGTCCTCTGAAAGAGCAGTCAGGGCTCTTAACTACTGATCCATCTTTCTAGCCGCTTTCTCTTTTATTTTTATTTAATTGTGATCTCTGCTACATAAGTCCTTGAAGTTTATTTAATCTTTTTCCTTGGTTCAAGACATGATCAATTTAGTACACCAGTTTCACAACTGCTTGGGAAGAAAGTTCAAAATTATTACTTTTCCTGTCCAACTCTTCAATAGTTAGTTCATTTTGTGTGTGGTAAGGTATTTTGTTAAATTGTCTATTATGTGCTGACCCATTGGGACAATCCTGTTAGTATTTGTTTCTAAATATAATGAACTACATGAAATTTACAGTTGCTAAGTTTTTTAAACCTAAATTATGCTTTGTATGGTATAATATTATATTTTGAAGTTACATGCATTAAAGTTTAGAATTATTTCCTGGGAAGTTCCTTTTATAATAATGTATTGACTTCTTTTTTGTTTGTTATCCCAATGACTTTTTATTAGCACTTGTTTCAAACACATTTTACCTATTTCAATTTCATTTATCACTTCTTCATGTTTTAAATACATTTGTTTTGGTGTTTTCCTTTGGAAACAAGGTATCATGCATGGCTAATTCTGGCAAGCCTGTAGCTCACTATGTAGGTTGATGATGTTTTCATTGAAATCACAGAGATTTGCCTATCTGCCTCCCCAGGAATGAAATCTAAGGCAAGCAATACCATGCCCAGCCTTTAATATGTTTGCAATATATATATCCAGGAGAACTGAATCAGAAAGTTTGTCTTGGAACTGTTAGACAGTCAAAATCATGATAAGATGTGGACATCCTGAGGGTGATTTTGTGAAGCTGGACTATAGCTGTCTAAGCACCATGCTATTCTTCTAAGTTGGTTACTTTTGGATTAGTTATTTGTTCTTTATACTGATAGAACAGTTATAGCTTATAGTTTCACATGGTATGAGCATTCTTAACCCACTGTTGTGATTCCTGGTTTCCAATACAGTGACTCTGCCTTCCTCTTCTAAAATAAATGTCCCCAAAGCCCCTTACCTTCAACCAGTCCTACTTGTCTTGCCTTATTTTTCTTCATCATCTCATTTCTACCCAACTTTAATAACCCCAGATTATTATTATGATGGTAGCTCTTTTTAATATTAGAAGCTTTACTGACTCATACTGTTTACTGATTTTTTTTCCACAGAGGGTATTGCAGGCATTTATTCCAGCAGAACCAATTTACTGTTTTCCTGAAAGTTAGTCTTTTGTAGTTCTGTCAGTATAACATCATAGTCTTCAACACATCCATTTCACCTTTTATTTTTCACTATAATGCTTTATTCATACCTACAATTCTCAATTGGCTGTTATTTTTGTTAACAATTTGAAGACATAATATCCATGAATTTCTGGCCTTTTTGTGTACTGTCAATCTAATTCTGGTTCTCCTGTAACATATCGTTCTTTATTCTTCAGCTGCATTTTTTAAACTGCTGACTTTGGTGGTTCATTTCATCACAATGGACCTGTTTTTTTATTTGTTTATATTAATTCTGCTTAGTTTTAAAGTATCAGTTCTTGGAAATATATAGCTAAAGCTTCAGAATACTGCCTTATCATCATTTTCTGTATCCTTTTATGATGAAACTCCTTTAAGTGTATGTTGAGACTTGCTTTTCCATCCATGTTTATTTAGCTTCTCTTTTCATACCCTTCTTGCTTCATGTTGGGTAATTTAATCAATCATCAACTTCCTATATTCACTATTCAGTTTGACCAGTTTATTTCATTAAGCCATATTTAAGTATTTAATTGGGCTTATTTAAGTATTAATTTTTTAATCTTTGAAATATGATCATTCCACTAACTTGTTTTTAAAAAGCAGATTTTTAAGTACTTAGAATTGTAATGTACCTAATAATTTGTCTTAAGTTTTTATTGAGTACCCTTGTACAATGGGTTGCAGAAAAATCATGTAAAATATCTACTTGTCAGCTTGTATCCAGCACTCCAGTAGAATAGTCAGCCAGGTATTAGGTTCTAGTTCATAGGCCATGTGGGTCACTTAAATTCAAGCTTCTTTTGATTTCTTATTACTTAGTGAGATTTGCGTGTCTCTTCTCTGTCTTGTGTGAAGAAAGTCCCATGCCTCTTCCTGCTATTTGGGTAGATTTTGTTTAGCTGATAATTTGCGCTCCATGTCCAAGTCCCAATGCTAGAGGGAAAGAATTAGCTTCTACACCTTGCTTAACCTCCACATGCATGGTCCTCCACATACATGATAGATAGATGATAGATTCATGGATAGATGGATGGATAGAGAGGTAGATAGATATATAGGTAGTTAGATAGATAAATAGATAGAGAGGTAGATAGGTAGATAGATAGATAGATAGATAGATAGATAGATAGATGATAGATAGATAGATAGATAGATAATTGTAATAAAAGTTATTGAGAATGAAGTAACCAGTAGGTTCCAGTGCTACAATGGGATTTGCCCAATTCTGGAGGGTGGCTGCCTAGCATTTATTCAAGTACAAGGAAGTTGAAGCTGCTTTTTCTCTGGAGACAAAACCATTCACAGGTCCTGCCTTCATGAGAAGATTTTATTACCATGTACCTAACTTGAAAGATTCTGATGTTTTACATTAACTTCTCAGGTGAGGTAGAAGGAAATAAACCCCTGCTTGCCTCTCACGCAAAGGCTGAAGGCAAATACATATACATGCTCAAAAGCTGAATACAAAATCCTATTTTTTGTCATTGTTTTCATTATCTTTCTATTATTTCCTTTTCTTATTCAAATTTCAGGTATGCATTGAAATAATATTGTGAGTGTTCTTACACTCTCTCAAATAATTCTAGTTGGCTGGTCATCTTGGTCTACATACACTCTTAGGATAATGCTACATGTCATTTGAACTTTCATCTCCTTTAGTATTAATGAGGGCAAGACATGTTCCTATCCATAATAGTTATTGATTTTGACATAAGAATGCTCCCATAAGAATCATATATTTACAAAGACCCCTAGGGAAGTACCACTGAATCTTTAATGGGCTCATGATTCACCTCAAGAATCCCATTAAAATGCAGATCACCTGTTTTAGGAAGTGAATTATTATGTGATGTCAAGGCCAGTGAAACCTCATGGCTCACATTTTGAAGAGCAAGGTTCGATGAGGTTATGACATACTTTATTTAAGGAAATGCCTCTCCAACATACATTGAAAATGTTAATAAGGCTACCTAGTTCTTTCCTCGAGATTTTCATTTTATTTATATTTTAATGTATTATTTCTAACTCAATAAAGATATGAAAAAACATTGGTGATTCCTTCTAAATACCATGTGTTATATTTTTCAAAAACTTTGGGGGGTAAATAAATCTTATAAAAGACATTGTGCATGTTTCTGCATTCTGAGTATTTTCTACTCAGAAAGGAGAAAACACAGTCACCTATTTAAAAAGAAAATAGAGATTGTGAACATCATCCATGAATGGACTTTTATGGAAAACAATAACAAGAAGAATTGCTTACTAAGATGACAATTTTGCCTCTATACTACCTATGCTGGGCACTTTAAAAATTAGACACAGGCTGGAGATACACTGTGAATAGTGAGTGTGGTGTCTTCAAGAACTATCTGTCTTTTGTTGCTCAAGGTGAACATCAAAGCCTGTGAGGAACCGTAATAGATTGCTTCCCAGCTGGGATGTTGCTTAAGGACACAGTCTTCAGTCTACTATCTTCCTAAACCAGCTCTACAAAGGAATTTTAATGGAATGACCTTTTCATATATTTTAATGTTCATTAGTAACTGTTGTTGTAAGACTCAAAGAAAAAAATAGGTTTACTGTATAAGCAGAATCTGCACCCTCAAGAATAACAGTTGTATGCATCATCAAAGAACTAGTTCAATCTTTTCTTTCACCCTTCACTGAGTTCAGTTTATAGTAATAGGGTTTTTACAGAGTACATATATGATTTATATGTTTACAGAGAGTACACACACACAAACTAACACACACACACACATACACCATTTTGTGTCGTCACAATAAAATTAGTTAAGGCATTAGATACTAAAAGTGTAAGATAATGTATATTTTTTCCCTGAAGCTGGAGCTATAGGTGGTTGTGCATTGCCAGAAATGAGTGATGGGAATCAAACTCTCGTCCTCTGTAAGAAGACTGCCTGTTCTTAACCCCTGAGTAATCTCTGAAGACATGTGTGTGTGTGTGTGTGTGTGTGTGAGAGAGAGAGAGAGAGAGAAAGAGAAAGAGAGAGTGTATATATACATATATGTATATTATAAATCACATGTGTTTGTGTGTAATATGTGTGTACCTGCATATATGTATGCTGGTATCTATCTTTATTTATCTATCAAAATATACCAACTGGGAAAGAATAGGGAATAAGAAGACAGAATTTTAAATAAATTAACCCATTTCAGTCCTTTTACCCCTCATAAATTTCATTTTTTTCTGCTTCTATGTGCTCTCTCTCTCTCTCTGTCTGTCTGTCTGTCAAGCACACACACACACACACACACACACACACCTCTCTTCAGAAGAACAATTATAATTTAAGTTATATGTGGTAGACTTCAGTGCTTCCTTATTAGAGTATGAAAGTGTGAAGACCTCATTCAAGTTGGAACTGTGTTCTGATTCCCAGCATGCCAGAGTTTGATCAGCAAGCTGAAATTCAGAGTCATTCAAGGAATGCTGTGCAAGTTATGTACTTTATTCCTCGCATATCTCTGTGGATCTGAGGCTCTTTCTCAGGAAAGTGTCCAAAGGGATTTCAGCCATCACAAGCATGCTACACTGATGCAGTATTCTTAGAATTCCCACTCCTATCTAAACTATCCAAGAATGGATTCCATGGTAGAACTGGTTGTTTTCTGCTACCCTAGTCAGCACTTCAAATCTTTTATAACAGTCTGTGTATCCCACTAGATATATATATATACTGACGATCTTTAAGTGAGTGTTCTTAACCAAAGAGATAAAAAGCAAAAGAAGCCTTTACACCATATTCCAAGTAGAAACTTGAGCGCCCTAGTCAGAATTAACAATGAATGTCAATTCTTCTTAATTTTTCCCCAAAATGCATTGACCTTTATGTGATTTATTTGCACATCCAATTCTATGTGCCTAAAACAAAAAGAAAATGAAGCATTGGCATACATAAAACTCCTAAGCCCCACTTTCATTGGTAAGCCATACACAAAGCTTTAACAGAATACAGCTAATGTAGCTGATGGGAGGTATTGTCTCTTTCATCTTACCACTATATTTCTATAGTAGAATTTCCCAGCTACAAGAATGAGAGATCTGAATGTACAGAGAACAAAAGACTGCCGTGTTATCAAGAACAGATTTCTCTTTGAGGAACTCATGAGTAGTAATTTCCTCCAAGATCAAAACTTTCATCATGGAAGGAAACTTCTTAAGACACATGGTGTCAAAAGTGAGATACAACAACAGAATGTTATAAGACTGGATGCTTTCATGGAGACTGCCCTGAGGAGAGATTTCATTAAGACAAAGGGTGTTTATAGGTATCTGAAGCAACCATTGTTCCAAGGTAAAGTGAAATAATCCTCTTGCAGGGAAGTTCCTTAAGATCAAGAAGTAAATAACTAAAAATATCTTCAGGAAGTCCCTGAAACTGACCAAATTCGCTTGGCACTTTCCTCCCTAAGAGTCTATAACCAGTAAAGACTGCAGAGTCCCTTTCAGACAAGCTGGATTCGTCACAGAAAAGGCAAGCAGTTTGAAAGAAGTAGAGAGTAGGAGTGCTGCATAGAGAAAATACAGAACAGCTGAGCTGCCTGGAAGAGGCTCAGAAAAACCGAGTCCCAGGAAAGATACTCAACAAGTTGTTGAGCCTCTGGGTTGCTCAGTATGCTAGAAGTATTCAGCCTTTTAGAATTGCCATGCAAGCTAAAGTGGCTTTGGAGATGCAGCTATCTTTAACTCACTTCTGTTCCTGTAAGTAACCCCAATTACTGTAAAAGAAATACTGTTAATAGCCCCAATATTACTGTAAATAACTCCAATGAAATGCATTAGTTCAGCAAAATGGACTTCACTGATATCTGTACTTGGATCTATTATTGGTTCCCAATCTGGAATGAGTAGACATTTGTTCATATTTACACAAGAATGATCAAACACAACAGTAATTAATTCTGAGGTGCTGGTAAGACTCAGCTCACAAGACAACTAACATGGAAGGAGTCTCTGTTGAGACCCACAGGGCTGTGTGCTTCAAAGGCCAAGGATAGGTCTGTCTTTATTTTATCTTTTACTTATTTTTGTCAGTTATTATTTCATCCACACTAGCTAGCACATCCCCAGGTATATGACAGATAGTCAATATACACTCAACTTTGTACCACAGATGAAATAAAAAAATGGAAAAGAGAGAAGAATAATTGAGACGTGTCTATCAGGTTACGCATTGAATTCTGTTGCTTCTTATTGATGGAGCAGCATGGTGACCTCTATTTTTAATTTTGCAGAGATGCTAGCATTTATTGAGCATTATGGTATACTCTTGACTGATTCTTTATCACCATATGCCCTCATCACCCATTGAGGTCTGAATTGGCAGCTACTCAGTGCACCCCAAGAATAACTTTGTGACCACAGGAGTCAGTGTTTTCTGTAATTATGCTCCTGGGCTGTAAAATCTGTTTCCTGTTGAGATTAAGAGTGGAGCATCTGTTTCAAAAATTATGTTAAAGTGAAAGAGGTTCATCCATTTGCTGACATCTTTAATCTTCACTGTACTGTCATTTGATTTTCATTTGATTTTATTCATTCACAGAAACACCAAATGACAAAGTTTAGTAATTACAATAACAACTTACATAGTTTTACTGAGTGCCAGACAGAATTTATTCCTCACATAAGCTCTGTTGGATGTTTTACATTAGAATTATTTCAGGGATAAAAATTCAGGAACAAAGGGGTTCACAAATCTCACCACTGCTACTGATCAACAGAATCAGAATTTTGTCAAACCTTTCATCCATTGAAAATATTAAATATGCTTCAAATCAATATACAAATATGTATTTTCTATATGTATATTTGCTGAATGTATATATATAAAGTAGACAGTGATATAAACTTCAACAATGTCAAAGATAGCACTTGATAGTTATGTAGGAGCAAATAGGGAGGAACAATTGGCACCGTGATTCAGACACCAGGTTGTTTTGTACACTCTACCATGATCCCATTTTAGAGTAGATGATTGGTTTGTTGACACCCCCTCACAGTGTTACCTGGAAACTGTCATTGTCATGACTCAAAATCAGACTGACTCTAAACCAAATACCCTTAGGGCATATGGACATCTCACATAGTTTAACGATATATTTAAAGACTCATTCTGTAGGAATGCGAGTTGAACATCAAGGCACCACTTGGAAATCGCATTATAGACTTGACATCTAGTCTCTGATTTCTTGCTTGCCTTCATTATTGCTGCACAGAGAGTCTAAAATAATCTCAATATGTCATATCAAAATATTACATATAGGTGCCTACACACCACACCTGAAGAGTAGGGTCTAGGTTAAAGAATCTTTGGGAGACAGAACCAAAGGCCCTGACATGAACAGATGAAAGTCTTTTGAAAAAGATCAATGGGCATCTAATTTATTTGGCGGTTGTCTATTATGTATCATCATTTGTGGTTTCTTTTCCCAAATATTTCATTTTGCCTAAAGAAGAAATACTTGAATAGTGTTTCTCAGGATGAGAGCTTATTGGTTTGAGTTCTAAGTTGGAAAGAAATTAGATTTATTTACTAAGATAGATTGAGTATATAGCAGAGAGTTTATATGGTTTGTGGATTCCCTCCACTCTACTAAGTTACCTGGAAGGCAAGTGAAAATAAAACAAGACTTTGAAGTTCTGTGTTGTATCTGGCCCTGATTATCCTTAATTTTTCACTAATTAGTAACTCAAATTAAGGCTCTGTAAGATAAATCTGTTGCTAAGGCATCTGCCACACAAGCATTCAGACCTATGTTCAGATCCCCAGTAACTACATAAAAAGACTGGCATGATGATGTGTATGTTACAAGGAGGCCAGTTACAAGGGGGCAGAGAGAGGTGGGGCCCTGAAACTCACTGAAAAGACATCTTGGTCCAATCCAATAGCTTCAGGCTCAATGAGAGACTCTGTCTCAAAAACATATAATAATCAAATAGTTATCTAGGAAAAATATCCAAAGTTGACCTTTACCCTCTATATGCATATACCCACTCAGACACACAAGTCTCCATATGCATATGTGCACATAATATACTAACAAGTGCATATACTGCACAAAACACACAACTAACATAGCCTTCCAAAGAGTATGTATGTGTGGTGCACATGTAGTTTATTTCAAACCATAAAGATTTGATCAAAAATAAAATTTAAACACCTTGAAAAATGGTATTCCAGCCATTCAATAATTTGTCAATGTCTTAGTTAGGGTTATTATTATTGTGAAGAGACACCATGACCATAGCAACTCTTATAAGTTGAAACATTTAGTGCCATGGCTTGTTTACAATTTCAGAGGTTCAGTCCATTATTGTGTGCAGGCAGATGTGTGGCTGGAGATGAGAGTGCTATGTCTTGCAGGCAACAGGAAGTTGACTGAGACACTGGGCTATATCCTCAGCATAAAAGGCTTCTCTCTACAGGAAACCTCAAAGTCTGCCCCACAGTGACACACTTCCTCAAACAAAGCCATACCTACTCCAAAAAGCCACACTTCCTAATAGTGCCACTGCCTATGAAAATATATGGGCTCATTGCATTCAAATTGCCTCAGGCAGTTTAAAACAAAGATGTACATTTTGTGGGTGTGGTTCATGAGAAAATGGGAGAATGTGCATAAGAAGTACAGCTAAGTTAAAAACGAGTGAATCAGGAATATTCCAGCACTACTTAACTTGTGGATACCAACATGACTTCTGTCTCCTGGTAGAGTAGATATCAGCTTTCTGATGACCATGACCAGCTAGAGAGGTCATAGTGGTCCAGCCAATAATTTCTCAGGAAGTCTACACAGGAATAAGTATTTTGTTTACATGCACCCTTATAATTTTATAGTCAGGGAAACACCAATAAAGCTCTATAAATGACTTTTTCACTCTGCTATCTAGAATATCAGAGTTTTCAGAGGTTGTTTTGATTTGAATACAAAGTGTTCCCTAAAAGGCTAATATATTAAGACTTGATTCTCAGTGGGTAACACTACTGAAAAGGCATTGGCTCACGAAGGAGCTAAGTTCATAAATGGATTGAAGAGTTATAAGTTGGTGGGGACTAATTGGAGGAAGCACATCATTGGAAAAGTGAGTTTGAAGCCTATTTCTTATCCCTACCCTCTTTTTCTCTCCACCTTTTCTGACTGCCCTGAGGTAAGCAGCTTTTCTCTATCTTGTCCATCATCATAATGTTTCTCCTTTATCACAGGCTGAAGAAACAATAGAAACAATAGAGCATGAAGTATGATTCTAAGTCAAAACAAACATTTCCACTTTGTTTTTTGGGTATTGTGCCACAGCAATTACAAACTAACACAGTAAGCATGAAGCAGTGCTTGAGAAGAAACCCTAGAAGAAACCTATGACACTTCCAAGAGACACCATGATGAGTCTAGTTATTTCCTATTTATTTGGGGAACAGACAAAGACAGGGACCCCAAGTCTCCATTCTTAGACATAGGAATGATAACCAAAAGGGACCAAAGGAAAGAACTGGTGAACTTCTACAGAGGGAGTAGGGACTTAATGACAATTGTGATATGGTATTACTTTGTCTGTTTGATTGCTGCAGTATGTACTTTGATGGTAATATGGTGACATGTATAGAAGAGTATGATTTGACCACAAATCTATAAGACATAGAAGGGTTATTTTTGTACAAATATGAAGAGCTTTTTTTTTGGTTATGTGTAACTGACATCTATTTGTCTATTATCTGTCTATCATTTATCTATTTATCATCTATGCATTATATACTTAATATATAATGTATAAATTCATAAATTGGGCATTTGTATACAACTGTGAAACTATCACAGTAACATGTATTTTACAAAAAAAATCTCATGTGTCTTTTAAAATCTCTCTCTTTGACCTCCCACTCTCTCTTCTTCTCTATCCTTAGGTAATGAGTAATCATTTTTACATAGCTATAGATAAGTTTTAACATTGTAGAAATGCAATTCAACAAAATCATGTTATATACAACAGTTTAATTTAGTAAGTTATTTCAATTGATTCATATTATAGCCAATGTGTTACCAATCTACTTAGTATAGATCTCCGGACAGACATTAATTAATCTTAGGAAACTAATGACAGATCAAAGAAATGAAGTCATAAAAGTCCAACTTGGTGCGAATGGAGAGAAGGCTCAGCAGTTAAGAACACTAGCTGCTCTTGCAGAGGTCCTGAGAAATACTTCCTAATTTTGTATTCATAGAGAGAGATGGGCTGTAAACCTGGAAAATTTGGGGCTTTCTGAGATTTTTGAGTTGTTTTCTTCCTTAATCTTAAGGATTGTCCTTCACTGAAGGAATGTTTCAATCTGGAGGAAGTTGTTATGCAACATACCCCTATTTTAAGCCCAAATCCTCAGTCTCATCCAACCCTCAACCTGCCAAAGAAAAGAATCTCTTAAAAGTGACCTTTGGGCCGGGCGGTGGTGACGCATGCCTTTAATCCCAGCACTCAGGAGGCAGAGGCAGGCAGATCTCTGTGAGTTCGAGGCCGGGCTGGACCGATAGCCTCCAAAACAATACAGAGAAACTCTGTCTCATAAACCCCCCCCCAAAAAAACAAAAGTGACCCTTGGATTTTTCATACTTAGACTTGAATTGGAAATTAATCATTCTTATTCTTTTGATATATGTATCCCACACGTAGTAGTCTTACAAATAACAAGCAGTTGTCTTCATCATTAAAAGTACTGCAATCCACTTCTTTTTATTTTATTTATTTATCTTTTACTTTAATTTTAAATAACTTGCTTCACATGTCAATCCCAGTTCCCTCTCCCTCCCCTCCTCCCACACCCCCTCACCATGCCCTCCAGCCTCCCACCCTGTCCCCACTTCCTTCCACTTAGGGGATATCAAGAGTCTGTCATTTCATTCAGGGCAGGGTCCAGGCACTCCCCTAATAGTGCAGAGAGCATCCCTCTTTGTGTTATGGACACACAAAGTCTGTTTGTATGCCAGGGATAAACACTGATCTACGGCCCAGGGCCCCATAAGTTGCCCAGGGCCCCATAGGTTGCCCAAGCCTCCTCACTGACTCTCACACTCAGGGGGCCTGGATCAGTCCCATGCTGGCCTCCCAGCTGTTGGTCTGGGTCCAAGAGCTCCCCCTTGTTCAGATCAGCTGTCTCTGCTGGTTTTGCCAGCCCATTCTTTGCCAATTTGCTCATCGCTCCTCTCTCTCTGTCACTGGGTTCCCAATCTAAGAGGAATGAGGCAAGATCTTCTGAGCAATTCACTTCTTGAATTTTCAAGTACTTTCACTTTCAGGAGGTCTCCTCCACCTGTGTCCTATACTGGTCTCTTATCGCTAGAAGTTTTAGCCTTGCCGTCACTATGATGTACACTAATAATGGGGAGCTCTCAGTGTGAATAGAATGGAGCTGATCCAATCACTAAGACCTAATGTAATCCTGCAGCCACCCCTGTCATAAATTGTCTTGGGCAGAGTCTCTAGGATATGCAGGGAGCTGACTGATGATCTCTTGATCTAGTTCTGCAAGGAATTAGGGGCAGCATTCTCGCAGAGAGAAAGACATTGAATTGAGACATTCACACAATTAAGTCCAAAGTGCTTATAAATCTGGACCTACAGTTAGAATTGTGCTTCACAATCTTTCTCAGTTGAGTCAAGGAGCATCTATTTCTGTGAAATGTCTTAAATATCACTGGATAAACTGTGTTCTTAATTCAGAAGACCATAACAATGAGGAAAGTAGCACCCTGGGCCAAGCACAGTCCCAGAAGTTGTTCCTTTGTATGTTGCCTGCTATTTCTTTCAGTTGAGGAACTGGATCCAGAAGGCAATACCAGCATGATACCATAGCATCCTTTCTCGTTTATCCAGTCAATGGTGGACACAGAGGTTGACATATGTAGCTTCATGCTCTCAGTTATTATTCCTGTTGCTGATGCACTGTTTCCCTTCTATGTCACCCTACTGACCCTTTTCAGAATTGCTATATTGTGCATTGCTTGACTGCCCCTTTCAGTCCAGGCTCTCTTGTGGAATATCAGTTTAAGATGTGTTATGGCCATTTCAGCCATGGAATATTTATTTCATGATTCAAATATGTGTTGCATTTGTTTATGTAGCATCTGTTTAATTACATAAAGCTTTGTTAGTTTGCCTGTCTAAAATACATGATTGGTCTAATAAAGAGCTGAGTGGTCAATAGCTACACGGGAAAGGGATAGGCAAGGTTGTCAGGTAGAGAAAATAAAAAGAGAAGAAAGGGATGAGTGAGAAAACGAGAGAGTACCCCAAGGGCCAACCACCCAGCCACACAACCAGCCACAGATAAGAAGGAAAGAAAGGAATAAAGAATGGAGAAAGGTAACAGCCCAGAGGCAAAAGGTAGCCAGGATAATTTAAGAAAAATCTGCCTAGAAATAATCCAAGCTAAGGTGGACATTCATAAATAAGAATAAGTCTCTGTCTCTGTGTATTTGTTTGGGAGCTGAGTGGCAGGCCTCCAAAGAGAAAAAAAATCTACACGCCTGTATTTTGCTAGCCATAGTATGCTAGAGTGCATGTCCTGTGAATGCTGCTCTGAGTTGCTCAATAACACACTGCTGACTGTTTCAATGACATGGAGAGATTTATTTAGTTTCAACCTTTAATGATTTTTTAAAAACTTTTAAATGTGTATCTTTAGCATTTATTATATTTTAGAAGTTCATACATGAGTACTGTATTTACATTGTTTCCAAGCCCCTTTTGCCCCTCCCCTCCAGGTCCTATCCTGTGTCCCTCAACTTGTGGACATCTTTTTCTTTCATTAGTATTGTTACACACACACACACACACGAGAGAGGAGAAAGGAGGAGGAGGGTCTATATAAATACACCTTGCAAGGTCCTCAATGTATATGTATGTATGACCATGTGGGGATTGATAAATACATAAGGGGCTCATTTCTAGAGAAATCTAATTACCCCTTTCTTGGTAGCCATTACTTGCCTGTACGCTCTCAATCTAGGGATGGGCTGTTGTAAGATTTTTCACATCCATGTAGGGTATCAACTGATGTCATTGTGCAGGTCCTCTTCATGGAACCAAATTGTTAAGATTTGGTAAGTGAAGCTTCCCTATCATATGTAGAAGACACCAGCATGTAGCTGACTTTCTTGTCATCCTATTCTTATTATCCTGCCACTCTCTCTTCTCTAATGTTCACTGAGACTTAGGTGTAGGGGCTTTGTTGTACATTTATTTTTTTTTTGGTTTTATGAGACAGGGTTTCTCTGTGTTGTTTTGGAGGCTGTCGGTCCAGCCTGGCCTTGAACTCACAGAGATCCGCCAGCCTCTGCCTCCCGAGTGCTGGGATTAAAGGTATGCGCCACCACCACCCGGCTTTAATCTTATAGATTCTGTCAACTTGACCACAACTTTCTGCCAAATTCTAAACCTCTTAAGTGGGCCCTGCTGGAGATTTTCACATGCTGACTCTTGTGTCAGTAAAGAATTTTCTTTTATTTGGTGAACTCCCATAGCGCTTCAAGACCTAACTAATACTCTAAACACCCTTACACAGTTTGGATGATTCCAGGCATCAAGGTACCAATTTGCCTGGTATAGATCTCTGGCATGGATGTTCCATAATCATAATATTCACATGTTTATTTCCCACACCTTAGAGTTCCCTGAAGACAGATGGAAAAACTTATGCATCATTGGCTCCCTGAGAAAGTAATTTATTTCATGCTTATGGATCTTAGCTGAATAAATGAATAGTGAGTAAATCAGCAAATCAATGTAACTTTCTTCCCTTTTGACTTTATGTCCCTTGAAGCCTTCATGTAAATACAATCATATTCAAAGGCACTTAAAGTAATGTTCTTCCAAATATCTTTCTGAAAGCCTGGTCTCTTATACAATGGTACCTTAACCTTTTCTAAGTCTTGAGTTTTTCTTTCCCTTCTAGCTGCTAGTGGCCTTTTTACCACATGAATGAGTGAATCATGCAAGTGAAGCCAGCACCAAGTAAATTGGATAGCATGCATGAGGTAAAGAACACCGGCTGATTCCCGTGTCATCACTGCTTATGCTAAATACCACCATGCTTGGAGCTCTGCCAAGCAAGCTAATATGCTATTTACAAATGGTCTTTGTCAAGCAAAGGTATCTTTTCTTACATTTTCTTCTGGTTTGGCCATGTATTCATATGTTCTGTCTTGAAAATGTACAGTTCATGTACCCACAAGCTTAAGTGCTGTCTCGACCATAGCCATTACAAAATGAATTTTACTGAGCACAGTTTTCATTGCTGGAGGTTTGCATGATCAGCTCTAAACCAATGGTTCTCATCCTTCCTAAAGCTGTGACCCTTTACTGCAGTTCCTCATGTTGTGGTGACCCCCCCAACCATAAAATTATCTTTGTTGCTGCTTCCTAACTCTAGTTTTGCTACTGCAATGAACTGTAATATAAGTCTCTGATATGCAAGATACCTGATATACAACTCTCATGAAAGGGTTGAGAACTACTGCTCTAAGATAACTCAAGCAAATTATACTGAGAAAAATATAGCTATCCAATACCTACTAGATTAACTCAAGTTTTTCAGTTATTACATTCAACATACAGATTTTAAATGGAAGGAAAAATATTGACCCTAGTGTTTTTTTATATTCACAGAAAGAAGTTATTGTTAGTATTTTTTTGATAGTAAATAGTAAAGAAGATTTTAGCTCATTTCTTAAGGCCTTAAATTACAGATTGATTGATTAATATTTCTGTATAACTTCCCCCATCTCATTTCATCAATGTGGCACTTTAGGCCTTTTCTCTCTTGCATCATTATGCACTGACCTTTCCATTGTTAATGCTTCTATTCTATGCCTGAGTAGAGGGAAAAATTTCCCTCTTTTCAGAGATTAGCTGCAAAGAAAATTTATGTGACATTCAAAAGAATTATTTCCAAACCATCTTTTCAAATGCATTTCTGACACCTAATGATGTAATTGACCACATTAATTTTAGGAAGCATCTGTATTTGCATAATAAAAATTTGATTTAAATGTACTTCAAAAATATGCATTGCTTCTACATTAATATAGTATTTTTGCAAGAGGTACTAAATGACATTTTACTCCATTCTTTGACTTTTATGGTTGTTACAAAACTTGAACATAAGTCAATATTTTAAGATTTGTTTATCCTGATTTTTCATTAATGTAAAAATATTCTAATTAATAGCCATTTTGATGCTGCCAATGATATGTTTTCTTACAGAATAAATATGTGTGTATACACACACATATATATACACACCACACACACACACATATATATATGTATATACATATATATGTGTGTATATATATATATCAACATAATCTAAGGCTCAGCTTCTCAACATGTGTTATATACGATTTTAATTCTTTATGATGACAAAGAGATTATATCAAAAGAGACATTTTTTCAATGCCAACGGAAGCAAAAGTAGCAAATTATTCTTGGAGCAACAAAAGGAAAAAGGATAAACTATAAGAATGAGGGTTGGGAAAGTAGTTAGGCCCAGCTTACCAGAACTCACAAATGGAAGGAGAGAATTTCCACATATGCTTGTACCCCAATACACACAAAATCGATAAAGGAAATAAAGTAGGATAAAATATTTAATTGGTATGATTCACTCTGAATCTTAAAAAGCATGCATTTCCCTTTTTATATCAGCTACTAGTATGGACTTTCCTTCAATCTTAGATTGCCTGCTTATGTTGGAATACATCAGCTTGATCACACCTTTATGATACTAAACATTTCCATTTTCCAGGGTTTTTTTGTCTGATTTTATGGATTCTGTGATGGTTATTCTTGGCTGTCAACTTGACTACATATGGAATTAAATAAAATGCAAATGGCTGGGCATTCTGGTGAGGGATTTTATTTTAATTACATTATTTGAAGTGGCAAGAACAACTTCTAATCCAGATCTTTTGAGATGGAGAAAAATCCACCTTTAATCCTGGATACGCCTTCTGCGGGAAGCCTATATAAAAGACAGGGAAGAAGTAAATGTCTTTGTTCTTTGCTTGCTTGCTCTTGCTCTCCCTAGCAAGTCCATTCTTTCACTGGAAATAGAACCGACTTCTTCAAGATTCTGCTGTACAATGAAGACCATCTGAGACATACAGGTTCTAAGACTGAAGGACTACTACATTCTTGGACTGACTGTTGATCGATATTTGTTGTTATGCTAGCTAGACCACAGTCTGTAAGCCATTCTAATAATGTGTGTGTGTGTGTCTGTGTGTGTGTGTATTCATGTTATAAGTTCTGCTCCCCTAGAGATGGTAATGCAGTGTTCAACTTCCTTGATAAGAATACTACTATCTGTAGGAGAAAGAAATGGACTGAACCTTATTAAAACCAAACCATCCAAATGTGCAAAAAGAGAAAACTGTTGTCATGATGTCCCATGTCTTTGTCCTCACTTGTGCAATCATTCTATAGAAACTCAATTTCTGTGCACTTCTCTCCTTGAAGAACTGACATTCAGCATATGTATCCCATTTCTTTTTCTTGTGATAAAATACATGACAAGGAACAACTGAAAAGGTGATTGGGTTTGTTCCATTTTGTAGATTGTAGGAATGAATTACATCATGGTGGGAAGGGCATGGTGGAGGGAATGAAAGCCTCTGGTCACACGAGATTGACATTAAGGAATCAGAGGGTGGTCAGGAGAGCTCCACGGTCTACCTGCCAGAAATCCATTCTTTTCAGCAAGACTCTAGATCCTAAGGCTTCAACAACCTTCCAAACAGTGCCAGCTGGGGATCAAGTTCTTAAAAAAAGAATTTAGGAGAATATTTCACATTCAAACATAAAAACTTATATGCTGATTGTGTAGTTATTTAACTACTTCTATTTCCATGGTGCTAAGCCAAGCCATTATGATATCTGTAAGTATTAAAACAAATCTTTTTATAGGTAACTTCCACCATTATTCTGTTGTTGATGCAGAGGGTAAAATTATTTCCTAAAAATGTAAGATTCGGGGGCATTCTTTGTCAGAAGTAAAAAACATGAACCTTTACAAAAATTCCTACAAATACATAAGTAAAAACGCAAGTACATAAGTAAAAAGCTATCATATATAATATACAGAACACATATTGTATGTGTTATATGTCTTTGTGTTTATATTAGTATCCCTTCAACCTTATCCCTCCAACTTTACATTCCAGACTCAGCTCAAGGAAAACACCTTCCTAAATCTGTCTTTGAACTTACACTCTCTGGATTACAAGTTCCTCCAACAAGTCCCTGTTTGCCTTATATACTTGCTTATTTCAGATACTAAAGGAAAAAGGCAAATAACGTAGAAAGTTATACAGCTGTTTGGTTTGACTGAATTTTCTGTGAGAATTGAAGATACCTAATAAACACTTGTGATTGAACATCCATAATCAGTATATTAGGGGCAGCTTCTCTACATAGAGGCAGCTGTTTCACACAGCACTCTCTCTCTCTCTCTCTCTCTCTCTCTCTCTCTCTCTTCTCTCTCTCTCTCTCTCTCTTCCTCCCTCCCTCTCTCTCAACCCCCTCTCTCCCTTCTTTCCTCCGTCCCTCTCTCCAAAAGAAATGGTCCTAAAGTGAATATAATGAATATTTATAAAACAAAACCATGGAAAGCAATATTGAGTGTCCAAGTCCCCAGCAAGAATAATACATCAGAAGAGACCAGGAAAAATACTAATAGTCTTTTTCTGGTTCTTTTGATCCATGGATTCCACTGTGGTAGAGCTAAGAGTGACTTCAGAAATCATCTGCAACATATCCAATTTCAAAGTAAACTGATATTTACAAAATTGGGACATTTTACCCCTTGCAATCTCATAGCTGCTTTTAGAGGAATTGCTACCAGGCTGTACATTTATTTTTCTATCCCCAATCTGGTATGGTTTCTGCCACTCCAGGCATTTTACATCTTGTGTAGATTACAAGGAAGTCATTTGAGGAGGTGTGCGCTGGCCGCAGGGCTATAATTACATCTTTAGGGGAGAAGTAAAATGCAAACTCGACTACATTTATTTTATTAAGGCTGAAAAGTGAAATATGCTGAGTAGCCTGCCCTTGAAAGTTGAGACTTCTAAAATGGCTTCTACCATGTCTTACTTTCAGGAGGAGAAAAATAAGCTCCAGTATGTATGAAAGTTCTGAAAAGCCCACGCCTGTTTCTCCTTTCCATATCAATATTTTGTTGTGAAATCTGAAAGGTTTAGTAAAAAGTTTGTACACCCCTTTGGCAGAGAACACCTTTAAGCTATCTTTCATGAGTAACTTCTCAACACACAGCAAAACATTTCCACATGTAAGATGCTCTTTAAAGTGCCAGGCAGGTTTATAGACAAGAATGAAAAAAAAATTCTTTTTCTGAACAAATGTATGGTATTTTTATGTTTCCTTTCCATGATTTCCACTGACTATTATTGATGTGATACCCTTAATTTCACAGAGAGTTCTCTAAAGAAAAGTTATAAATGTTCTTGACTTTTGAAAAATGTTATAGTATACTCGATCAAATGCAACACTCAGTTTTTCTTGTAGTAGTTGAGTAGTCTCAGCTAAGCACAAACATTACAAGCATGGACTTGGGTAACTCTTGGCAGATGCATTTCTAGATAACAACAAACAAAGGGCATGAAGTATTTTTTGAAAATTATTTGAGGGATTGTCACAGAGTTTGTCTATGTCTTTCATTCTCTACTATGGGTCTGCAGTCATTGATAACACTTCCCAGTCAGCAGCAGTACAGATCATGGACTTCCACATGGTTTCTGATGACAGCATGGACCATGTATGACCTCTGCCATGAGCACAGACCATGGATCTCAGCCTTCTCTCCAGTGGCAGTACAGACCATAGCATCAATAAGGCACTAAAACAGCATAGATATAAACAGACCATGAACCAAACTACCTCTGAAAGCCTTTAAGAAGGTCCAATCCAGAAAATGAGATCCTCTCCATATTGGACATCCTACTACTGTTCTAAGCTTCTGTGACAACCTCTCCCCACCCCTATCCCCATGCCGAATAAAAGAAAATATCTGAACAGGAATTCATTGAAAATCAATCTTAAAACATGTGATAGGGGTGCTAAAGTGTAGCTCTCCATAGGTGATGGCTTCTGACAGGGATGGAGAAGAAGTCAGTTATCTCTAAGGGGCTCGCCACTGGGAGTTTGACAATGAGTATATGGGCAATGAAAATTGGACTTGGCATTTCTTCTTTCTTCTTCTCCTACTTCTCCTTCTTCTCTTTCTTCTTTGGGGGGTCATAGAGATGGGGATAGATCTTGGAGTACTGGGAGTGTGATGAGGTACATTATGTGAAATTCTCAAATAATCAATAAAATATTATGTTGATAAAAAGATAATAATTTGAGAGAATTCTAAAAATAGCACTTCAGATTATTTTACGTAACTGTGGAGGGACTGTCCATGAACTTTTTCTTAGTATGCCTTACCCATTCCTTTTTCTCTAGCCATGTACTCTATAAATTATGACAGGGAAGAATAATTTGTAATTTCCAGTACCTACAGAAGGAATAAGACCTATACATTTCACTGTATTGATCAATGTTCACGTAAGCAGAGAGGTTTCTAATTCCTACAGAGACTTATTTATACTGGTTTCTTTAAAACCATCTTCAGGAACTCAGGGTCATTCAGTTTCACCAGTGTTTCTACCTACTCACCAGGAAAGCCAAGACAACTGCTCACATAGAGAATGACTGCGGCCAGAGGAGGCATGCACCGGTGCCGACACTGCCTTGCTAAGTGTCAGTATGCCTCCTACTAAACCTCCTTGAAATCCATTTCTCTCTTCACCAAATACATCCACTATTTCATTCTGTCATAACTGTAAAATTCACAGAGTCATACTACTGCATTTTCAAATATCTGAAAGTATGGCATAGCTGCTAGGTACAAGAAGCCCCCAGCTTTATTACAAATGGAACTATCTAAGGGATTACTTCCATAAGGGTACATATGAACATGCATATATATGCATTTACATGTTTTACACACTGCATATATAAACATGACACATACACACACACAAATTTTTGGTCAAATCCCTGAGGATTTTGAAGACAGAATGATGGCATCCTTCCTAGAGACCAGAAATCAGGAAAGGGACATATAGCAGTGGACTTTTATTTGTTACTTATGATAAAGTCTGAAGATTTCCTCTTACTAGCTGATTTAGGAAGCTTTCAAGGAGAATGAGAAGGGGAAAATGTCATTTTCTTTACCAGTGATTATTAATTTTGAAAACTTGAAAATTAAAGAACCCAGAAAGCAGCTCAGAAATTAGGAAACAGTCCTAAAAGACAAAGGACAGTTTACCTAAATCTTGTCTATAGAACCTGTGGAATAAAACTTGAGCACTGACACAGTCTACAGTTTACGTTTCCATTTCTCCCTGCTTTGTTCTTGCATTGACCCTCATTTTCTTGGCCTGTTAATGAGAGTTTCCACTTCCCTTGAATAAGAAAAAAATGTGCTCATCTGTTATTTTTCATTTCCAATTTAGCCAGAAAGGTCACAAAGACATTTTAAAATAGTGCTTCTTTGCAATATTTCAAGGCTGTTAAACATCTCCTAATCCTCAGAAGTTCTACCTAACAACCTATTTACTTGATGACGATCCACAAGAAGAAATAGCACTTTCCTTTTCTATTCATGATTATGTGAAAATGTCAGAGAGAAGAAATAGGTTCTCAATAGTTTAGGATGTCCCCATTTTGCCCAGATGAAAACCACAGGGATAGTATAGTTCATTTCAGCACACATTTCACACTCAGACCAGGGTCAGTGTCCAGAAATAGTCTTCAAAAGTAAATGTTGTTAGTGACTATCATCTAAATCAAGCAGCTGCCATCTGGGGGCATTCAGCTATGCATCCTTGCAAAAACCATTTCCAGCTAGGCTTGTTGACCAATTACACATCCCCATAGTGGGCTAGAAAGGGCACAAGAACCTCATCTGGAGTATCCAGCCATTCCCTACCACCTGTTATAGGTAACTATGTGTTAGTTTGCATGTGGCCTTGGGGAGGGGAGATAGTATATAGGCTAGGGAAGATGAAGGAAGCAGACCCTTCATCTATGTTGATATGGTGAAGAAACTCTGACCCATGCTAACTAAGTAAGTCGTTTTCAGGTGTGTGTGGAGAAAAACACCCATACCCCTGTAAGTATCCTCTCCCTCACTTTGGCTCTGTAGAGCAGTCCAATGAACTCATTGGTTCCCAGGAAGAGCATTACAGAAATTGTGCTTCCGTTTATCATTAGAACCTCAGGAGAATAAACAGATGTTACTTGTATCTTCTGTTGGGAAGGAAATTTAGCAATATGCTATCATAAGGATGCTTTCTAAGAAGAATTATATTCCTTCCTTGATGCATGTTGAGCCACCTTTTCTGTTCAAGCAGCTCCACTTTTTTCCTCTGGAAGTTTCTCCATTCTGGAGAAATGAACACAGACAAGACATCCTCCCAAGTCTTCCTCTCTAACCTGAGATCTCATCCATTGGCTCTGACCTATGGTTGGGCACACTTAAGAAGCTAAGGCTAATTAGAGGGGAGTTTTTGAGCATCTTCCCCAAAGATCTTTAAATCCTCCCACTGTAGTAGGAATAAGTGATTAATTTCTGTTTTCTCTACCTCACCATCTGGATGGCTTGCAACTTTTGGCTTGAATGTGAGTTTTAAATGAAAGTATGCAAGTGTCATCTTTTCATTTTGTGCAGTATTGGTTTTGCTGATTTCTTCTGCAGATACTTCCAATTTCCTTTTTATCAAGCTTTGTCCCTACGCTGTCTCCTCCTAGTGTAGCAAATGATAAAATCTCTTTCCAGGGTAATGCAGTTGGGATCACAGCTGACATGTCTTCTGCCATTAGGGACTGGATTTGGAGTTGATCAGCACATATTCTTAGCTGTATATGATACCCTGTAGGCAGAACAAGTGGAGGCCAGTGAGAAGGAGACTTTCTGAAGACTCCACTGTGCTAAGCCTTTGTAAATCCTTTTTATATTTGGCATTATGCTTAGCTTTTGTAGAAAATCTTTGAATTAAGCAATCCTCACATATAAGTGCTGATATTCAAGATTAAACTAATTTGGTATGATACCAAATGTGAAGAATGGAGCCATTATTGCAAACATTTAAATGGGTTGTGATGAAAATAATGGTCTTATCCTCCATCCTCAACCCCAGGACTTATCTTTAAACCCTTACTCCTAGGGATGAGAGATTTTGAAGATAGGACATTTAAGAAATCAACAGGGTTAGACATCTCTGGAGTCTCGTGCTAGGGTTACCTTTGTTATATAATGTCTTAGTTATTTTTCTATTGCTGTGAAGACACAACATGAACAAGACAACTTATAAAAGGAAGTATTTAATTTGGGCCTTGCTTCAAGTTTCAGAGGCTTATGCCAGTATCATCCTGGGTGGGGAACATAGTGGCTGGCAGGCAGGCAAGAATGGAGGTAGAAGAGTAGTTGACAGTTATATCCCATCAATAAATTACAGGCATAGAGAGACTGAGCTTTTGAAACCTCACAGCCCACATCCAGTGGCACACCTCCTCTCACAAGGCCACAACCCTAATCCTTCCAAAATAGTCTCCCTAATGGGAACCAAATATTCAATATGAACTTATGGGGATCATCCAAGCCATTATATAGGAATACTAGAAATAATCTTAACTCTGTCTGCCTATCTATCTATCTATCTATCTATCTATCTATCTACCTATTTCCTTTACCTCTAGAACCCCACCCCAATGTACAGAGTTATGTGAGGCACAGTAAGAAGCCATTTGTTTGCAACCTTAGGGAAGAACCTTCACTTGAATTAGATGTTGTTGGCCTCCTTTTCCTAAACTGTCAATCTCCAGAATATGAGAAAGCAGGTGTTAAGTACCACATTTTGTTACAGTGATCTGCATTATCTAAAGCTGAGGTTTTCCCTGGAACTCTGCTAGAGTAATTCTGTGAGGTTGTAAATGTAGATCTGACCATGTGGAAGCCAGTAGGACTTATCTACAAATGTGGACGGATGTCAATAGGGCTTATCTGGAAATGTGAGCCATTGTTTTATAAATATTCTCAGAGGCCAAAAATCTACAAGAAAGAATATGCCAAGGAGTCAGTACAATGATCTACCTTGGTCAGCAGCATCCTTGGTAGCCTTCAGATGGTTTCAGTGAAATAAAAAAAAAAAAGATGCTGCTGTAAACTAGACTCTACAAAAGGAGGAACAGAGACTAGAAACTCAGACTTTAAAGACTGAAAATTCTTTAAATATGGACTAGCATAATAGCTCAGTCTGTAAATTACTTGTTTCACAAGCATAGGTACCACCAGAGTTCAATGCTCAGAAGATAGAAAAGTAAGTCTGGCAGAGTAGGTGTGTTTGTAACCCTAATACTAGGGTGTGGTGGACTAGTTGGGACTTTATGGACAGGCAGCCTAACCTACTTGTTATGTACATACACACACACACACACACACACACACACACACACACACAATGTATTCGTGAAGATTATGAGGAAAACTGTCCTTGATTTACCTCTGAATAAAATGAGGAAAAACTTGTCTTCTCTAAGAATTCTTATGCACAAACCTGCAGTTAAAAATACAGAGTACAAAAAAAATACAGAGTACAAAAACCCCTTTCTGATCCCCAAAATAAACAAAGAGATTGACCTTGAAAAAGACAGGGGCACAAAGCGTTCTGGGAAACAAGTGGAAGAAGAGGTGGAATGGCAGGAAAAGTTACTGATCTTAGCCATGGACCATACACAATATATTCACTAGTCCACTTGATTCTCTTACATAGCTGGTAAATAGGTAACACCTCCTCCATTGTAAAGTTGAGGGTGACTATGAGTCATAGAAAGTTAGCTAGTTAAAATACACACTAAGAATATAATGGAGGTATAATGGTAGCCTTAAAAAAGGCCATGAGAGCATCTATCCATTGAATTACAAGTCAAAGGAGTATGTATATTTTGCATGGATATCATTAACATTTGAGTGGGTTTCTGCGTGTATTTATTTATTTTACTGGCACAGTATGCTTAGGCAACACTCGAGAGAACTTTTGAGACTCTAGGTCCTCAGGAGGTCATTTTAGTAGTCCTGAAAATTGTAAAATAAATTGGTAGAAGCAGGCTTTTTAAATTGTTTCTTGGCAGGAATCAAATAATCAAGAGCGATGCATTTAATTGGTTACAAAAGAATGATCATTTGATCTGGAACAGGGACTGGTTTTAGTCCATCTGTGGCTGGAGCTCTGAACTGCTGTGTCTATCACACGTTAGGCTTTCAGTTGGTTAAGGCTTCAGAAGGAAAAGCTGGAAGGCCTTTAAGCAATTGGAACTGTTTTTAAAGGAGGCCTTCCTGTCATGTGCACAGTTATTGTCCCTGTATTCTCCCTACTTAGGTTTCACTCTCCTCCATTTTCTTGCTCCTTCACAATTTGATTCTCTTAGCAGGGGCATATTTCTAGTTATGTAGTACTCCACACTGTTACCTCTATCACTAACTAGTATCATGAGCTCATTCAAGCTCAAGTATAACCCTTCTGTCCCAGTGTCCTCCTTCGAAACTTAATGTCTTGTCCAACACTACAAAAAAAATGACTGATGGCCAGTAAATATTAGCTCATACTATTGGAAGTTATAACAAGCCCTCAGACCTTAGTAGGTCCCCTAGAACTTAGCACAAGGGATGTCACGATGGATATAACATTCAGGCTCTGAAATCAAGCCAGTAGGAAGAAACACCAACCAAAACAGAAACGAAGACCTAATCCATCAAAGTCTGTGGTTCTGGGAAAGTCCCTACATGTACTAACCATGCTTTTTGGCATCTGTAGTTCTACTTCTGACAAATTTGTTCTTGCTAACTTGTCAGCCCAGGGTGTGTGTGTGTGTGTGTGTGTGTGTGTGTGTGTGTGTGTGTGTGTGTGTGTGTGTGTTTTGTTTTGATTTTGGTTTTGGTCTGTTTGTGTGTTTGGGGGCTGTGTGTGTGTCTGTGTTTGTGTCTGTGTGTCTGTGCTTAAAAGCTCATTTTGGAAAACGCCTGGGGCTACCCTGGGGTCCCAAATACACAGCATAGTCACTGCCTGGCTAATAAAGACTTTCTATTGGCTTGAACCTTGTCTAAGTGACTTTCTGTGGTAGATAACTCACAACAAAGTAAAAACTGTCAAAACATCCAGGATATCACTGCAGAGATAAAACTTGACACTTATGACTGTTTATGGGTATTGTCATTGGACTTTGCGGTTTAAAGATGGTAAGAGAAATTACCAAAACCGAAGGAGGTTTAAAAAAACAACCTCAGGAAACCAGTAAAAGGATACTGGTCTGGAGGTGTGTGTTTGGCCAAGGGGAAGAGTAACAGAAACACATCTCTTCCAGACTCCATAAGGACCATGTTGAGACCTGGCTTTCTCTGACAGTTTCCTATGATTACTCCCACAAACTATGAATCTTCAGAAAACTTCTGCAAATCTGAAGTCAGAGCATGGAGGGACTTAGTTTCTTTGCACGGTTCCAAGAAGGGTATCCTCTAGGCTTTTCTCCTTATGTTGTGATATCCAGGCTCTGACGGCAGAAAAGACCCACAGGAGGCCATGGACTTGAAGAAAACTAGGATCCATAGAAATATATGATATGCTTTATTCACTCTGAGCTAAGGCCATTAGGCATTACTGACAGAAATCCAGGCATGTGTTACACAAGCAACACACACAGGAGAGCACAGGCCCACACACAGACCACCAAACTGGCTTACCAACAGTCAGAAACAGGCATGCTGGTGAAAGCGAATGTTTGGGCCTTTGATCCCAAGGTCATATTTACACAGAATCACACAGAAGTGTCACTCTGCCAAAAATAGTTACATAACAGATTACATCACTGTTTACATCTGAGGTTCCCAGACAGCTGGTACCAGCCATTTGGTATTGACTCCTAACCCTCCAGTGTTCTGTATGAACTATCTTAGCCTCTGCTAAATATCCATATCAACACCATGTTGTCTAAACATAAACTTGTATTTCTGGCCCTCTGTTCCCAACACATGTCCACATGCTATCCTCTGTTTATCTCTGAATATTCTTCTCAATGAGCCTGGTCATGTACCAAAAGTCTTCCTTGTTCTACAATAAAAAAAGCATATTCAAACAGAACTAATTTTTTGCTTAATTATTTTTGTTCAGAATACTTCCAAATAAAATCAGACTCTGGAGTCCTCAGGATGAGGAGTTCCACACTTAATTTGAAGAGGTGCAATTCATGTGTTATTCTCTGTTTTCTGCCCATGCCAATATCCTCCAAAATTTAGCTCATTTGAGCATCATCACTCGATCCAAAATCTCAGTATCACCACAACCAGGTGTGAGCACTACTGACGTGGCCATTCGCCCTCCAGGAAAACCTCTCCAGCTGTAAGCTTGTGAGTGTAGACCACAGAGCCTTTGGCTCAGGGTCAATGAGCAGTGTGTATTTCAAGAGGTAAAGGAGCAGCATCACTCATAGAGAAGTCATGCATTCTGATTTTCAATTTATATATTTGAAGATAGTAATAAATATATCAACTGCATGCATGTACACTCACACACATACACACTTATTACAAAAATTAGAGATGCTGGAGATTTGGAAAAACATATTCTGAAAAGTCTGCTGTAGATTTCCAAGGGAAACAAAATCATCCCTACATGTAGATCTTCAAAAGGAAATGAGTCATTGAATCTGGAAGATGAATGCAGGGTATGCTGTTGCTTTAAGAAGAAGGAATCACAGCAGAGTTGTGAAACACCACAAAATTCCAAAATCCAACTCAGTAGTTCTGTCTGCACAACAAACCTTCTTACAAAAAGCACCAAACTACCTAATGTACAGTCTTGCCCATATAATCACCTGAATGCATTTATGTAATCAAAAGCAAACTCTAGGGATGGAAACTGGAACGTGGAGGCGAGATTCAAGAAAGATTTCATCACTGCGCAAACAATTTCAAATTAAGCACTAATCAGGAGGGAAAATTAGGTTTATTCACAGGGGCCACTCAAAATAACCCTCTTAATAAATGGAGAAATTGGCTGGAGCTAAAGTCCCGCAAGTCTAGACACAAATACATTTAACATCCAGCAAACCCAGTCAATATAAAATGTAGCAAATACAAGAAGTCAATGTAAAATAGATTTCCCCAATATGAGGAACAAGCTTCCAGGACCGTAAGAAAGTGGGTCAGGGAAAACAGAAATCTGTGATGTAGCAGAGATACAGGTCTAAAATGTACTTAATTTGACTGGTATCTTGGCCTCGAGATGACTCTTCACATCTCCCTTAGGCTAATCAGAGCAAATTCTGACCCAAAACAGGGTGACCACTAGACTCAGAGGCTGGACTCTCTACTGAAAAAAACAAACATTGGCAAAAGTGATCCAAAAGGCCCCTGGTCTAACCAGAGCTGCCTTGAGTTCATGTGTAGCAGAAGTCAGACATTCATGGGGAAACCTAGAGCTACCTGCCCATTCCCACTCCTCCAGGACCTCACACAAGCCTGGGAAACAAGCATCTGTAGCCAATTAAAGGTGTTGTTAAGACAGTGGCTGCCTGCTCATTCAAAACTGGAGGCAAAGATGTGACAAAGATTTCCCTCTCAAGTGTATTCTGACTCATTCTTCCTCCTTCTCTTTGTCCCTGCTGTTTCTTGTTCATTCTTCCTTACCCTCTTCTCTTTACATTTCTCCTGGATTAAGACTGTTGTACCAACATTGCTTATTTCTGCAGATAGCCACGGAGATTACTGACCTCTGCTTTTGCTCATGCAATTTTCAAAAGACACCTACACACATGCCTCACAAATGAGCTCCTTCTGAACCACCCCCAAGGTGTCCTAAATCTCTGTGTGAGATTTAGTCTCCAGGCAACCAGACAGGAGCATTTCATCTTCAAAAGAACTAAGTTGTCTCTTACTCCTACCCTGAAAGCCCTCTTAAGTTGAGGGAAAGAATTAGGTAAAAGTTTAAGACAAAGTTATGGGCTGGATCAAGTATCTCTGTAGGTAGACTATGGAGCAGGAAAGGGAACGAGGGAGGTGTCTGTGAGTGAAAATTACTAAAATTTATGAAGGTATCAAACAACAAAAATATAGAAAATGGTTGGACAGTGGTGGTTCACAACTTTCAACCCAGCACTCAGGAGGCAGAGGCAAGCAAATCTCTGTGGTCTACAGGGTGAGTTGCAGGACAGGCTCTAAAACACAGAGAAATACTGTCTCAAAACAAAATTACAGGAAATATTGATGTGCATTTATACAAAGAGGATTTCAACTTTTAGTCATAAACATGTGAATAATTGGTAATATTTGGTATTAGAAATAGATAATTGGTTTAAAGTTGTACTGATCAATTTTATACTTATTAACTGTATATGGCCATTCAAATAAATTTCCCCTATACTTGTAATAGCTGTATTTCCAGTTCTCAGGAGTCACTAGACAGTTCAAATATAGAACATTTCCAATTTCGTCGCATTGAGCATCATAGGAAACTTCCCCTGGTTAGTTTTGTTGTTGTTATTTTTGTTTTTGTTTTTTGTCAACTTCTTTTCAACTCTAACACAAGTTTAGAGTCATCTAAGAAGAGGTACTCCATCTAAGAAAAAATGCTCCCATAAGATTGCCTGTAGGAAATTTTCTTAATTAATGATTGATGTGGGAGTAACCAGGCCACTGGGGTAGTGCCGTCCCTCAGCATGTGGCCCTGGGTACTATAAAAAAAGCAGGCTGAGGATGCTAGCAAGCAGTGGTCCTCTGTGGTCTGAGCTTTTAGTGCTCAACTTTAGGTTCTTGTTTGGCTTCTCTTCATGATGGACTAGAAGCTATAAATTGAAACAAATCCTCCCACACTCCAAGTTGCTGTTTTTTATGGTGTTAATCATAGTAGTAAAATATGGGGTTGGGAGAGTAAACAAAAAATACTGGAAGAGACAGAGGAAAGAGAGAAAGAAAGAAAACCAGAAAAAGACAACAGCAACAAAAAAGAATAATTAAGAAATTTTGAGAAAATTGGGAATCTTTCCTCTGAGTCAATACTCTCAGAGTCATGGGGCTAGCATTTTAAGAGACATATTCTTTAGTGCATATGAGGACAAGTTGTTAGAATGTACGTGTGTGTGTGTGTCTGGCTGTCTGTCTGTCTGTCTGTGTGTCTGTGTATTTTACGGTATTTTGCTTGTGCATGTGTTTGTACACAATGTGCCTGTTGCTCAAGGAGGCCAGAGGAGGGCATTTGATCTCCTGGATTGGGTCATAGAAGGCAGTGAGCAGCCATGTGGTGCTGTGAAATGAATGCTCATCCTCTGGAAGTGCAAGCAATGTTCTTACCCACTGAGCTATTTCTCCGGTCTCTGCCAGTTCTTTTTATTTGAACATGTTCATTTTTTGTCTGTCGTTCCTTTACTGTTCTGTCTTTTTTCCCTCATGCACCGCCATGCAGCACTGAGCCTCTGGGTTTGCTCTCTTCCCTGCTAACTCTTACTCTGAGTATCAGGAATTATGGTGACAGAGAGGTGGGAACTGCACCATGCATGTTAGCAGCAAAGAACCTCATTGAGAATTTAGGAGCTGTGTCTGCTTTGTAAGAACCCAAGGGGACCTCAAAGAAGGTAATCAGAGTGAGTGGGGAAAGATACATAATGCAAAGTGTTCCCTCCAGTAACTTGACTTCAACAAGAACAGAAGTGTTTCCCTGAAGGACATGAGTAATGTCAAATATAAATGCTCACTATGCTTCTCCAAGGCACCAAATGGGCTTTTAAGCCACATATTCCTCAGGGCTTACTCAGTGACTGAAAATAGAAACTGTAAATCTATTCTTTGTCTAAGTTTGCAATGAAAAGCAGACATTGCCGAATTGCTGTACAGCCTGACTTGGTGCATATACTTATAATTCAATGGAATGGAGTATTGAAAAACAATAACAAAAGCTTAGTTACATTTTATTTCAAGACTTTGAGAATGTAGGCTTAACTTATGTGGGACCTTGAAGACTCAGTGAAGACTCTGGAAAATGCAGAACATAGCGTGAAATGGAGTAGGTTTCATACAAAATCAACAAATATAAAGACACAATTTTCATTTGTAATCTCTTAGATTTGAAGAGTCTGGCCAATAGCCATTTCCTTGTTACAGGCCAAAGTATACACACCCAGTGAAGAAGAGACAACCTTGCTGATCATGCCTATATACTGATAAAAATTTAATGTCGTGGTTCTTCTGCCCTCCATCTCTTCTTTTGCATCAATCTCTCCTTTCCCACAATTCTCAAATAGGAATCCTAAGAGCCACCATTAACCAAAGGAACCTCTTCATATGGATATGGTACTTCCTATTATTATTTGTCAAATGACTTGCCTTAGTCCCCAGTGATTTTAGAAAACTCTAAAAATAACAGGCATTACATGAAGAGATTGTTTAGAATTTGGTTTATATGCAGCGTTACTGTCCTGGTGTTGCTCCTGATGTGGATGACCCTGAGGAAGTCATTTTATATCTCTGAACTTCAAGATCTCTGTAACTTAAAGTTGTTAGCAGAAGTATTATGTCTAAAGTGTTAGAATAGTTGCAAAGATAATTGGAAGGATAGTATGTATGTTGATGATTGGTATATAGGTAGAAAGATGGGTGCATATGTGGACATATTGCTGGATGGATGAATGGATGGATGGGTAACTATATGCCATATGGGGATAGATATTGAGGAGTACAATCAAAGTCTTGCATTTATCCATATTCATTCATTTATCTCTTTTATGAAAGGGATTAAGGAAGATAGACAGATAAGGCATGTTTTTAGGCAATTCAAATCTTAATAGGACACCAATATTTACAATATGCTACAGTAGCTGTGATAATTGGAGATACTTTACCATTGCAGAGGAGCAAGCAATTCATTCTCTTTGGAGGCTTAAGGAAAGATTCATGAATTAACTTTTGCTAACATGCATTTTAATATGCATTTATAAACAACAGAATGAAATCAGGGGACAGATTAATAAAGACAAGAGAGGTTACACCCATGGCTGAACTTTTTGTGTAGTCCTCTCTTGAGTTATGCACACACACAGCTTTCCAGCTCAGCAAGTATTTTGCTGCTTTGCCAGCAATATAAAGATGTAAAGCTATTTTCCATCTCCTTTGGTTTCAAAGCATCTTTCCTTCCTCTGTTGAACAAAATGTAGTCATTAATGCCACAACGAAGCATTACTCAGTTGTGTTTCCATGCCTGTGAACATGTACCAACATACATTTTTGAATACAGTCTGCATACACATTTGATTTAGTTTTAGTTTTTAAGACAGGATCTCAATCTGTACCATAGGCTGATTTTGATCTGGTTGTATGGCTTCAACCTGTATGTGCTGAGCTCTGTGTTTATTCATGTGGCCTAATTCATGCATCTAGATGTGATAGTTAAATATACATACTTATGTATTGAGCATCTACATTGGTGGCTGTTGTATTAGGTTCTGGTGATAAAAATAATTAAAAGGCACTTGCCTGTGGTTTACAATGTTGTGAAAGATACCACATGACATAAATAGCATAGACTTCTATACAAAGGACATGGGGAAGTTATATCTTTAATATTTTCTTTAGCTTAATCTATTGTCAATAAACTTGAGGAATATAGTATGACATAATCCCAGTATGATCAAGTATTAGCCTCTTACAATCATGAAGCAAAGGGAAGTGCAAAGAGAAGGACCTGTGTTAGATACACGATTTCAGATTATCAATTTTGATTTTAGTTTCCAGTAAAAGGCAATTATTCCTGGGTTTAGCATTCATCACACAATCTTTTCTCCCCACTGTATCTGTGGATTTAAGGGGAAAGTTTTCTTGTCAGATATCATTCACATGAGAGAAAAATCCTTGTTGAGGAATAGGAAATACACTCTATCTTAGTCATGACTGGTGCCTTTGGTCAGCTCATGCTTGCTGTCGTTGCATAGGCTCAGAATGTCAGGAGCAATGCTTCCCTTGTGTGAAGAGTTAGAATTGCTGGCGACTGCAGAGAGGGTCATTGAGTGTACGCCCCTAAAAGGGATTAGTGTAGTACTCTGGGTATATGAGTAGTTATACGATTTCCAGTTTTGCCGTATGATCTCATGTCTTATCTATATTCCCACCATTGTGATGTGATCTACCATAGGGTACTTGCCAGTGCCTGTACCATATCTCTAAATCTACAAAGGTATGAGCTAAGTAAATCACTTTTCCGTGTAAGTTATTGAGCCTCAGGTATTGTATTTCCTTATGGAAACAACAACAAAAATGGGCTAATGTAATACCTTTTTCCATGCCTAAAACAAATTGTTTTGAAGCAATAAATGATTATCACTTCTGATGCTATTTTTTAGGGTATAAGGCAATCTCCTGGGTCTGGCATCCCATGGCAAAGTCTTTGCTTTTGTGTTGTCCTTTCCCAGAGGTACCATTCATTTTTGTGACTGAGTAATTAAAACTGTATAACCCCCTCAGTAAGGTCATCTTTGACTTCTAAATTTGGACAAATTTAAAGCATTTCATTCTCTACTTAAAAAATCATTCTGGCAACGAAATCACAAAAATGCAAAGCACTTCTCCCATCAAGCCTTGACAATATGTGAACAACATGAGTTTTAGTTGAAGGGACTACACAATCATGTCTATGTGACTGAAGCATTACTGGCATAATTATAACACTCCATTGTGAATGTCAATACTGGGAATCTCAACTCCCATTTACTTCTGGTTTCCTATGCTGGGGAGGCTAGATAAGTAGACAGAGATGTTTATGCTTAAGGTAGTATGAGGTTTGCTGCAGGAATTTGTCCTTCCGGAAATATTAAATTCAATCTGCAGGAGATCTTTAATCTCTCTTTACTATATACAATGAAGAGTTCCAGTCGTTGGCATGCTTTGAATGATTGTTTCTGGGATCTTTGCACTATATCTTCTCTCACCTCAAATCACCCGTTAAAAATAAATTTGACTCAGTTAATACCCAATGACTCTTTATGCATCAAGTGATAAGAATAAAACATTAGCTTTGGCTTATGTTATTTTCTGTTAGCCACAAAAAGTAACATTCATAGTTTTGTTCTTCAACGTTGTTCATGTCTAGGCAAGTCATCTCCAGAGAGAGAACTGCCTGGGTATATTCTTCAGGAAATCATTAGGACATCCCTGGTGTGACACCAGTCCTGATGGTGCTTTTGTAACCTCTGGTTCTTCTTATAGTATACTATACTAGATGATGAACTCATTATTAGCCAAAGCATTCATCTTCCCACCATCTAACAACACTTTTCAGACAGTGTCAACCGATGGGCATTTGGTTGATTTTAGACTAGGCTTTCTATAATAGCAATCATTAACAAGAACTACAATTGCTATGCATCTTTGAATACCCAGGGTGTTCTAGAGATGGAATAACTTGCTTTTCAAATACAATTTACTAAAAGATAAGTGACTTTTTTTCTCCTCTTGTCCAAATTTTAGGTAGGCTTCTCCTGCCTCTACGTCCGTCCTTTTCCTTCGAGGAGCTACTTTAGACACTTTGAAACTGTCAGTCCTTTCCCTATTCCTTTAAGATGCAAATATTTTTAAAGATTTCTTGCCAGCTTTATCACCCAGGAGTGTCTTTCTCAAGTTCCTAGAAGGCAATTTTTGAAATATAAACCTCTGGGAAGACAGACTTTATCAACCTCTTTCTGTAGGATGTTAGTGACCTAAATTTGATTGGTGCCTTTCTCTACATTGTCAAGTTATCACCAGTCCTGAAGACAAAATAGAGCTTAATTATTTCTTGGCTAAAGTAAAGTAGCTAACAGAGCTGATGGTTGATATATCCTGACCCTAGTATTCCAATCTCTGTGGCTGTTGTCTTAGCAGAATTGATTGAGGCCTGTCTCATGGGTGGCAAGTTATGAATAATTTTGCTTAACATTAGGCATGCAATTCTCAATTCATTGGATCTTTAATCTTTAAAATGTTATTGTTAGGCCAGGATATCATCTAGGAAACTGAGATTTACTGAACCAACTAAATTTCCCAGGATCCTGTGATTTAAGCTCATGTAATTCTATAGTTATTTGCCATTTTACCTTACCTACTTGAGCATGGAATTTCCATTTCTGATGATAAACTGGGAATTAATGGCTCACGAATAAAGGAAGCTGCCAAATGGTACCTACATTACCATAATGTTTGTTGTAGAGACTGGTTCATGCTCTTAGGAATGAATAGTGTCTTAACCAAATGATTGGTCCTATACTCTATTGGCGGTTATATTTCCCTAAAATTTCCTAACCTTCATTTGACAATAATACATTTTCTAAAAGAGAATCAGGACATCAAAACTCCAGTTCTGATTTTCCCTGCCAAGTGTCTTCATACCACCCTATAATTGTTGTCCAGTGCATTCATCTATTTGGACAAAGTCAATTAAATCTGACTAGTCTGAACCTCACCTTCCACGTCTAATTTGGCCTTAGCCAATTCTGATGTTTTCTAAAACAGGCTAATACTCTCTCACTTCATAGCATTTGTATAATTCCCTATACCTCCACTCCTTTTCCTCTCTTTGTCAGATTCCCTTCCCTCTTCTCACTTTTGCAGTCATTCGGTGGTTGTGTTCTACACTGAGAACGCCTTTTCTGACACTCCATCTGCCTCTATTCAGGGAATTCCAGATCCCTTTTTATGGCCTAGAATCTCCCTCTTAGCACTTCAGTGGTCACCTTCTAACATTATGTAACTTTCTGTATTTGGGGTGCAGAGTGCTAGGACCTTATCCATGCTGGACAAGTAGGCTACCACTGAGCTACATTTCCAGACACAATATGCAATTCTTAAGTCAAATTTACGTTCATAAGATTCACATTGGTAAGGGTTCTTTCCTGATTTGTTTCTGATCCCAAACATTTAGAACAGCACTGCATTCATAGGAGATGTATTGCATTGAACTGTGTCCTTTCCTTAGATCCAGGTGACAACTAACTTTAATATCACAGAATGTGGCTGCCTTTGGGCAGAGAATCTTTAAAGAAGTGATTATGGTTAAAATCACGTTGTTATGGTGAGCTCTAATCCAAATTGGCTCATATCTTTCTTAGAAAATTAAAAGTCAGAGGCCCTTGGGAATGTTTAATCAGAACTGCAACTACTTGAAGAGGAACAAAGATGACAGACAACTGCAAGCCAAAGAGAGACTCAGCAGACAACCAGACCTATCCAAATTTTTTACTCCTAGCCTCCAGAACTGTGAGGAAAAATTAATTAATTACTATTGTTTAAGCTCTCCAATCTATGGTGTCTTGTTATGACAGTTCTAGCACACTGAGACAGAACATTCAATGAATAAAAATAAATTAATATTTTCTGAATCACAGATTATTCAAGCAGCACAATTCTGTGTATTTAAAAGTGTGATAAATTACCAAGAAGCTCAAGAAAAAATATTCAAATGAATGATTTCAGAATATGGAATGTTCTACCCACCCACTATGATATTTGAAATTATTTTCTTATCTTTATATAGATAAACATTACATCATCAACACTAATGATCATTTTTGGGGAACCAAAAATATCTGAATTATGCCATCTCCGTGAACACCTCCCAATAGTGTGAATTTTCTGTCATATAAAGAGTGATCATTTTTTGTAATTTACTTTGAACCAATGAAAAACAGTATATCAGAGGATGACCTGATATAGTGTATTCTGAAGTTGCCTAATGAATACCATCCTCTATAAGCACACTTAGATCTGGTAAACTTTGCTTTAGCAGCTTTCACAGTTTTGACTTGATTGGTTCTTCCGAGGAGAAAGAATTACAAAGCTTTCTTTACAAGGGTTAGTCTTCCAGATGCCTGAAACCCTACAGCAAAATAAAGCACACTATGGCTAGCATGGGGATGGTTGGATTTATGGTATGGAATATGCTTATTTCCACTTACCTCGGACAATCTGTATGCCAAAATATCAGAGTTGTATCACTGGAATTTTCTTGCGTCTTATTCCCAAGCAGAGATTGTGACTGCTTTTGAACAGCCTCGAATTAATTCATCTGTATTTCTCCCATAGAGTAAGCATTCATTTGCATACTCACAAATATGAATTCACACTTGTCTATCACCATGTCTAGAACTTGCATGTGGGCTTAAGCAATACTTCATGCCAGCACTAATATGCTACCCAGTGTGCTCATTGGTGAGGTGTGAACTCATCAGCCTCTTATCTAGCTGTCTCATTCACATAAATAAATAATTAAAATGCTAAAGATAAACGGAGCCATATCTTATACAAAATGTTTTCTGCATTTTCTAGGGAGAATCTTGCCAAAATCAGTCCTATTGGGGTTGTTGTTCCCTGATCTTAAAAATGGCAGGGCACTGTGCCTGAGATGAGGAAGCAGGGACCTGCAGACACTGAACTCAATGGATCAGATATAAAGTCAGTGATGGCGAGATCCTGAGTCTTAGCTGGGCGCCAAGCCTACAAGCATATGAGCATGGAAATTTTTAGTGAATGCCAGTCATTAATGAGTCTAAATATAGGGAGAAAATAAAGGTGAACTAAGCTCTGTTTTCTAAAATAAACCAAGACCTGTAGCTGGTCTATGGGTGGCACGAGGATCATCAATAATGAAAGATGGAAAGGCTTTCAATGAAAATGTCAAAATAAACAAAAAAAGGGGAGGAGGGATAAAAGAAAGGAAGCAGGAAAATAGATTAATTATATTTTCAAATGATTCATAAGTGCAGTCTTACCTCTGGGGATGAACTAACATGCCAACAAGAAAAAAGGAGGAATACAAAATAAATAACAATAACAACAAAACATCAAAGATTCTTTTGATTACATTTTCTAAACATACAGCTTTTCTATAGTGTTCTCTTTGAAGTATCCATGGTGAAGTGGGCTTGAGCAGGTACCTGCAATCATGTCCATGCTTTTTAGTTATGCTGTGTTTTATTTCTGTTGCACTCGGCTGCGCTGTTATCCCTCCAGGTTAATACCTCACTGTCAAAGATAGTGCCTCATAGGGACATTCAGCCATTTCTTTCAGAAGCTCTTTCAGATCCTACCACTCACTGTCAAAAATTCTGGCATCTTCTATTGGTTTTTCATTCCCTTTTATGTATCATCTTTTATTGTTTTTTTCTTCTTTATATGTTTTCCCTTTCTCCTCCTGCTGTTCTTATTATCTTTAGTCCCACAGGTTCTCAGCTGCAGTCTTCTTTGTCTTCTCTGTTTGACTGGCAGCTTCTTTGACTCGCTTTCAGTATCTCTAGGATTCTCTTTTTGCATTTGCTTTTTCCTCTAATCAATGTCAGTTTTTGTTTAAAGCTACAGTGCTCTTTGGTTTGTCCTGTGGGCTCTTTGCCTTGATTTGGCTGGAAGGTTGAACTGTCTTTTGCTTTACCACTGACCTAAAGTGTACTCATACATCTACTTGTAGATGATTTCATGTACTTAGGATGTCAGGCACAGAAGGAAGGTTAACAGGACTTATCTTAAAAGTCAAAATGAGATTGCTATTGTTCTCTACAGATTGTCTATCCTTGCTGGTAATATCTGACAAGGGGGAAGTTGGGTTTAAATAAACCTTACTGTCATTAAAGTAAACTTTCAAGAATTACAAGGGAAAATAGGTCTCCCATTTTAAAATGTGTATGCATATAATTTGTCACTCCAATAAACTAGTGTATTTAATTGGTATGATTAAGATTTCTATACAAATACACAAGCAGCATAAAAAACTGGCTTAATTCTCAAAACTATAAAAGAGCAATATTCTGTTCTTTCAATACACTAATTGTTGAGATGAGTATTAATTTAGTCCATTCTCAGTTAAGTCTTTAGTTAAGTGTTTTGATTTTTTTCGCTATAATTGAGTTCAGAATATCTGGTTTTTATAGTTAATATTCACTTAAATTAAACTATAATTACTTACTTGTCATTTATCATAGCTTTTACTCTTAGCTTTTTAAATCTTCCCTCAAGCCCTGAGATGCTCAAGAGGTCTTTCTCACTCAGAATCCCCAAGTGGTGAGCTGTCCATGTGGCTACCTTGGTGGTGCGAAGGGATCTCAGTCTTGGTTCACTTTATGTTCTCCACTTCTCTTGCGTTCTTATGACAGGCTCTCTGCTCCATATTTTTGTTGTTGTTCTTTTGTTTTGTTTTGTTTTTTTGGTATATGTCTGATAACCCAAGAAAACATCTCATAAGCCAAGAGTATGATTTTTCTCTATCCATTTCATCCCTACAAATTTTGACAGCCAAGAGTCAACTGAGACAGACATGTTCCCTTCTTCACTCTTTGAGCAAAGTACTCAGTCCTTCTGTTGACCTGTTTTGTGGGAGAACTCAAGGAAGCCTCTAGGTTTCAGACAAGAAACCCTAGTCTCTAAGTTAAAGATCAAAAAGCCTCATGACACTGCCTAAAGAGCCAATATGAAATAAAATTCAGGACTCAACTATTGAAATCTCATTCAGAATTTTATGACAGCTCCTACAAAGTGTTAAACAACAGTTAGGAATGCAGGGCCCTGAATTGCTGCATGGGTCACACAAAGTGTCAGTCAACACGTGTGAAAGCAGAGCTTCCCACAGCCGCACAGGTCATATGCCTGTATAATGTATGTCTTCCTCCAAGCCCCTGGCTCTAAGAATAGCCTACACAAGCACTTGCTTGCTGTGCTGCAGTCCTCCAACAATAAGCTGGCTTACTTTCCACTGAAATTGTAGTTCATCTCAGAATATCTAACCAGGAACTAAACTTCCTTTAAATTTGGATTGAAAGAATTAAAATGTGTTTTGAAAGAATTACAGTCCTTGTGTGGCAATGAGATCCTGCTATTTTTTCTTTCCTTTTAATTGAAAATAGATTATTCTTTCATATAATACATCCCAATCACAGTTTCCCCTGCTTCCACTCCTTACTTGTCCTATCTCTCCCCTACCCCAGATCCATTCCATCTCTGTTTCCTTTCAGAAAGGAGCAGGCCTCTAAGAGGTGACAATAGTAAAATGTAACAAAAAAGATACAATAAGGCAAAGCAAACACCCTCAAAGGCAACTCACTAAGCAGAAGAGTTCCAAGAGCAGGCAAAAGAGACAGAGATGCACCTGATCCCACTAAGGCAGCATTATTGTACATTGTTTCTTTCTTATTTTAGTGTACTATAGTCAGTAGCACTACTACTAAATAATATTAACTCACCTTCTACTTGCATATCTTCATTTCAGTAATACATTCTCACATTTAAAGATTACAAAGGTTTAACATTACATATAAGAATTCTTACTGACATCTATACATGTAAGTGGGGGCATTTTGTGCTACTGGCAATGGCAAAAATATCAAATTTTCACAATCATTAGGGATACCTAAAATTCAGACAATAACTATAGCAAGTAACTAAATACACAGTACATTGCTGCTAATGAATTCTTATGCAATTGTGTAGGACAAAAGTCTACATTGGATGACAGGACTGTATAGATAGCTAAGGTATATCATTCATCTCTAATCAAGTTTATCTCAGTGAAGAAAAACGCTGATTAGAAATCTATTCCTGTGACTTGTATTTAAAATCCTGCAAACCAAGGTCTTTTTTTTTTTAACAGGCTGTGGTTTATGAGCTCAACCCTAATTTCCTCTAATCCTGCTGATATCAGACTAACGAGCAAACAATTCAAATCAAGGCCTATCTTAGTAAAAGATAGTTTCTTTTGTAGACCTCTATCTTCACTGGAGTTTGCAGCAAATTCGTCCTGGCTCTTTTTCTTATTATTTTTAAGTTTAAATTTAGATTAGAAACAAGGATGCTTCACAGGTCAGTTCCAGGTCCCTCTCCCTTTCCCTTCCCTTCTCCTGTGCCCTCCCCCTAGCCCCCCCCATTATCCCCTCATTTCCCCAGGGAGGGTGAGGCCCTCCATGGGGGTGTCCATAGTCTGTCATTTCATACAGGGCAGGGCCTAGACCATCCCCCAAGAGTTCAGGGTGAGAGCGCATCTCACATTGTTGGATGGGAGTCCAAAGTCCGTGTGTATACTTGGGATGAGTACTGATCTACTGCCCAAGGCTCAGTAGATTACCTAGGCTTCCTCACTGACACCCCCATTCAGGGGGTCTTGATCAGTCCCATGCTGGATTCAAGAGTTAACCTTTGTCAGGTCAGCTGTTTCTGGGGGTTAAACCAGCCCAGTCTTAATCCCTTTGGTCATCAATCCTCCCTCTCTGTTACTGGCTTTCGTGAGTTCAGCTCAGTGCTTAGCCATGGGAGTGTGCCTCTTCTTCCATCAGCCACTGAATGAAGTTTCTGTTTCCCAGACTCTCTTGCCATGGGATTGTAGGCTGGCACAGAGAGTTCAAAAGTATCCTTAGTCTTTCAAGGTTAAGAGCATAAGACCTAAATTGTTGATGTCTTGTCTAAATAATAGACTTGGTCTGAGGTGTGGTTACTCTTGTCCCTCAAGTTCCGATAACAAGAAGTTGAGTGTATGGTGTGGTTACCTAATGTTTGGAGAATTAAGGAAGAAAGTCTGTTTGTTCCTTCTCCATGACAAAGAAGTCTTTTGCCGTGTTACCCTTTTGGTTGGGATACTTAAGAATATTGAAGAATAAAATTCAGGTGTCCTGTATTCACTGGACTGCCCGCCTGACTCTCTCCTAAGTCTTGTTCTTTTTCTTAGTGCCTTTACCTGCCATTTCTCAACCCACACTCCCGCTCTCAGCTACAAACCAAGGAAGTTGGATGGATCTGACTGAAGCCCCAGAAAGATGGGTTACAACAGATTGGTGCCACAATATTGGACTATGACAGATGGCCTCAACACTTTGCCATCTGAACTTGTGGTGGTGTCCACACCCTTTGGGCATGGCTTCAGGTTCAGGCCTGTCCCCTTATAAGGTAGAGGAGGGGCTGGCTCATGTGCTATCTTAGGTTGAGGTGAGAGTATCAGAAGGCCAGAGATATGTCATGTAACTGCAGAGTGAGCAAGAGGGACCAGGCTGGAATGAAAGTACAAATGGCACTGCCGCCAATGTGAGTGAGGCAAGAATTTCCACGTGAAATGGAACTGCACGGGCCTTCCTAGACTTATGCAGGCCATGGTGCAGAGACACTGTGGCAGTTGGGCTTGAACACAGCATGGTGTCTCCCTGGAGACTTCTCTGAGTCCTCTCTCCAGAATTCTTGCCTGGTAGCCCCAACTATACTTCCTGCCTGACTACTGGCTAACCAGTGTTTTAGTCATCAACCAATAAGAGAAACATATATACAGAAGACATCTGAAATCATCAGGGTATATGTTTTTCTAGACTAAAGGTTGTAGAGCAGGAAAATAAAAAAGATAAATGGAGAGAAAAAAAGAGCAATTAGAAGTTTGCTATGACCTTCCCCTGTGTAGATTCTCTTGGGAAAGAGAAGGTAGTTATTTCTCTACTCCTTGCTTGGGATGTAGTGGCTTCTGGGGGTGAGGGAACAGCAAAGGAGAGAGGAGATAAAAATAGGTCTAATCCAGTTTAATCTTACAGTACAAAAGCACAGCTTTTGCCTCAAAGGTTTTTTTTTCTCCCCCTGGTCAATAGGAGTGACCATGACCAGGGAACACAGTTTAGGTCACTCCAAATCCCATGTCCTAACATCATAACCATTTGATAGAGTTTTTGAAGTATGAGTAAGGAACGTCAAAAATTAAGACACTTACAAAATAATTGGTGGAACTATTAGGTAGACATGTTAAAACACAGTGTGAAAGTCTCTATTACGGGCTTCAGATGCTTGCAGATAACATTGTTAACTTTCTGGTTGTTGCGAACCAGATATTTGCACATTCCAAAGGATTCCTCTAATGATCACTATGATGTTGATTTACATAGATAAAGGGGTATTATGAAGGTTTAAAATGGTCCAAGATTATTTGTCTTTGTATTCCAAGTATTCAAAACTCTCCCCGCCCATCCAAGTTCTAATAAGCCCAGCCTTGTAGAAGCTTCAGTGAAAGATTATGCTGTCTCCTGGAACTTTCATACATAGTGCACAGGTATCAAATGTGACTCCTAGCTGAATAAAATTTAAGGTGGGTCTAAAAGAGTCATCTATGTGTCTATTGTAATTATTGAACTGAAAAATCTGTCGGACAATCCTGTGGTAGAGGGTGTGAGGGTACCAGGATAAGAGATGCAGAAGGGGGACTAGAGAGATCACTTAGCAGCTAATAGCTATCTCTGTTCTTCTAGAGGATCTGAATTAATTTCTGAGCACCTATGTCTGTTGACTCAGGGCTTCCTGTAACTCCATTGTAAGGGATCTGACAGTCCCTTCTGGCCTAACATACATGACACACATTCACACAGATATAAACCCATACATATAAACACAAAGTTTGAAAAAATGCAAAGGAGTATGCGTGGCCATAGCAGCATAGGAAAGTTCTCATCAGGATGAGGACCAAGACAAAGAATATCCTCAGACACAGGGGAGGGGGTGATAGCAGTGGTATAGCACACATTATTAGGGCTTCATGAACCAATGCTCCATCTCAAGATCAAGGATCTAAGCTTTCCTAATTCTGCAACCTGTAACAGGCTTCTTTCCATGAACTAAGAGGCTGCTATAAAAGGGAAAGGAAGGACTGCATCTCAGATACGTGTAGAGGATTCTTCTTTCTGTTATCCAAAATCAGCACATTAAAGTAGCCCTGGAAGTGAAATTTTAAATGAGATAGACATCTGAAATGAGTAGAAAAAATATTTAAGTGAATGTGGAAGGACATGCTTGCTTAGTGCAGGTGTATTTGAGTAAAGAACTCAGCAAGTTGTGGCACAAAGATATGAGTGTTACAGCAGCAACAATTGCCAAAAAATAAAAGGAAAAAAGAAAAAAGAAAAAAACCTCTTGGTCAAAGGCACAGAATCTCTCATTTGGATGCAGACTCAGTAGGTTCAGGAGGTAGCCAAACTCAGTGATTTGGCTATGGAACCACCTCTCAGGAAGGCAGTTTTACCTTAAGGTGTTGGCTTGGTTAATTTTGTTTGTTTGTTTTGTCAATCTGCCAAAACTTAGGGTCATCTGTGAAAAGAGATTGTGAATTGAGAAAATGATACTGCAAGACCAGTGTATAGGCAAGTCTGTGGGTCATTTTCTTATTTAATATTGATGGAGCATGCCTAGCCCACTGCACTTGGTGCCTCCCTTGGGCTGGTGGTTCTGTGTGGTATAAGAAAGCATGCTGAGCAGACAATGGGGAGCAAGCCTTAAACAGCATTCCTCCACAGTCTCTGCATTCTTCTGCAGTCTCTGCCCTGGGAGTTAAATTAGTCCTGATTCCTGCCCTGACTTCTCTTCCTGATGGACTGTAAAGTTGTTAGCTAAAATACACTCTTTCTTCGCCCAAGTTGCTTTTGGTCACAGTTTGCTTATCATTCGTTAGTTTATCACAGTAATAGTAAGCGAGGTAGAACAGCCATAGGTAAATAAAATAACTATTCATTATATGAGATACCACATTTTTCCTTCCCATAATTTCCACCATCTAGCAGTCACTAGGAGCCAAGCCATGATGAGGTCTAGCTGGGATAATGCACTTTCTGAATGGTGTAACTTTCCCTTGTTTGTTTACTTGTTTGCTTGTTTTTCCCTGTATCTTTCATTGTGACATGGGCAAGAACTTAGGTGTGCTTTTTTCTGGTTCTTTGGTCTTCCTTACTCTCTCTAGGGCCTTCCTCCCTGCCATGCTGCCAGGTGGCAGACTATCACTCCAGGGACTCAAGAAGTATAGTTTTTTCTTCCTTCGTTACTCTTCTTGGGGATTCACCCAACACAGCTTTATCTTGCTCATCCTCTTTTTGTTTGTTTGCTTGTTTTAAACGCTTAAAAATGTCTTTAAGGTTCCATTTAAATCTACTCTTAAGTTATTTTATTTAAAAATAATTTCATCAGAATATTTGTGAAAGGGACATTCTAAAGACATAAGAGAAGATTGGGGAAATGATTAAAACATGTTAAATGTAAAATTAGATAAATCCAATAGGATCAGACCATGTAAGGCCTCATAGACCATATGAGAACATTGGATTTAATTCAAGTAAGAATGGAGAAAAGGGAGTATTCAGTCCATGTGGTGATGCATTTTGACCTTAGACACTACAGAATAACCAAGAGAAGAAGCTGAGGAATTGTTTATGAAATCACTACGAAAATTCAAATGAGAGATTATGGCAACTGGAATCACAGTAGCTTTGATGGAGGAAGAATTGTCATTTGAAGCTTTTTAACCCCTGTGGTTACACACTGAAGTAACAACAAATACAAGAATTCTCTAGATATACCAGCTTAGAAATGGTCTTCGAAAACAACACACCGAATGAATTCATTGAGAAGGTAAGTATAAAGAGAAAAAAGAAAGCTGTTCAGAATCGAGTACTTAAAGAAGTTTTCATTGAAAGACCTGGCAGACAAAGAGGGAACAGAGAAAACACAAGGAAAGAGTTCAGGAAAGGTGGGAAGAAAGACAAATGCTAGCTAGACAATGTCTTAGAAATCAAACTAAGATGAAGAGAACTCTATGAGATGAGAACGTGTGGTGCTGAGAGATCTTGTAAGACAAAGGATGCTCTTGGTAAACTTACAAAGATTGTGGCTGGAGTTTTTAAAATGCCCAGTCTCCAGTGGATCCAAAAGGCTAGTCTTGGCTGCTGGCTTCAATATACCAATTAAAGAGAGAAGCTATGGTGAAAAGTAAAGAAGAGGTATATTCATTGTGGCTGTATCAGGAAGAGGAACACACAAAAGGATCTAGCGATCCCGGGCCCATCTTCCAGTTGCTAAACTGAGGGTTAGATTTAAATACAGGGCAAGGTATGACTAACTTCAAGTCCCTGACAGTGTGCATTGTCTGAGCTCAAGAACAAGGTCCTATGTCCCTCAAAGCATGTGCTGATTTAATAAATTATCAGTCACTGAGGGCTTAGGGAACAGACTTGCTCTCAGTGACTGTCCTTATCTGAATGGTGTTCAGCACTTGGAAGTACTTAAACTCCTGGAATTTAATATGACTCTGGGAAAAGGTTAGTGGCAGTAAGTTGCCTTATTGCTTCATCAATGAACAGATCCAAAATGAAGGCAGAAATGCCAGCCTTCCATCCTGCCTTCAGATCTTGTATGTCTAAGTGACAAGTCAATGCTTGCAACGAAAGTGGCTTCCAAGTGTCTGTTTCACAATCCGTAGTGCTGCAAGGAGGGAGGAGCCTGATTAGAGGGGATTCAAGAGGAATGAGGAGGAGAATTGGAAATGATGAGCATGAACCAGTGGAGATATTTTGGTACAGAGTACAGAAATTTTCTACAGAGGGTCTAGAAATGAAGCAATGGATAGATATCCAGAATTGAGAAATATGTTTATCTTCAGCATCAGAGAAATGATAATATTATGTGTAATGAGATGGAAGATGTTATAATATTGTCTTAGTTGTGGCTTCTATTGCAGTGGTAAAATACAAGTTGGGGAGGGAAGGGTTTATTTCAGGTCAGAGATTTCAGGCCACAGTCTATCACTGAGGGAGGTCAAAGCACGAGGCAGGAGCTGAAGCAAAGGCGGTAGAGGAGTTCTGCTTACTGGCTTCCTCCTCATGGATTTCTCAGCCTGCTTCTTTATACAACCCAAAGCAGCCTTCTTAGGGGCAGCATTGTCTACAGGGATATGGGCTCTCCCACATCATTTAAACCAGAAAATGCTCCCCCCTCTTGCCCACAGGTCAATCTCATGGGAGCATTTTCTTAATTCAGATTTCTTTTACCAAAATGACTCTACCTTGTATCCAGTTGATAAAAAAGAAACAAGTAAACTAATAAAACAAGCAATAAGCAATCATCAACAACTATGTAATGTATAAGATAAATGTAGAGAATTGCTGAGATGACAAGAAGATACGGAGTATGCTCAGTGAGTAGAGAGCATAGCTATTAAAAGGCTGTTGGACACTTCATGGTTTTAGCACTGATAAGACAGGTTTGCACGTACCCAGTTTCCTAACACCTCTGAGGTACAACAGAGGCTGCATATACCATCATTTTTGCCATCTGTGTGAATAAACTTATATAGTGATTTACAAAGGACAAGGAGGAAATTTAACATAGCTGGGGAGTCGAAAATATGGGCTCAACTCTGCCATGGGAAGCACAAGCTTTTGATCTTCAAACATTGACAGTTAGAATTAAAAGAGAGATCTGCCTGTTAGACCATCTAGCATCCTATGCTGAAGACTACCCATAGTCCTCAGTGTGTCACCTTGGTGTGGTTGCAAACAAGGACAGCCTATGAAAGGCTAGTGCTTGTACAGCTACGGGCAGAGGCATTCAAGCCTTAGTTATGGTCTGCTCTGAATCAAAGTCAGTTTCTTCCCTTCTTGCTTTGCATTCATCCTCCTTCCAGTGGTGTACCAGAGTTTGAAGTCACAGAAAATGGCAGGCCCACTGGTTAGAAGATGCATGCCTCTTGACTTCACCTGAGCCAGAAATAAGCTTTTCTTTCCTCCACCCATGAAAATTCTTGGTTTGTTCATTGGAGGCTAAAGAATGAACTCCCCCTAACTAATCCAGAATGCACTTAACAAATGTTAAACATTACTATTAATGCATTTAGTGCCACACAGCAAGTGGATTAAGGATGAAGTTCTATAAACTCAGTAGTCTCTTCAGTCTTTGTTCAGTGTTTGTAAGAATGTTACATTCTAGCTGTTGCAAAGGACACAGTAACTGCAGCAATCTTCCCTTTTCAGAGACACCAACAGGCACCCTGGGATGTCTCTGTGAGTCCCTGGCCATCAGAAATTCATGAGACAGGATTTCACACCTGGGAAATGAGTTTAGATCAAAGACGAACATCCTGCTCGTAATCCACTTCCCTGCCTCCTGCCTGGGAATCACTGAGCCTGGTATTAGACTTGGGATGTGAAACCTCCCCTATCCTCAGAAAGGTAGTAGATTCCCACTTCTGCCATTCAGGTTCTGATTTTCTCTCATTGGAAGTTGGTGCTGTCTCTGGCTGCTGGGCACTAGCCTCCCCTGACATGTGGTTATCGATGTGTCTATCTGTCCATGCCATTCTATAAATCTTGTGGTCTCTAGGAGCAGCTACTCTCTTAGTGCCCTCTAGTGTATCCCATACTTTTTGATGTTCCAATACAGCTATTCATTTAGTATACTGCATAAGAAGCCATCATCCCTTTCAGAACATAAAACCTACTGAGACAGAAAATGAAGAGCAGAGTTAGATCTTGTCAGAAACTCAATCTATAAGCCATCTTAAACAGCCAACGATGGTGCTTTGACTCTTCCCTAAGTTGAAATGCAACTGCAAATAAATAATTGAGGGTATGTATCACTGAATAAATCAGGTTATGAATATCTAATTTATTGATGCAGAGTGTCTGCTACTCTGAGGTTTATATTGCAAGTAGGTCACAAATGAAAACAATTCCAGTTTCCATCTCTGTGTGGACAGACAAGGGTTGGCATTTTTTTCAATTAGCAATATTATAATTGCCATCCTGGAATTTGCTTAATTTCTCCAATTCAAAACGAATCCAATTTTCTTTCTTATAACTTTCTGCTTATTTAATTGGAGCTTAACATTAGGAAGAACTCTTTAATATTCAGGAAGCCTGTCTCAGATAGCATCATGTCATGAATATTCCCCACTGTAAAGTCATACTTCTTCTTTGACCTTGTTGTCATTGTTTTGTTACATAAATTATTCACCCCGGTATGTCTTATAGATTAAACACACTGGAAACAAATTAAAAGCATCCCAGCGGCTTAAAAATGTCAAGGAAGTCTTCTTTTCTCCAAATACCTCCTGCAAAATGGGATGCTGAAAAATAACCCCACAAAATAGGCAAGATGATGCGTAGAGGTGAGATCGCCGTGTGAAATAAGCGTTTCTGCTCTTTAAAAATTTCATGTGTCTCAGCTCTCATTGTTGAAGTGAGATGGACATCTGCATTTTTCACATTGATATGTAAAGGAGAGAAATCAATACTCCTTCTCCTGCCCTTTGCCTGGGGCAGACTGTGCCAAGCTTCCTTTACCCAAGAATTGAGCGTCCAGGCAGTAGGAGCACCTGTGCAGTTCAACAATAGATTGGGCCAACGTGCCCTGGCTACTACAATGGCCCTGGGTCATTCTCACCTAGACTTTGGATGAGCACTCATTCTCAAAGTATAAAAGGATTCCACAAAGGAACCCGAGTCTCATTGGCTCATTCCTTCTCAATAACAAAAGGAAAAGAACAAACAAACCACTCTATTAAGCAAGTAACCTGAGAGATCACTGAGAGGCAAAGATTTTTTTTTTAAATCCTTTGGAACTACTGACACTCTCATAACATTTTGTATACCCACAGTTACTCTAACTTTATAGATATTAATTCATTAAAAATAATTCATAACACCTTTTTATCACATTTCAATCGTGAAACTGAAGCTCAGAGAGAAGAAACTTGGCCATGACACAAAGACAGCAAATGAGAAGGGGTTTGAATGCAGGAGGTGTGACTCTGTGCTTTACACATTGCTGTCTGTGTCTTTAAGGCTCTGTGACCCACAGTCCCCTGAAAAAGGCATGATTAGAATTTGATGTGGGAAAATGTATACCGCAGTTTTTAATATTTTTGTCATATATCAAGGTTGGACTAGCTGGCTGTAACAAGGGGAGCAGAAAGGGAATTGATTTTCAGCATATATGATTTGTTCCAGCTTTACACACTGTTGTTGGATGAAATGGAGGCCAAATAAAGGCTTTGTACATGGACAAAGGATATCCGTTCACCTCACCTCTGTAAAGTCAAGATGGTTTGCAAAGGTTGCCGTGAACATTGACTGGTGCTAGTTAAGTAGGGTCTCTCCATGAAGATAAGGCCTTAGGACCTTAGGAACAAAATTAAACAAGAACAATAATAACAACAGACAATATTAATAGCTCATTGAAGGTTTAAAAGCTACCGTTATGAAATAATGCACTGACTTCAATACCATTGTGATCCATTTCTAAGTGTCTTCTCAGGTGCCACACCAAACGGATTTTTCTAAAATTCAGTTGCTTCTGAGGTTATCTGCAACACGAACCGTCTTCAGAAGGCAAAGTCTCCAACTCACAGCGCTCCTGTAGGTATCCATTATATATTGTGTTCTACTGTATCCACTCACAGAGACTCAGATGAAGACTAACATCCAAGAATAAAGTCTTCAAAAAGTTGACACTTCCTTAAAGATGGCTACATGTGGTCTGAGGTAGAGGTACAAACAATAAGTTTTTTGGGCTCCTTGCTTCACAAATAACCTCTCCTTTTAAGAATAATAATTACCATGGTAACCCTAGCAGCTTAGGAACCATTCAGGCATGCCAACTCTAGGAAGGAAAGAAAAAAAAAAACAAGAATTTCAGATACCTGTTTAACCCTTCAAATTTCTGTGTCCTTTTCTACTACCGAGTCAATTTTTTTTACTTAATTTTATCAAAAATATGAAAAAAAGAACCCTTCGTCAGAGGCAGGAAGGAGAGGGGATTGAATAAAAATGAAAAGCATCTCACTTAAAGAAGTACACACCACGTAAGTCCTTTAAAGCCCCTCTACCTCAGATTCAGAGAGCTTTCCTTTGACACCTCTGCTCTCCAGAGGACAGGCTGAGTTATGAAAGTGATGCTGTGACAGTTGGCAGCATCTGCACCCTGAGATGCCCACATGCTGCTCCTCTTCCTCATAGAGCATGAAACCTAGATGATGGAGGCCATAAGCATTCGGGACAGTATGATTTGACTATATCTGCATCCTACAAGCAGAAGACTGAGGCTCTGCTGTATCCTAGGACTGTGATGTCTGCCTTCCTACTGTGGCTTGTGCGTTGGCATTTGCTCATCAACACCAGATTTGAGAACCAAATGGAAGGCTGAAGTATGTGCTGCAGCCACAGCCCAATGAAAGCAAATACTCCTCCAGAAGACTTCACATGGAATGAATATCAAATAGCATTTGAACTGCCACATTCAAATAATGAGTTCTGAGGCTATCTGATAGACTCACACAAAATCTTTAAAAATACTGATATTTTGCTAGCACAAATTATTACTGGGTAGGGAAGGAATTCTCTACTGTGTAGAGAAGGAATTCTTATTTTGCATTCCTCTGATAACTGCATTCTGCTCATGAATTTAAAAAGTTCATTAGAGCGATAACAAAAAGGAAATGGAAAATTATACCGTTCATATACAGGTGTATTAATCTTGCCTCCAAGGAAACCGAAGCATGATACGTGAGATTCCTAGATAAATATCTCAGAAAAATATGTTACGTATTCATTTGTTTTATTCCACTGTTTGTATCTTCATTATATAATTTAAATTGCATTGTCTATGAACTATATAGCTCATCTGGTTAATTTATGCTTTCCATAAGATTATTTTTTGCTGTGTGTCTATTAAATTTTGAGTTAAGTGTTTCACCACTGAGTAAGACAGCATTATTTTTACAGAATTATGTATTCCATATTTGTCATGACAGTGGAGGCACAAAAAGGGAAAATAAAAGATAGCATACCTTATTTGAGTTCAATGCTCTAAACAAAGACTTCATATAATGACTGATGTTATTATTAATATGTTTCCTTTCTATACTTATAGTCTTTTGCGGCAACAGAAAGAAAACATATCAAGGAGAGGGTCAGGCAATTTTCAGCCCACACCCCTTTATCTTCCCATCAAACCTTGACGCTTATCCAGAGCAATGAGCCTTTGAAAATAATGGTCTGTGGCCTTGGTAACTGAAGGCAATAAGCAATATAGCCATGGCCAGATCTCATGATGGGAATGAAATAAACTCTGTCACTACTTTTTATCTCTCTTCCCAATTCTTTCACACTTTTGAAGCGTTCTTCACTTTCTAGCCGTTAGCATTGGTCTTCATCATTTTTTTTCCAAAACTGCTGCATCAAAGTCCGCAGCCAGAGGAATGGCTTTCAGGAGAATAAACACAATTCTTTTTTAAACCTGATGGAGGTTAATGTTTCATATTCCATTGGTTTGGATCTAGGAAGTTGAAATGGTTTTTCATTCATGACACAGAGCACACAGTTTTAATTTTCACGATGACATGAAGGTGATCTGAAACAGCACCTCTTCCACACAGCTCCAAAGTCTCGTTGATTGGCACTCATCCTTGTTCCTTGAAACCCTGTAGCACCCCATCATTCCTTTTTGTCATGAGCATAATATATCAAGAACATAGCCAACTAGTTTATCTCTTCAACAATGTCAGAAGGTATTGCATAATACTAAGTTCACATGCTACATTGGTTTCATTGACAACAACTGGCCAAGGAGTCCTGATTTCCTGTGGTACTTGGTTAAGACAAACACAAGGTTATTGTTTTGCTTGTTTGTTTTATTGTTAATATTAGCATTTAAGTGTTGAATAACTTTCAAAACACTCATTACACATTGTATATTGCATGATAAATCGTGTATGCGTGCGTGTGTGTAGGTTCCTGAAAGCCTACAAAGGTTTAAAGAGGACACAGAATTCTGCTGCAGTTAGAGCTGAGTTGAACTACAGGATCCACTTGAGCTACAAGAGAGGAAGGACCTCAGATACTATACAGGGTGGGGCTGTGTCTAGATGGAGGGTGGTCAGACTGACAGATAGTAATTCAGCAGGCCACATCAGCAGTGAGGACTGAACTGAACTGAAGTCACCAGAACAATAGAGTTCCTTATCTAGAGAAGTTGGATTACCAGCAGACCTTTGAGAAGGTTGAAGTTTCTCAGATCTCCTTCCTTCCTTCCTCCTGCCATAGCAAGTATACCTCCAGCATCAAAGGTCCATTATTGGGCATGATGGTCTTTTTTAGTGAAAGTTTCCTGTCTTAAATAGAAGTTCTCCAGTGAGAGAAAAGGCAATGAGAGAATCCACATGAATTGCTCTAACTTCCCCTAATGCTCTGTTTAAACAATATTGAGAGAATGGAATTTTACTATTGGGAGACTAAGAAGGCTGCTTTGGCTACTTCAGAGCATCCAAGTGTGGGCATGGAGAGGTGAAAAACCTCCATAAGAGCTAGAGGAGTTTGGAAAACAATGTCCATAAGCAAATGAGAAACAAAGAATGCAGAGGCAGTTAGAAGAAAACAACTTATCCTATTACCTGGGGACAGACAGTGCTTGACATTGCAGGGAGGGCTCAAGGGACATATAACCCTGGGGTGGGCTTGGTCCTGTGCCTTTAAACTCTCTTACCTTGTCATTACATCTTTGCAATATATATATATAGTGAAAGTTCTTTGGTTCTAATAGCTTATGAATCTGCACCACCACAATGCACATGTAGATATATGTAATAAATTCATCTCTGGCACTGCACTAGTAGACATGTGTAATAACCATACTACCACATTGCTATGTAATAACCACACCAGGGAACTGTACATGTAGTTATGTTTAACCATTGCACTGCACTTTGTAATAAGTAATAACTGCACCATCATACTGTACATGTAGATACATGTAATAATTGCACCATCATACTGCACATGTAGATATACTGCACCTTTGCACTGCACAGGTTAGATATGTGTAATAACACTGCCATTACTCATAACTCTGAATATGCTAGATTTATGCAACCTCTGCACCAACTCTGACCCTGTACTTTTTTATTTTTGTTTTACTTTCGCCAGTCTGAATTTTTTGAAGTTAGTTAATATTAGGTTATTCCAAAGTTACCTGCAACCAAGAGCAAAGTCAGTAGTTACATTTAGCCTCAGGAATGACAATGTTCAGTTCTACAATATCGTCTAACTTTCATCAGTGATGTACTGAGAGAATGACAATGGTACAACTGAATAGTGAGGCAACATTGTACAAAAACACAACATTTTCTTTTTGCAAAATTGCTGTAGACTTGAATTCTCACAAAACAAATACAGAAAAACACATTTGAAAAGAAAAATGTGGGGAACAGGTAAAAGGCATAGGAAAATTCCTGTGCTGGCTTCATAATTTTTCACGAATCTAAATACAGCCAAATAAAAACGTACAAGGCATTGGAGTAATTGAAAAAGAAAACAGATCATGATTTAAAAATAAAAAAGACTTGGTAGCTAATAAGCTCCACTGCCTGCTAGGCATCATGGCACGTGATTTGCTTGAAAATTCCGATAGTGCTCTTATGAAGTAGATATTATTCCTACTTTAAGATGAAGAAGATTAAGAGTACAGAAGCTAAAAATGTAACAACATTGCAGTGGTAGCAATCTACCCAGATGGAATTTAACTCGGTTTTACATTTCAACTTCTCTAGTATTTTCCTCTGTTCCCCTTACACATGGTCTTCCTACGTTTGGATTCCTTGTCTGTCACACAATTCAATAGATACCTACCCCATCAAATCTCCATCTCCATGCATTTGATCTAGGTTTTTATGTTTTGGCACAAAATATGCTGTCCTTGTGAAGCATCCCTTTTGGTGTTTAACTTTGTAAGGCAATGAGCTCAAGGAAAACCCAGCAGAGGAACCTGGCCAACAGTGCTGTGATAGTTGCATTTTATATCAAATAGTCCTTTAATATTCTCTTTGACAAGTAGAATCCACACTCCCTCATGTTAAATTCTTAATGGCTTCCCTGGTGGTTGGCTGTTCTGATTTCATCGTAATTTAGGCTGTGCATTTCATGTCAGTAAAATTGTCTGGAAAAGTATCACAGCCCTTGGCTAGACTGATGTGCTCAGGAAACAAAGGAGTGTGCTCCCTTAAGTAAATACCTCACTTTCTTCCTCTTTCTTCTGCAAGCCCAGACTTTCTGCTTGTGATATTTCTGCCAGTCCTCAGTACACACTGAGTACTGAGTCTATCAATAGCTGTTTATTGTTAGACATTCCAAAGGATATATCTATTCTCAAAATCCCCAGATGTGTAACATACCTCATGACACGTTGGGGTCCTTGCAAGTGTCATCCAAATAAGGTGAAGCATGAATCTCAAATCAGCACTGCTTTTGCAGGTGCTGGGTCTAAAAATTCCAGAATCTGACCCTAAGTTTATTTTTCTTACACATTTAAGCACAGCAAAACTTTGGGGAAAAAATCTCCATGTGACTGTTATCACAACATAGCCTCAGGGATGGCTACATCTAAACTGCCTTGCAAGGTATACCAATACAGCAAAGTACTTGTGACTGACAAGCAGTGCTCAGGGCAAGGGTGTAGGGAATAAAGATTTGTAAATATAATGATGGGTACTATTGATGAAGGATGTGAAATATGAGGAACCTCTTTAACAAGAATGAGTTCTTTTCACTGAGAGATAAAGCTCAGGCTTTAGGGGGATTCAGGTCAAGACTGGCTCCATAGACTAGAAAAGATCACCAGGTTGCCAGACAGAATCCACTCCAGTCTTCTAGGAAATGGGGGTCTGTCATTTTCTTCCTTGGAAAAAAAGCCTGTGTGCTAATGTAGCTTGTGGAATTCCTGGGAGACTCAATCTCACAGCAAACTTCCTGTTACTCTGGTTCTTGAAGCCTTTCTGTTCACCTCTCTCCAATGATCCTCCCACAGCCTCTGGTGGAAGAGTTGTATAGTAGATGCACCTTTTGGGACTGGGCTCTACAACTCTGCATTTTGGATTGTTGTCATTTTTTGCAATTGTCTCCATTTGTTGCAAAGAGAAGTTTCCTTGGAAGCTAGACAAGGACAACAACAATGAACACACTCAGGATGCCTCAAGCCAAGACAAAAACTAAGGCGACTAAGGAAAATAGAGAGCAGGAGAAATGGTTTCCCCAGAGAAGAACACAATCAAGTGGTAGCCCAGGAAAGATGTACATGCAATAAAGTAACTTTATACAGGCTGAGCAGTTTATATTTTTGGGTTTGGAACACACATACACTTCCCCCCATATACATACACTGTGGATAGAAACAACTAAGGGGAAAACATAAATATTTTTATAAAGACTACTAGTAAGAAGGGTCACGATGTTCTACATTTTTTGAGAAGATGGCTGAATTTTTGAGTATACACTTCAGCATTAAATATCTTATGTCCTTCCCATTATGCAGTTTCTGGAAAACTATCATAATAATCAGTGAAAGGAAGCAAATATTATCTTGCTATAATTATGGAAGAATGTGTTTGCCTTCTTTATAATTTTATGGTGACCCAAAAATGACAAGAGCTCTCCTCCTTAGGTGTAGGAGGATGTATCAGCCACCCTAAACTAACAATACCCCACTTGCTTTTAAGAAAACACTTTCTTTTTAATAAAGATTCATTTATCATGTTCACTGTGCATGGCTGTTTTGTCTTCATGCATGTATGTATGCCATGTACAGGCAGAAGGATTGTGCCAGACTCCCTGAAACTAAGTTGCAGACAGTTGGGAGTGGCCACATGGATGCTGGGAATCAAAACTGGGTGTTCTTAAATCCTGAGCCATCTCTCCTGTCCTTGCCCCCTTTTCCTTTTGTTGTTATTCTCTTCTTTCCTTGGCCACATTCTTTATGTTTTCATTTCTAAACTTCAAAGCACTTCCTTTGTGAGTGCGTGTGTGTGCCTGTGTGTGTTTCTTTCTTTTTCCTTTTTTAAAATTTAAATTAGAAACAAGTTTGTTTTAGGTGTCAATCCCAGTTCCCTCTTCCTTCCCTATCCCCCTGCCCCCACACCAAACCCTTATCCTATCCCCTTTCTGCTCCCCAGGGAGAGTGAGGCCTTCCATGGGGGATCTTTAAAGTCTGTCATATCAATTGGAGCAGAGTCTAGGCCCTTCCCCTTGGGTCTAGCCTGGAGAGTATCCCTCTGTGTGGAATGGACTCCCAAAGTCCATTCATATACTAGGGATAAATACTAATTGGCTGTCAGAGGCCCCATAGTTTGCCCAGGGCAACAACTGATACTCACGATCAGGGGGTCTGGGTTGGTCCTATGCTGCTTTCCCAGCTATCCCAGCTCTGCGGTCCATGAGCTCTCCCTTGTTCTTGTCAGCTGTTTCTGTGAGTTTCTCCATCCTGTTCTTGACCTCTTTGCTCATCACTCCTCCCTCTCTGCAACTAGATTCCATGAGTTCAGCTCAGTGTTTAGCTGTGGGTGTCGACTTCTGCTTCCAACAGCTCCTGGATGAAGGCTCTAGGATAGCATGTAAGGTAGTCATCAATCTCATTATCGGGGTAGTGAATTGAAGGTAGCCTCTCCACTATTGCTTGGATTGATAGGTGGGGTCATCTTTGTAAATGTCTGCACATTTTCCTACTGCCAAATATCTCTTTAAACCTATAATGGCTACCTCTATTATGGTATCTCTTTCCTTGCTTTCCTCTATTCTTCCCTCAACTCAATCTTACTTCTCCTTCATGTTCTCCTCTCCCCTTTTCTTCTCCTTTCTCTTTTTCCTAATTCCCTCCACACTCCCCCATGATAACAATTAGCTCAGGGGTTCTTGTCCCTTTCCCCTTCTCCAGGGGACCATGTATATCTCCCTTTGTGTCCTTCTTGTTTCCTAACTTTTCTGGCAGTGTGGATTTTAGACTGGTAATCCTTTGCTCTATCTCTAAAATCCATATATGAGTGAGTACATACCAAGTTTGTCTTTTTGTGACTGGGTTACCTCACTCAGGACCATTTCTTCTAGTTCCATCAATTTGCCTGCAAAATTCAAGATTCCATTGTTTTTTCTGCTGAGTATTAATCCATTGCGTAAATGTACCATATTTTCTCCATCCATTTTTCAGTTGAAGTGCACCTAGGTTGCTTCCAGGTTCTGGCTATTACAAATAATGCAGCTATGAACAAAGTTGAACAGATGTTCTTGTTGTATGAATGTGCATATTTTGGGTATATACCTAACAGTGGAATTGCTGGGTCTTGTGGTAGACTGATTCCCATTTTACTGAGGAACCCACATACTGAATTCCAGCAGTGGAGGAGTTTTCCCCATTCTCTAGATCCTTTCCAGCATTTTTCTGAGAAACTGCCATTCTGATTCCCAATGTGGCTGTATAAGTTTGCACTTCCACCAGCAGTGGAGGAGTGTTACCCTTTCTCCACATCCCTCCAGCATAAACTGTCCTTGGTGTTTTTGATTTTGGCCATTCTGACAGAAACAAGATAGTATCTCAGAGTTGTTTTGATTTTCATTTCCCTGATTGCTCAGGATGTTGAGCACTTTCTTTAGGACCATTTCTTTTGGACATTTTAGATTCCTCTATTGAATTCTGTATCCCACTTTTTAATTGGATTGTTTAGTGTTTTGGTAACTAGCTTCTTGAGTTATTTGTATATTTTGGAAATCAGCCCTCTGTCAGATGTGGGGTTGATGAAGATCTTTTCCCATATGTGGACTGCTGTTTTGTTTGTTGACCGTGTCCTTTGCCTTACAGAGGCTTCTCAGTTTCAGGACATCCCAATTATTGATTGTCAATCTCAGTGTCTGTGCTACTGGTGTTATGTTCAGCAAGTAGTCTCCTGTACCACTTCCTTCGAGAGTACTCCCACTTTCTCTTGTAAGAGGTTCAGTGTGGGTGGATTTATGGTGATTTCTTTGATCCATTTGGACTTAAGTTTTGTGCATGGTGATATATATAGGTCTATCTGCAGTCTTCTACATGCCAGCATCCTGTTATTCCAGAACCATTTGTTGAAGATGCTTTCTTTTTTCCATTGTATCATTTTAGTTTACTTGTCAAAAATCAGATGTTCGTAGGTGTTTGGGTTAATATCAGGGTTTTGAATTAAATTCCATTGGTATACATGTCTATTTTTGTGCCAATACCCAGCTATTTTCAGGACTAATGCACTTCTTTTGGTGTGGGAAGAACACTGTGTTTCCTTCATCTTAGTAGTTTAATGACAGTGCTGACAGCAACATCTGTCCTTCTCAAAGTCTGCACGGCTCATCCTACTCCATGCTGTACTCTCAGCAGAATCCTCTTAACTTGTAATAGTGCTTAAAGAGTGTGTGATCTTCAGGTTACTCACTGAATATCAACTTGTTGAATGTGCCTAACCTATATATAGTTAAAGCCAGAGTCTGTGGTAGTGAAACCAGAAGCCTAACATAAATTCTACAAATTTAGTCTAAGTTGCACTAAGCAATGAAGAAACAGACTTAATAATGAGAACAAGGTAACTACAGATAAACAGTAGAAAGGCTACATCTTGCGGTATGCCTAAAACTTTCATAAATAAAAGCAGGATAATTATAATATGCTCACACTACTCACCCTTTTAAAATTAATATGTCATCTTCAGTGAATCTATTCCCTTTCTGAACTCTGGAACTTAGAACTTAGTATTTAGAAATCTAGAGTGCTTTGTTGCACTGGTCATATGTTATGCATTCATCCTGTTTCATAAGCTGCCATGTTCTTTACTACTGGATAGAGAATAAAACTTGTGTTTTGCATCTTATGACATCCATTTTCCTCATAAGCCCTACCTTTAACATAGCAAGGCCTGACAAGTGAGTATGTAATCCAGAGGTATGCATTGCTAGAGTGTTACATTCCATCGAGTGTTTTAAAACAACAATAGCAACAATAGAAATATTCTAAAGTCTGCACTCACGCATATACACACACACAGCAAGATTGAGAGACTTCCTCTGTCTTTCCCTCTCTGAAACACAGCTATGTGTCTTTACTGAGACCTTTTGTGATGAATACCTAACCTAAAGCAACTTCGATGCCCAAGGGTATCCGCAAGGCAACAGAGCTCCAACTCCAAAGTCTGTGCTCAGCCTCAGGGTTCAGTCCCTCTCATCCCCTTTGAGTTATGGGTCTCTGTTCTTTCACTCAGATTTATGAGTTCACACAGTGTCATAGGAGACAGGTATGGCACATAAATCAAATAACACAGACGTGCGGGACAAGCTGCTAAATTATCAGTGTGCCTTTTCACACCTCACAATGTCAAGTGAGGATATACATAATGGTCCAGAAGCCTGAAACAGTGAATATAGCTAAGTACCCACCATATTATGTAGCTTTCTTTTGGGTGCAAACACGAAATCAAGATTCATCAATTTCATTTCTCAGTGATTGATTTATAGTATAACTGTATTGTATAAAAACTGTTTCCTCTGTTAGAAAATGGTGTTGGAATAAACATATTTGGGGGTTTATTTTGTTCTAAAGTTTACTCAGATAATATTGTTTGTTTTTTAAAACGACTAAAATTGCAGTTTTCACACACAACATGGTATTCTGAAGCATATGTTCATTGTAGAATGACTAAATTTGGATTAACATTTCCATTATTTCACATTTATCATTTTGTAGGGAGAACACTTATTCAAAGTTCTGCATTTTCCAAAAGTACACATACTGCTATTAATCATAGTCATAGTTGTATAATAGATCTGAGAGGTAATATTTAAAATGTTAATAATGTTAATAATGACCCTGATAATCATGTTAATGCTTTTAACGAGTGCATTAAAAATAATTTTCCCATCAGAGATAGCTTTTGATATTTCTCAATTGCTATCCCAAATATCAGCCAATCTCCATTATTCAGGATATAAACAGTGATAAGTGTTAGCAAATAAGCCATTACTTTTATGCTAACACATTTTTTAAAGCCTATATCAAAGGCTGTAAGAACAGCACAGATGAATGACTTTTCACTATAAACTCCAGGTCTTGTGTTTTGCTATAATTTCCCAGTATTTTAAACACAGGTTTCCTTAGTAACTTGTGGGATCAGTTGCTATGAGGCATGGAAGACACATATCACTTACAGAAGGTGCCTGTATAAAACTTGCACATAACCTTTCTTTCTTGACTGTCAGAGAATCTTCCAATCCCTACTGTGACAGTGAGATCCCCACCAGCCTGAATAACTACATAAAGCACAGCTTCCTCCCTGTCCTGTCAACGAGTCATCACATCTACATCAGTAATGACCAGAATTCATAGAAGCATGAAATATGCTACTTTATAAATCACAGGCAGTTGAATATGTCGTCTGTATAGAAGCTGTTACCAACAGAGCCAGTACTGTTGTCATTACTGCTTGAGAAAGGAGATTGCAAAAGAACCCAATATTTGTTTTAAAATTTTATACAGTTTTCTTTTCTTTCCATGAATCTTGACATTGATGAATACTTATAAAAACAAAAGAATGTTTTGGCTTAAAAAAGTTAAGTTTTGTTTAACACACACACACACACACACACATATATATAACATAGTATATGTTTTATACGAAGCTGAAAAAATAATATTGGCAGAGAATAAAACTATGTAGGAAGATGTTTTCTATAGTGTCTATGATGGGTGGGGAGAGAAAGAGGGAGAGAGAAATAGAGAGAGAGAGAGAGAGAGAGAGAGAGAGAGAGAGAGAGAGAGAGAGAGAGAGAGAGAGAGAGAGAGAGAGAGAGAGAATGCCCTAGCAGGTTCAAACACAGTAAGTCAGTATCATGTGCTTTGTAGTTCACACTTTACTCCAAGACAGTTCTGTAATGTCAATTAAAGCAAGTGTTTTCCAACATGTTAATAAACAGGGAATGTTGATAAGAACAGTGGCATTCACCTTTAATCCCAGCACTGGGGACGCATATAGAAGAAGATCTGCATTTGCATCTGTCCTGGTCTACATAGGAAGTACAAGGATATCCATGTCTGCATAATGAGAACCCCTTTCTAGAATTAGGGAGTGAGGGAGAGAGAAAGAGAACTATCATTCTGGAGTAACATGTCCATTGTTATTTATATACTCAGTAAAGACCACTGTTTATAATGTTTTATTTTTAGCTAAACTAAAAATTCCTACATATCAACAGATAAACTCTGACATCCCCCTTATCATGTGACAACTTGCAAGAGGACCTTCTTGGTTTTCTTCTGCTTTGTCAGCTAGTCTTTGACATGTTTAATAACTCCATTAGTAGTTGGTGTAGTTGGTGTGAAGACTGTCTGCTGTGTTTCTTCCTGGGGAGATTTGCACAAATGTCTATTCACACCAAATTGGGCACCCAAGGCATACGAAAAACTGATTCTAACCTTGTCTAGTTTAGCTAGCTTTGCTGAGTTTGCTTACAGGAGCATGAGTAACCCAAAGCCAGCTACTAACTGGTAAGGTTTTCCCAGCAAGGGTGACATCCATGAATACTGCCTGGAACTGTCAGCTAGCTTCACCTTTGTTTGTTATTTTGAGACAGGGTACCACATTTTCCAAGATCATCTTAAACTCACTGTCTCATCAATATGGTGCTTGAACTTCTGGTCCTAATGCATTAATCTCCAGAGTGCTGGGAATAAAGGCACATTTACTTCTTGTATAACATTGTAGGAAGGAACCTTTCTAGACTTCTTGAATTTCATTAACTTCCTAGGCTCTTTAAATTTCATTGGCTTCCTGAGTCTTAAGCCCCTTCCTTCTCTTTCCTCTCTTTAGGAGGAGACATGCTAATTCAGTTAACTCAGAGGAAATGGCTAGGAAATACTGCCTGGTATCTTCACTCGTGTTTTTCTTAGCTGTGATTCAGCTTTAGGTTCGTACAATTTATAAAGGAAAATTTCTGAAAACATAACTGCTTCTTTCAGTACCCAACAACTCTAAATAATTAGTATTTAAACCTGGAAGTTTAGTAGCTCTCTAACTCAATTATTTACTATAGAATGGAATCAAGTATTGATCTTTCATCTGTGGTCACAGAAATGTTCATATAAATGAATAGTCAACAGGTCTTTGGGTGTGTTAGCCAAGTCGACAGGCTCCTTTGTGTGTATGCTTGTACTCCTGGCTATATAAAGTTTGTATCTCAATTGTTCATATAATTTTAAAATTTCTGTTCCTGTGAAAACTTTTGACAATTACAGTATTGAGTCTTTGATGGAATATTTTGAAGCCTAGGAATCAAATGGAAAAGAAATTCAAGTAATATTATGTTTGGAATGCATAAAAGAGAGATCTTTCAAACACTCTCTTTTTGATAGGGCTTCCCCTGTTTGGTACACTGGGGTGGTTTCTTCCACTATCTGCGGTAATATGGCGAACACATTATGTGTGTTCATATCCACAGTCATGCACACTTGGGCTTCTAAGAGTGAAGGTCAGAGATCTTCAGCTGCAGAGGGACTCACTGATGTCTCCCTGCATTTCATTTTTCTTGCTTTCATTCAGTTTTCAGAAGTTTTTCTACTCCACATAGCTTACCCAAGTTCAGATCATAACACTGAAAGAGGCTGATGTAAACTTTAATATACAGTGTATAAGGAAAAGTTAGTGTCTTTCAGTTTGATGTCTTTCAAAGATTTTCCTGGTATCTCAACTTTCCCTTCATTGTGAAAGCTGTGTGCTAAACAGAGACTTTTCAATATTATGGCTTTCCATTCCATTAGAACTGTATTATTCTCAAAGGCACGTACGTTTTGATTCTGGCTTTGGTTTTACATTTCTCTTGGAGTCACTGTTCTCTACTAGGCTATACACTCTGAAAGCTATTTCGGTGTGTCTGGTTAAAAGATGAAACCCTCTCATACTTGTAAAAAAATCATAAGGGAAAAGGAACTCTAGAGCTTGTGACACCATGACTACAAGAAAAGTTTTAGTTGTAGCTCCAGGCCATCATAAATACCTTTGGCTTTTGTGAGCTTAGTAATTTCAGATTTTATTACACCCTACTGGTGCTTGCACACCTATTTTCACTTCTGTTGCCATTTTGCTCAAAAATGACAAAAGCACACATTGCTTTTCTCATTTTTGTCCAGTGTGTTAGAAGGATGCTCTATTGTAATAATCCATATTGAAACAAGAATGATTTTTTTCTGTAACCCTGTTTGAACAGGACATCAAGAGTTTTAAGCATGGCAGTGATTTACTCAGTGATTTTATATTAGCTGTGAAGATAATATTAAATATTTCTTTTTGTTTCCCCAAACCAGACTGCTTCTGGTACAATGACTTATCTCAATTGAACACTGATAGAATTAATGGCTAAAGTAAATCAATTCACTTGGTTCTACAAAAAGATGCAAGCCCAAATGCTGGTAGAGTTAGAAGGAAAATATAAATGAGTAAAGGGGAAGAGATGGATTAGCAGTTCACAGGGGAGCTTTTTCTTTGTCTAAGGAACAACCATGAGGTAGCCCAATGATGGAGCTCCTCAAATTTAGGTTTCTGATGCTGTGTCTTTCTATTTTTGAAACACAGGCCACTGATCTGAGATTTTTTTATGGGAAACATTATGCTTTTTGAATGTTGCCAGCCAACTCAAAACACGTTAAAGCATTAATACCACAAAGAATTAAAACAGAAAAGAAACAGACGTCAGGATAGCTCGCTCCTGGACACCATCATTTTTCTACCTGTTTTGGGGAAATGAGTGTTTCTTTGGGTGGGGATGTTCTTTCTATTTTAGTCATCACTTACTTTCTTTTTCTTTTTCTGTGTGCCTTTCTTGTGATTGTTGATATACTGATATCAAAAGGATTTATAAGTAAAGTTACTGAACTACATGTACCTGAGGATGTGGGTGCAAGTCAGCATAGTTCAGAGGGAAGAGAGGAAGGAAAAGGGTCAAGAAGTTCCATGCTGAAATTTTCCTGGAGGGAGAAAATTACCTAAATGGTGCTCACATTTAGGAACCATGTGAATATGAAATTCAGCACATGCCATCATGGTGACAGAAGATCACCAAATTTAAGCTTGTGTATTTATTTAATTTGTGACAGTAAACTTACAGCGTGAGGTATGCAGACTATTGGGCATCATGTATCAGCAGCTATTTCTGTTGAGGGAGTCATATTCAGTATATTTATTCTTACTTTTAAATCTCTATTTTTAGAGTTTTCTAATTATGATAGTGGCATTAAGTTGTCATTTTTTCCTTTCATCTCTGATGATTTCAAAGAACATAAAATAGAAGCAACAACATTGTTTATTAGCTGTCAATATTTCAGACTATTAATTAGTTTCATTCCATTCTTCAGATTTCAAAACCTAATCCTCTGAAAGAGTTTTTACACAAGTCATTAGCCAAGTTAGTTTCATTGGTACTTATTAGTTAACCCTCACATCCTGATTTCCATAAACATTTTATACAGTATAAATACAGCTTTATATATATCAAGTAAGCAGGTAATAAATTCATCAATAAAGCATGAATACAGCTTCCTTATATTTTAAGAATGTAATTTGGCTAAACTTATAAAGATAATTATATTCCAATATATAATCACGTTTTAATTTTATCTGGATTTGACCTTGGGCCTTTCTCAGTCATTTTCTCATGTGTTTATGTGTACCTGTGTTTGAATGCATGGGGTTCACATGTGAAGTCGACACTGAACATCTTCCTTAGTTGATCATCACGTGTATATTGAGACAGTTTCTCTCAATTGAGCCAAGAGTTCACCTCTACTGTTTGTCCAGTGATCCCCTGTCTCTTGACCTTTCCAATGTTAGAATTACAGGTGAGCCACCATGCCCATCCAGCATTTTGTAGATTCTGGGCATCCAAAAACTGGTCCTTCCACTTGCACAGGAAGTACTTTAATCACTGAACCATCTTTGAGATAGTTCTTTGCTTAGCCTTTAGAAATATATTACTGATGGATCTTAAAATTACTTTCTACTCTGTTGCAAAATACTGTGTTCTCCATATAGTAACTCTATACTGTCAGTAGATTTAAACTGTGTTTGTTCAATGATCAACACTCAAAGAAAACAAATATTTCTTTCCCTAAATTAGGATAGATTTGCAAAGAAAATATTTATAAATCATATACACAATAAAGGACCTGTGGGTGGCACACGCCATTAATCCCAGCACTCAGGAGGCAGAGGCAGGCGGATCTCTGTGAGTTCGAGGCCAGCTTGGTCTACAAAGTGAGTTCCAGGACAGCCTCCAAAGCTACAGAGAAACCTTGTCTCAAAAAACCAAAAAAAAATAAAAATAAAATAAAATAAAGGACCTGTGTCCATAATGTGATGCTATATTACACTAAATAAAGAGTGTCTGTCATAACTCTGAGCGTTTGTGTGTGTGTGTGTGTGTGTGTGTGTGTATGTGTGTGTGTATGTATGAGAGAAAGAGAGAGAGGGAGAGAGAGAGAGAGAGAGAGAGAGGCTAAGATCCCAAAACAGAATACTCAAATGGCCAACAACTGCATGGGTGAATGCTTAGCACCATTGCCCATTAAGGAAATGTGAACAAAAGTACATTATGACTCTGTTCTATAACCACTGATATGGTTATGATTTAAAAATTACTGTGATGCCTATTCTTAGTTGTCAATTTGATATCATCTTGAATTATCTAATATCCAAAAATGGAAAGAACACCTGGGAGGGATTTTAGCTTTTAGCTTAATTCAAGGTAGGAAGAGTCACTGCTAATCCAGATTTTTGAGGTACAAAGATACACCTTTAATGTGGTTCACAACTTCTTCTGGAAGCCTATGGAAGGAAGAAAGAAGTGTTTCCTTTGCCTGGTGCCCTGGCCTTCCTAGAAAGTTCATTCCTTCACTGGAATTAAAGCCAACTTCTACTTCTTTGCTATTCCAGCAAACACTGTAGTTGAGACATCCAGTTTTTTAGACTGAGAAACTACTGAATTCTTAGACTTCCATTCACAGTCGGCCATTGTTGGATTAGCTGGACTGCAGCCAATAAGTCATTCTTATAAAGCCCCCCCATACATACATACACACATATATATATATATGTGTGTGTGTGTATATATTCTAGCTTCAATGTAGGAATTCTGTTAAATAGAGAACTAACTAATACAGACATTAACAGTGTTGTCAAACATGTAGAATAAACGGAAACCTTATATATTAAAGGTACTTGAAAAAATAGTATCTATTACTGATAAAACATTAAAAAAGCAATGCTACTATCTCTAAGAGTCCAAAACATATTTTCTATCCTATCCAACAATTCAACTATTTACAAAACCCAAGAAAAGAAAAAAGAGTTCCAAAGTGATAGGCAAAAAGCAATGCTCAGGAAGTATAAACGATCCAATATTTCATCAGTTGATGAATGGGAAAATAAAATACTGTGCATATTCACACTTAACAAAAATTTTGTTTGTATGGAGTTTTGCTGTGTTTCCTAGACTATTGTGATTTTCATTGCTTTATTCATGTTCCATCTTCTCTTTTGAGAAACTCTGACTACAATTTTGTGTTACTGAATCCAGCATTGAATGTATAATTTGAATAAATTTGGTAAAAGCAAGTAGACTATCATTTCCTGGTCACTGGCTAGAGTCATTCATTCTTTCATTATGTAAAGTGTACTGTTAGTTACAGCTTAAAATGTTATTAGATACTCAATTATTATATATGCTGTTTATTGGGTTAAACTATTCTATTCATATTTTGTTGAGCATTTTATCATTCAAAAGGATTTTTTGCTTTTATTAAAATAGGTGGTTTTGACCTTTGTAAATTAATATGGTGAACTAAATTGATAAATTTCCAGGTATTAAACAAACTTTGCCTTCATGGGATGATTTCCATTTGGAAATGGTGTATTTACTTTTGATAATTTTATTGAACTCAGTTTGCTAGTAGTTTGTTAGGAAATTTTCCCTCTATCCTCCTACAAAAATTGTTGTCTGTAATTTTTTCACTGAAGTGCTAGGCTTGGCTTGGTATTATAGAAATACTAAATTAAAACACTAATGAGACAATGTTTCTCTTATGTTTTAAAAGAGTTTGGAAAGTCTAGTAATAGTTAGCTTTTGGATATTTGGCATGATTTATTAACAAAGCTTCTGAGCCTGAGAATTTTTTTCTGAGCAGATTTAAATTTAGTAATTCAATAATTTCGGTATTATACATCTATCCAGGTTTTCTATCCATTTTCTATCAGTTTCAATACTTTATGTCTTTTTAGTATTTTTCTAATTCGCTCCTGACCCCTGGAATATAGCTGCTTTGCCTGCTAGACAATTTTCTGCAAGGGAATTCCTATTGAATTTTAAAAAGAAAAACAACTAACAATAGACTTTAGCAAGATCTCTGAATATAAGCACTGTACATGAAAATCAATAATAAATTAGAAACTTAAATGTTTCAAGCTATATTTACAATGCCTCAGAATACTATCCATGAAGAAAATTGATAGAGTCCTGCACAATAATAATGACAAAACCCTGATGTTATAAAAAAGAAGACTTTCACAAATCGAGACTATCCACACAAATTACTAGAAAACTCACATTGCTAAGATGCTAATCTGCCCCTATTTAATAAAATGCTGCTGCTGCTTGTTGTTCTTTCAGAATGACCTAGGTATGCTGCTCAGGTTGGTCTCAAAGCCCTAACTTCATAGGCTTCTTCCTCCCTAGCCCCAAAGTATCTGAAACTACAGAGTAGGTCCCACTCACACCTACCTAAATATCTCCTATTTGATCCATAGTCCTAACAGCCCTTTTCTAAGATATTTAGGAAATTATCCTGAAATTTATGTATAAAAGAAAGGGTCCTAAAAAGGCCAAAACAACTATGAAAACAGATCAAGTGAAAGAATTTGTATTGACTTTGTTAGAATGCAACCACTGTAGCTAGGATAGAACAACATTCACGATAGTATAGACAGGCAAAGGAACAAAGTTCAACAGAGATCACAATGGATATACTTATTTTTAAAATCACATTTATTCATTGTGTGCCTGTTTGTGTGTGTGACATGCTATGTGTGAGTTTGGGTACCTATGTGCCACAACGCCATGGAGTTGGAGTCCACCTTTTTGGAGTCAGTTCTTTCCTTTCACTGTGAGACATGGGAATGGAACATGGAATGTCAGGCCTCAATGGCAAGTGCTTTTGCCTCCTGAGACATTCCAGTAGCCTAAGTACTATATTTAAATTGAGTATTTTCTTTTTTCTAAATATTTTTATTAATTCTTTAAAATTTTCATATAATGTACTTTGATAATACTCAATCCCCTGTTTTCCCCCTAAATCCATCCTCACTGCTCCTCAACTTTATGTCCTCTTATTTTTTAATTAATCCATTGAGTTCAATTTGTACATCTGGGGTATGGTCAACCCAGTAGGGGCCACACCTTCAAATGAAACTGACTCTCCTTCAGTGGCATCAACTGGTAATAGCTCTTCAGTTAGGATAGGAACCTGTGATTGGCTGCCTATCTGTGATCAGATATTAACTGACGCCATCTTTTTTAGGTCTTATGAAGACAACTACAGCTGCTGAGTTCATGAGTGCAGGGTTCTTGTCAGGTGTAGAAGATCCCAACCAACTTGTTCCTCTAGTAATCTATCTTCCTTTTCCATGATGATCACTGAGCCTTAGGAGAAATGTGGAGAATGATATCGATGCCCATTTGTGGTTGAACACTCTGCAGATACTCTCTGAACTTTGACCAGTTGTGAGTTCTATCTTAACTACCATCAATTGCACACAGAAACTTCTCTGGTGCAGTCTAAGAAGAGAGATGAGAATTGAGAGATCAGTTTGTTTCTGTGTCTATTGAACAGAAGGAGAGTGTTAAATTCTCCTCTGGGGTCTGTGAACTCTCTAATCATGGACTCTTGGCAAGTTTTTCAGAAGCATACTTGTGTTTACTTTCATAGCAATGGTTGTAAATCCATTCAGGCAATGGTTGGTTGCTTGCCCTCTACAGTGGCTTGAATGATAAATGCCCTACATGGTCTTGGGCATTTGAACAGCCAGACCAGAGTTGCTGGCACTGATTTGTAGAGGTTTAGGAGGTGTGGACTTTCTGGAGGAAATATGTCACTGGAGGCAGGCTTTGAGTTTCAAAACCTGGAGCCACTTACAGTTTGCTCTCTCTTTGTGTTTTTGGTTCAAGATGTGAGCTCTCGGATCCCTGATCTTGAAGACAGGCCTTCTGCCTATTACCCAACTGTCCCCACCATTATGAATCTTACCCTCTGGATCCTTAAGTCAAAATAAAATTTTTTTCTATAAGCTGCTTTGGTCATATTGTTTATCACACCAATAGAAAAGTAACTAATACACACACCCCTAGCATCTATGTAACTATGGTACACGTGTCGGCATATCTTACCATCCTGATCATTATTGTAGCTCACAAAGTGCAGAGTTAGGAAAAGACTGTGGGTGAATTTTAGTGCCTACTAGTAGTGCTATGAATGCTAGACAGTGGCAAGGGGGTCTCCTGGTCAGTAATTGATTCCTCCAAATCTTATAACCAATATTCTCTTTGGTAATAGAACCTTACCTTCAAGCTCTAGTGAATAACAAAAAAGAGAAGAGACTAACTATACTATTTTTTGAGATTCTCTGGGATGCCCTTGACCAACAACTTGAGGGGACACATCCCACACCTGGTAATGGGTTTTTTTTTTGTTTTTAATTTGGTGATCCCTGGTTTCTTGGGGGAGCATTATCCCCTGTGTAAAGTAACTCAGTTTAAACTCATTTATTATTTTTGTTTTCATAGAGGGTAAATCTGCTGGCCTGGAATTTACATGTAGATCAGGTTAGCCTCCAACTCTCAGAATCCTCTTGCTTCTACTTCACAAGTTCTGGGAAAAAAGCTGTACTCCCTCTAACCTGGCTTCTCCTCCCTTCTTGTCATATTGAAATGTTAGAGATCTACAGAGGCATCTCGGTGACGAGGGATGAGTAATGATTATGAGCTGTTTCTTTGTGACTCTTTGCATTTCCCTTACTTGCTTTGCTCTATTCATATAATTTCCCTAATTTTGTTGCCTGCTTGCTTCACACAGGAGTATGAAAACATCCGGAGTGCTTTTCACTTATGCAAGTTCTTTTCTCAATATCTGGTTTGGAAATATTTTTCCCAGTGTAAGAATTCTTTCATTCCTTCAAAGTGTCGTTTGAAAGCAGAAATTCTTACTTTTGATGAAGTTCATTTTACTGGTATTTCTTTTCTTTTACATTCTAAGGAATCTTTTATCAACACAAGGTCACAAAAATTTGTTTCCATGTTTTATTTTAGAAACTTTGTTTAGGTCTCACATGCATAGCTATTGTCTGCCTCGAGTTCAATTTTAAACAAGACTTAGTCTTGATTGTGGTCATATAAATACATCTGTAAAAATTATATTGATTTATGTGTGAGTATGTTTATGCATATGTGTTTGCTATAGCACAAATGTGGAAATCAGAAGACAATTTGTAGAAATTGCTTCTCTCCTTCACCCACATGTGTCCCAAGGATTGAACAAATGGACTTGTATTATCAAACTTTCCAAGAAGCACTTTTCCCCACCACTATATATCATTTGATTAAAAACAAAAAACAACAAGAAAAAATAAGCCATTGCTCTGCTTTTTCACACACAGCAACCTGGTGCTTGGGTGTTATTGATCACACGTATTTGGATTGTTTTTTGCCATAGGTACTGGCTCACATGCTCAGCAACACACTTGGTATTGAAAAACTTCTGATTTTTATACAAAGGACACAGGCATTGTATTTCAGGTAACACTGGTATGTGTGTGGTTGTGTAACACTCATGCATGACCCTCCATGTGCCAGGAAGATGATGTCACTGACATTTATCCCTGTCTCAGGAGTAACCTTTACTCTACAGCAGCTCAATGGCTGAAACAAACTCACAGCCTTTCGAGCCTACTCTCCAGTAATCAAGATCAGGATTTCTATTCTGCAGCAGTAGATGTACTTTGTGCACATAATTTCTAATTTTACTCTCAGGATGGTGCATATCCCAGGGTGGCATCTCATGATTATTTATAATCTGCACAGGCAAGAAGACTTGCTTTGCCTCAGGACCAAGACAAGTACACAACCTTCTTCGATTACTTTCTTCTCTCTGAATTTAAGATGTTATGAAATTGATAAGTTTTTACCATGTTAGAAGTTTGCTGCAAAACTACTTATCATTCTGCAAAATATATGTTTTTGTGAATCTCTGAACTTGTTGCTATCTGAGAACTGCACATAGAAAATTAAATAGCCTGGTTCATAGTCACTAAGAGATTACAATCAGCTACCAATATGAGCACAGGCCTTAAACTTCTTGCAGATTTGCAGTGCCAGTGTATATGGTGTATATTCTAAAGCTTCATCTGCCTTTCTGCTAGGAATAAAGTTCTAAAGTAGTATTGGTAAGATATAGATAGATATTGGTAAGAAAATATCAAAAAAAGAGAAAATATCAATGATGTAGAAAAAATGGTTAATACTATTTGTTAATTCTAGAATAGTGAAGAGACATTCAATATTTAAAATAAAGTATGGAAGAAGAGGTAGTATAAAGGCCAAGGACACATACAGGGGGATATTTCAAAAGAGCTAAAACAATACTGTTTTTGCTATTAGCTGCATTTTAGGTATAACGATTTTTTGAATCTTGCGTTCTACACAATGATAATTGATACGGCAGAGAATGTTTTCATTCCTGTTCACATGTGAATTCCCTGCAAATCCTTTATTATTTTGGAGCAGTGGCACTGATCAGACTTTCAAATGAGCTGCATCAAATGAGAAAAAAAACAAATAATGTTAGCTGATTATAAATTATTAAAGCACATGCATAGCTCCAGTTGAAACCACTTGTGTACTAACAATTTCAACTATGGCGTAAATCAGTTAGCAACATTTTGCATAGCTACTCTGCATATGTTATAGAAAATGGTTGTCAAGATTTCTAAGCTGTTAAAATAAACAGATTTGTAGTTCAAGCAGCCAGATTGAGAAGAGAGGTTTGGAGAGCCCATTACCATAGAGACCACTCTCCATGGGCAAATCCCTCGAGTTCAAAAACCTGCAGCTGGTTAGTCTTGTGGTGATAAAATATAATGTCTCACCAAGCAGCTAAAAGCAGTGCATTCAGCCCCAAAAGTGAGAGACAAAGACCTACTTGCTGAACTCAGAAAAAAATTGGAAATTCATTTTCAAAGAGAGACAGACTTGAAGGACTTTAAACTACTGAGTGAGAAAGAGGAAGAGAAAAAGCTGTGAGACCAGAGAGTCTTGGCAAGTGGAGGCGTAGTTGGCTGAGCTTCCAGAACTCCTGCCTCCTGACTGAGCATCAGGAAGGCTTAAGATTTAAGTGCAATTAATAAGAGGTGGGAAGGGAAAAGGATAGCGGGTTCTCACACTCAGTTGAGAATTAGATTAAATCCCCAAGTTCATCAAGTAGAGGTGACAAAGTATATTTAAAATTTGTGAAAGTCTTGGGAAAGTAAAATCCTTTAAAACATAAAAAAATTGAAAGGTTCATTTCCCTCTTCTTTCTCTCCTAAGGAAAAGTTAAGTGTGGTTTGATTCATGTGGCCACGAATTTACTTAAATAATTATGGATTGCTGTGTATGTGTTAACATCAAGTTACAGACAACATCAATCTTCAATACACTGGAAACCTTTTGATAGAGCTTTACAGCCTGAGAACTGGTTTTCACGACACTCTTTCAATTTACTTTGAGACTAAGAACAGGAATTAGCAAAGTACATTATGGTAAAGATAAGGCTTTACCATATATTCCAGTCTGGCCTTGAATTCAAGAAACCCCTGTCTCAACCTCCCAAGTGCTATAATCATAGAAATGAGACACTTTTCAAGTGCCTCTGCTTTTAAATATTATATATATACATGTATTTATGTATATGTATACACACATATATATGTATATATATTCCCATTTTATAGGATATTTTATGCCTAAAATGTAAAATACATTAAAATAAAAATGATACCATTGGAAAAGACTAAAGTATTTATTCTCTGTCCCTCTGAAGCAAATGTTAACAGAGTCTCCCTGTTTATTGGTTCTGTGCTGGGACCACCTTTAAGTCAAATGTATTACTGGCATTTGTTTTCAAATAATATTTAAATTTCAGAAATACAAGTTATGTAGAGACAAGAGTAACATATGATTTGTTTTAAATATTAGCAAACTAAATTATCTCACTTGATTCTCTTAAATGGTTCTGTGAGAGTCCCATCCTCCTCCTTCAGCACTAATAATGAAACAACATGAGGTCTGGGTTTCCTTATTATAAAACAATAGCTATTTTTAAAACGTTATTCAAATACATTTTAAGGCAACCCATTTTACTTTGTTTTCAGACAGTATCGAACACAGTGTGTTCTTTATGGTAAGACAAATTGTTGATAATGTTGTACCTTGCATTTGCAACCACAGCCTACAAAATCAATGTATAGTCAATATTTCATTACCTAGTATGTAAGTGGATAAGGTTTCTTTAGCTTATAGCTGCAATAATTGTTTCAGGGTTTTCTCTGATTTAGTCTATAAATGCACTGGCTGGGCTCCTTAGAATTGGCTTCTGGAATGGACAGTCATAACTAACAAGGATAGGCTGTGTGAGCACCCACAGAAGGTCTGAGCTACCAGTGAAGCTAATCTTCACACCTAGACTCCACTGTAAATAGGCTTTATGCACAAGTCTCATTCTTGTGTTCACTTCACACCTCACAGCTCTGTGGGCTCAGAACAATGTATAACCATTTAAAATTGGAAAAATACCAAGAGAAATTCTGTATAACTTTTTTCAGTAAATGAGAGTGGGAATGCTTTTCTCTCATCACCTTATTAAAAATTCAGAAAATATATAATTAGATAGAATTTATAACCTAATATGTCTCCTAGAGTTGTATGCTAATATTCTCAGTGTTGCATCAAACCGCAAAATGAATAAAAATAAGGATATACTGCAACCAAATAAGATTTCTTAGAGAAGTACAAAGCTAGCTCAATATTTAAAAAAAATATATCAATGTAATTTAATATGTCAATTGCTCAACAAGGAAAAATTCTCGCATTAAAATGTTTAAAAAATGTTACACGTTAAAAAAATAGACAAAATCAAGCCAGGCATTGATGGCATATGCCTTTAATTTCAGCACTCAGGATGCAAAGGCAGGCAGATCACTGTGAGTTTGAGGTCAGCCTGGTCTACAAAGCAACACAGAGAAGCCCTGTCTTGGAAAAAAATAAAACAGTTATTTCAGAAAAATTAGGAGTTAAAGAAAATATCTCTATATGATTAAACACATAGAAAAGCTAAAGATAATATTAAACTGAGTTGTGAGAAATTAGATGATTTAACAAAGAATATGAAGGAGGCAGGGATGCTCTTTCTCAGCTCTTCATTCACAAATCACATTGAAGGCCTACATAAGATAGTAGGAGAGGAAAACAGTAAAAATGTTGAGTCTAGCAAAGAATTATTTGTTCTTTGTTTAGAGAAGATGTGGCTATCTATTTACAAACTTGGAAAGGAATGGACAGAATCATGAAATGAATAACTCACTGCACCAAGGTTGTAAGGTACAATGTCAAAACTGGAAAACCAGATCTCTTTCCTATATGCCATCAGTAAACATTTAGAATTTCAATAAAAACCAAAAAGTTATTCATAACATCTCCCAAATTAAAGTGCATATGTTTAAATTTTACAATATAAACATAAAATTTATGTAAGGAAAGGCTTCAAACTTTATTTTATTTTTAAAGAACCAAATAAATGACGGTGTTCATTGATGAAAAGATAGAGTCAATGAAAGTAAAATGTCTAACAAAATTCCAGAAAATTATTTTCACGTATCAATACACATACTTAAAAGTTCACATGAAAAACTGAAGACTCAGAGTTGTTGATATATTTTGAGAGTAGCATCAAAGCCTGTTAAGAGCCACCATTGTCACCTAATATATATTAATAGTAAATAAGACAGGATCATATTCATAAAAGATTTAGCAGATACATCTTTTAAATAGCGTAGAAAATGATATATGAGATGCACAAATATACAACTAATGTAGTTGGATTTTTGAAAATGACCAAAGGAAATTCCATGGAGCATAGTCATTTTTCAATATGTGGTACTGAAGTAACTAACCATGTACATGAAAAGACAACAAAACTTAATTTAGACAAATATTTCAAAACATTATTCCATCTGTTTTATGGCTCATGTATTCAATAAATATAGATTCAAAAATATGAAATTTCTGTAATGTAGCATAGGGAAAAACCTAGGTGACTTGAAATAAGTGATAACTTTAGATGGATGCAATGCTATAAAATATAAACTTAATAAATTATATTTCACTAAATTTAAAACTATTGCTTTGTGAAAGGCATTGAATTAAAAGTCTCGACCTGGGAAAAAATCTGTGTAGTACATATATTTGATGAAGGCATAGCACCCAAACAATACAGAGAACTGTCAAAAACACTCAAGTATTAGAAAGTGAACTGAAAGCCAAGACAAGCAAAACATCTGAATAGATACTTCATCAGAATATATATATGTACATATACAAATATAAAGAGATATAGATATATAGATATTTATATTTATTCAATCTAACATGGGGAAATGTGCTGAACATTGTATTTTATTAGAGAATCACATGGCACAGCAAAAATAATCACGATACACCTATTAAAATGAGCAAAAAGTCAACGACTGAAAATATCAAACACTCATAAGAATGTAAAACACTAGGAATTCATTCATTATTGGCAGTGATGTAAACTTGTGAGGTCATACTAGGAGATTGTCAATTCTTACAAAATTGAATATAACTGTATCACAAACTCAAGCCATCATACTTTTGATTGTTCAAATATGATAAACAATAATGGTGCATCCATTTTTTAGATCAGTTTTATGTATAATCGACAAGAGTTAGAAACCACCAAGGTGTTTTCAAAAGGCAAAGACACAAACTATTGTGTACCTTTACAATGGAATATTATTCAGAAATAAAATGCAATGAGCTATCAAACTACTAAAAATGCCCATAACTTAAATACGTATTTTTAAGTGAAAGAAATAAGCTTGAAGAAGCTACATATTTACGACTATATTTACAGCTTTCTGAAAAACAAAACCACAGGAACAGCAGAAGATTATAAAGACTGGTGACTGCCAGGTGGTGTTTGGGAACAGGAAAGATGAGCAGGTCAGCAGGAGTATTTCCAGGACAATGAAACTAGAGCAGTGAAAATAGTGAGTATGTGGCACTGTGTACTTCTCAAACAGAATTGCAAACATAAAGTAAACTCTAATGTGGGAAATAGTTCAGTTAATAATATCGATAAAGGGCCTTCTTACAGGTTTCTACAGATATAATTACAGCACTTACAAAGGGGAGGCATGAAGACTACATGTTCAACACTGACTTGGGCTACTCAATAAATACTGAGCCAATCTGGGATACAAGGTGAGACCCTTTTTCAAAACAAACAAAAATAAGATAAATATTTTTCATTTTTTACTTGTTTCATGTTATATAAGATTAATGTTACCAATAAAATAGTGATGAGGGAAATATGACAAATTTATTTTGTTTTTTGATTAAAACGAAATTTATTTAAGAATAAATTTCTTTCCTAAGACAAAAATTACTTTTACCAATAGATTTAGCCTCTGGTTCTGACTTCTCAAAGTCTGCCTTTTGTAGCTTTGACCTTGTTTTTTCGATATTGACTTCTAAAGAAATAGATATTTTCCTTGATTGCCTTTGGGACTTTATGAACCTTTCTCACCTGGCCACGCATCAATCTTAGCCTTGACTTTCCTGTTCAAACTTGTCTTATTGATGAATAGTCATGAACATCATGCTAGATCTTAAACTGATGACAAGTAAGTATGAACAGTGTCCTCTGCCTTTGACCATCAGATCAGAGGCCACCCAAATGTCAATGTAATTGAATAAGCAAATGGTTATCATTCAGGTGCTTCACACACAAATAGTTAAGTCTATTTTTTTTTCCTTTTCAGTGATACAAGCAGGTTTCTTTGTTTCTAGCAAATCTTGAGATTATTCTTAGTCTGCCTTGACCAATCTGTTCAGGAAGAATGTCCATGCATTATTTAAAATAGCCAAGAGAAAGAATTCCCAGGCTGGTGCCCTAAAAAAACCTGTTCTACTTTCAGCCATTTTATGTGGGTTTTTCTTGAGGAAGCATAGCCTCTTAATATTTGAATCTGTTGTCCATTCCAACCATCAGTCCCTTTTGCCAAACAATACTTGGGAATGTTATATGTTTGCTCCTAAACACCCCCTTATTGTAGCTGGTTTTAGCATACTTTATTTAATCACACTTGTCAACCAGTCTTTACACTGACTATTCCAGGGGAATGCAGGCAAGTAGTGCCGAAACATGTCCCTCAACTGTCTAATATCATGCTAATTTTCCCTGTAGAGGTCTGAACAAATCTGTATTCACCCCAGATCAGACCAAAGTACAATTATACCAAAGTCAACTTGGTGAACCAATGCATCTGTTGGGTTTAGAGCATACAGTTGAGGTTTGAAATGAGCATGGATGATCCCAAAACAAAACCCTACCACATCATGAATGGCATCCTCATAGAGTCTGTTTCAATTAATCTTCCACTTCCTATATAGTCTAGCACCTCCAAAGATCACTTTGAGCAGTGAGATGTAGTAACAGCTGAAGACTACAGTGACAGTCTGTGACCCATCTTTCCTCCATCTACTAGGAAGTATCTATCATTCCATTACCATTACCATTACCATTACCATTACCATTACCGTTACCATTACCAATGCCATTACCATTACCAGGAATCTGGCTACCAATCCATTGTCAGTTCTAGTTGCCATGGCTATCAGGCACATAGTCAAAGATGGCAATCATATTCTCAGGCCTAAGGAAAAATACTACTGTACAATACCATATATGTAATAGTAGCACTCCTAAACACAGATGTGAGACAGAAGCAGGAACATTCTCCAGATGCTTTAGGCCAACTAACCTAGGGCACACAGTGAAAAAATATAGACAAGAAAGACCCTATGTCAGTAAGATAGACAGTGATAACTCTGAAATGCTGCCCAATATCCCACTCTTCCTAGGAATTTTCACCATATGTCTTCAAATCAATATCAGTCATCTTTATATTATGTATAGTATGAGACTCTGTAAGGACACACAAGAAGATACATAAATCTTCTTACAGAATGAGATGTATTTGTGATCAATTCTCTGACATGGTGATGTCCTAGAAATTAATTTTTAGACTGTCTCCTGACTTCTTGGTAAACTGAAGATGACTATATATATATGACAGATAGATACATAGATATACAGATAGATAAAAGAAAGGAAGAGTCAGTCAGAGGGTTATACAGCCCAGACAGGTGTGTGATGCTAGGGAAATTCTACCCAGCCATGTAAACAGCAGGATACCATAAGGTGAGAAAAGAGGGCACCGGGAAATAATTTACAAATTGGATGAAATGCCAGCAGAAGAACTCGAGTTTCTTCAGGCAATTTCTTCATTTGTATGTGACAGAAGAATGCTCCCGTATCCCCCAGTCATCTAGGCCATATCGTTTGATTCTCTGCAAACCATGAAGGCTCAATAGTTGCATTCCCTTCCATGTCTCTTAATACAGCCTGAAACAATGATAGGGGTAAGTGAGATGAAGGAACTAATTTTTTAATACAGAATGATTTTCTTCCATAATCAGATAGCTCATAAGCTTCTATCCTACCACATTTTTCTTCTGCAGCAAAAGACAAGGTGTTATGTGAAGGGAAGAGTTAACATCCAAAATGATGAGTAACTGTTCCTTTAATCCATAAAAGAAAGGGAGGCCCAGCTTGGCGAAAGGCCTTAACTTCTTTATTATGCAACAAGCAGCTACTGATGAATGTTTTAGTTTATGACCTTCATGGGAAGACATGAGATCAAGTCCACTTCTAGACATGATCTTGAATTTTTTTCTGTAAAAAGGCACAGAGTTCAGGGAGAATTTTAGACCCAATTGTCTACATCTGGAAATAACTACATTGTACTTAAAACAAAAATATTAAAAGTTGAATGTGTTTCAAAATGCATAATAAGTATATCTCCCTGCTTTTCATTAGAAAAACCCAACAAACCAGTCAGAAGAATTTAAAGCACACGTCTGTGAAGGACTGAGTGGTAGCCCAGGAAGCCTACCAGTAAAAGACTACAGTCAGGAAGTTGCTAGGTGATATGTTCTAGTCACATAGACCTGACATGCACCTTGCCTCCACTGCACACTACCTGTGTGGCCTTGCACATTTGTGATTGTGATTGGGTCACAGGTGCCACATAATCCTAGGATCTTAGAAGTATTTTCAGAATTGATGAAGTATCTTGGGTGATTCTGTGTCTTCTAAGTTAAAAGATGAAAGTCTAGTCATTATCTTACTTTCACAAATCCACCTCTGCTGTAGTGAACATTTTTTACCAACAAAACACAAAGAAAAACTCCTTGTCATAACAGCTGTGGTGAGATGACTGTATTTTTGTCTTCCAGTAGGAACAACATGGTTCTGTAATTTTCAACATTGGTAAACAAATAAAGGAACAGACCACGGAGAGTCCCTACTATGAAATCTGTGCTGTAGAATAACTGACGTGTTAAGCAGGTGAGCCCGGAAGCATTTCACAGATGAAATTATTGAGATTCTTAGAACTGGCTTTAAAGTAATTCTTGAAAGAGAGAAGCATCCAGAGGAGATAGGAGTTGGCAGATTTCTATGAGAATTGATGTTGGGTTTTTTGTTGTTGTTTTGGTTTGGTTTTTTATTTGTTTTGGTTTTGTTTTGTTTTGTTTGTGACCACATAGAAATACCACTTACTAATCTATCTTGTTTTGTTTAAGTTTGAAAATATTCATAACAAGAAGATTTTTTAATTGTATTTTATGGATCCCAGGGCTATATCCTGTTTTTTTTTTTTTTTTTTACTATATATAAAACACATAGTGGGTTTCAGTTAAAGGTGCTTAGGTGCTTATGCTGAATCACAATCAACTATGTTTGCTCCTTTGGTTTGTTCTAAGTGAAGCAGTGAAGCATGCCTTCTAATAGCACTGGGCATCCCACACATTCAGAAACATGGGTTTGCCAATAAAAGGCACTGGTGACTCTAAAAGGCCAGATTTCACAGCCCGAAGACATCAGGTCATGGCCGCTACAGTTCTCTCCCAGGACAGAATTAAGAAGCCTGTCTGTGCTGCAGTTTTTATAGATCCTATGGCAGTACCCAGTACCTACCTCTTCCACACTCTATCATGTAAGTTAGACACTACATGCTACAGATGGAGTGGAACTTGTAGCAATCCACTGAAGAACATGAAAGTCAGACATTCATCATGACTGTCTGTTACCCTTGTTTTAAGCTGTCCCTTGCAATAAAGCCTCTCTAGGTTTCTTATTCTTTTTTTTAAGGACTGTGTCCCTTCCCTCTTAAGGTTCTGTTTATGGTGCCTCTGATATAATGTGGTCAAAGTACTTTTTCCTAGTAAATCTCTCTGACAGGTAAACATTACCATCTCATTTCAGGAGGTAATGGACCCACCAGGACACTCCTCTTCTTGGGGACCATGGAGCTGAGTGCCAATTAAAAGCTGTCTGTATTCAAGTAAAATGTGATCTTACCAGGCTTAATGCCTGTGGTAGCAATGTTATTGCTACTATGGCAATTATCTGTGTGGTCAGATAGCAGAATAAGTTTCTAACATACAGTTGAGATCCAGTCCACCTACTCAAACTTCTTTTTCCCTGTACATGTTATGCTTAAATTCTGGGAATGCATCCAGCTATGAGCAAAACACCAGTCTGAATCTAACTGAACAACTTCCCTGAAAGTCACAACTAGAACTCTCTTTCAGAGCCTGTAAAGCAACCAGTTTACTAAGATGATGAAAGGAACAGTTTGGATGTTGGCTCTTTGTCAAGGCAAAGTTCTTAAAGCAGGTGACAGTCCCCATGCTCTAAATATTAAGACTAGCATGTTGCTATCAGTTTCAAATCCATTTTCTTTCATTGAACTGGCTCAAACCCTGCCTTCCCCACCAAACAACACTGAAAATCTCAGCCTCCATGAAAGTTTTTCTTATTCATTCCAGAAGAATTGAGACTATGCACAGAGGCACACTGTACACACAGACATGCACACTCAAACCACAGCATCTGCACAATGTTCAATAATAGTTTTAAGAAAAAAAAACAACAAACAAGCAAATCAAGGTCTCACTCTCACTACATAGCTCTGGCTCTCCTGGATCTCTCTACTTAGACCAGGTTGATCTTAACTCACCGAGTGCTTGGAGTAAAGGTGTGTGTCACCATGCCCAACCCAATAAACATTTTTGACTGACTTAATATTAGATTTTCTCATGCAAAGTTTGAGTCATGAACATAGTTTATAATTTACCATGAAAAATCAGAACACAGGTCTTTACCAAGTAACTGACTCTGCCTATACGTGAAATATCTTAATAGGCCAATTACAGAAAATAAAATGGACTGAAAGCTCTCCTCTCTAGGTGCTTACTCTCTGCAGGCTCAAGCAGTTGTGCATATGGTAATTAGAAGGCAGGAGTAAAGAACAAAGCCCAGGGGAGCTTCCACAATGTTGCCTATAATTTCCATTAAAAAAAGAAAAAAACAGCAAAATTACTTGACATTTTCATACATGCACGTGATGTGATGAACTGTAGTCAATTTTTTGTAAGTGATGCACAGTAAAGAAACTACAAAATGCCCATTCCATGATTTGGTGGCAAGGTTTCCGTTGTTGGCAAGAGATAGAGGGAGAATAGTCAGGAATGTCTGAAAGAGTCCAGATCAGAGAGGAAAAAAAGAAACAAGGGTAAATATGGAGCTATGGAAGAAGGAGAATAGCAAGAAAGGGAATAATGAGAATAATATAGAATAGTAAACACACACACACACACACACACACACACACACACACACACACACACCAGAAATGGGTATCTGGGAGGAGGGAAACCTGTGAACTACAACAGCGTGGGAGTTAGCAATAGTAGGGCAGGATTGGAGGAGGAGTGGCAGAGGACAGAAGGACCAGGATGCTAGTGTAGGCTTTGAGGTGTATAACAAGTACATGTGACTAGGTACTGAGGGACCCTGGAGGCCTGCATGAGCTTGAGCTGAGCCGTCTGAACTGCATGAAACTGATGGGTTTTTATGTCCTATTGCCTCTTCCATTCTCCCATTCCTGCACCCCGACAAATGCTCTCCCTTTTTTCTTATCTTGTGTACAGCCCACTGAATTTAATTACAGTAGCATGCTTGAGTGTGGTTGAGAGGTTATTTAGTAGAACAAGGGCACTATCTCAGTGGACACATCAGGGAAGATAGTGACACCATTCCCCTTGCTACTATTAACTGTCTAAAGTTCCTGGGAGAGGAGAGGAACTTTCTGAGGTCTCCATGACTGGAACAGAAAAATTATTGATCCTAGCTCCTACCTGTTAATCCTATCAACAACAAGGAAGTGATAAAATGTGATGCTGTTCTCTATCATAAGAAGGCTCAGGAGGATTGTGGGAACTGGAATTTGAATGTTACCTGCTTTAGCAGAGACTCAGTTCTTGTGTTTTATTCTCACAAACCTGGACTAACTTGTAAGGACGAAGCACAGGCACATGGTCGTGTTGCACAAGTGTGGAATGTTCACAATAGAAAGTGACAAGGTAAAGTAATAATCTGAATTTGTTTGCCAGGAGATTCAGTTCAACAGTTTCAATTAACTGGTTAAGAAAGCCTTTCTTATCTTAGAGAAGAGGTGAATACTTGAAAGACAAATACCTTAGCTCAAGGTTTACTCAGAGCTGATCTCTGTCTCTTCCCATTATAGTAAGATCTGTGTCTACTAGACTTTGGTGAGATCAAAATCTAAAAGAATATTGCATCTATTCTATAGCAAAAGAACAGTAGACAACTTCTAGAAAGACAGACAATACAAAAATAGATATCACTCATGTGTGATCTATGCCCATTTCTATGCAGAAAGTTATAAATGGAAGCCAAAGATATTTAGGAATACTAATAAAAGAAAAAATAGTGAATTCCATTAAGTCAGAATATACAGACTTCAATTGTGAAATTCGTCACTAAACCATTTAATTATTTAAATGTATTTACAGAATGTAAATTTAATTAATTAATATATTTGTAAGTAATGTATTTTAACAAAGATGACAAAATTATGTTTGCTTGTTTTTACAAAATTCTAATATTGTATACTTTCATATTGTTTTGTATTTCCTCTCACAAAATGATCATGAATGTTATTTTGCAGAAGTATAGCAAGTTTTATCCATTGTTTTATAAATTAATGTGTGTGAGAGAGGAGAGAGAGAGAGATTCTTTTATTGATACTTTATTGTACCTATAAAATGGAAGGTAACTGTTAGTTTTCAGTACTTTTGGCAGAGTAAGGACAGAGATCACAACTGAATAGTTAAACGTAAATGCTTTAGGATAGGCGAGGGACTTTTGTCTGTTGGATAAATTTAAATGTAAGCAATGCCAAGAAGATTTGGCCCCCACAGATATAAGGCATGAAAGCTTGGCATGATAGTTTATGTTGATAATCTCAGCACAGAGAGGTAGAAACAGGAGAATAAGTAGCCCAAGGCTAGCCTGGGATACAGCAGAGAATTTAAAACAAAGCAACAAATAACAGGAAAGGAAAGGGTAAAGAAAGAAAAGAAGAAAGATGAATACTCTTTGCTTTGTTGAGTTGTTCTTTATTTTCCACCGTCTTTGACGTGCCAACAGTACCTCCTGAGTATACTGGATTGCAATCCCTGTAACTCCCCAAAACCTCCTTCAAAAGAGGATAGATCCGCACAATCACAGAATTGGGATGTAACTAATGACCAAGAAAAGGAACAAAATGGAATAACTGTCGCAGTAAGTAGCCTTCATCCTCGTTGATACCAAGAGATCTTGGACCTCAGTTTCATTCCGATAACAGTGTTTCCCATTCTTCAGGTCAGAGGACCCTCATGACTATGAACCTGGAAATGAGGTTAACGAATGTTGAAGAAGGCAGAGGAGACTATCCAGGTTTCTGGGATCTGACGGTACCAACAGAAGCCACACTTAGAAATGCAGAATTATCTCTGTGATTCCACAAGACATCCCAGGTTAACCTTAGCCGATGTTATCTGACGCTTCCTACCCCGAACACCATTCTTTTTCTAAAATGGAAAGTATGTGCTCTGAGTCCCCTTGATGTGAGACCCGTCTCTGTTCTTAATATTTCTCAGTACCCAGAAGCAATCTTCCCTTATTTACTGTCAACAAACACAAAGTTTGGTGGTGCCTGTATCATAGGAACTTCAATCATAACATTCACAATACAAAACTGTGTAAGAAAGAACAACATGAGCTGCCATGTGGTCCTCAGTGTACCCATGTTCTCAGAACAAAGTTAGACAAATCTCTCTACTAAGTCATAACCCATGTCATTATAGCACTCCAGAAGGGCAGGGTACAAAGTGAAACACCCACTTAACTGTTTGTCCCTCCACACCACTCTGTCATGGTGGTAGCTCGTTCATTCATGCACCACACTTTGCCCTCCTGAATGTAGCTGTTATGGTGATTGCATTGTGTCTATCATGTCTTCTTCATGCTACTGCAAATCTGAAAGCATTCAGTTCTGCTGTGTTTTAAGAAGCCCTTACATGTTCTTTCCTGAGGAATTGTCTACCTTTGCAAACTCAAATTGGTGCCCTCTGTAATTCTGTACACAGACATTATTTCAAGCACATTTAGCACATTTGCTAGTGAAATATCAAAGAGTAGCAGAAGCAATTTATCAGGAGAATGTTTTCACTTTTACTATTTCTCTTCCCAGTCTTGCTTTATCTCTTTGCAGCTAATAGAAATGCTAACTTGCAGCTAGAGGCATCAACACATGCTGTATTTAGCATGCACATTTCTCCAGCATGAGATCTCTCAAAAACATGTTTTGTCTTTTATTAGTAGTAATGCGCTGAATTAATTATAACTGGGATCCCTAATGACAGAGCAGAGCAAGTAGAAGAGCTTAAAGTAGAGTAGATATTGCATTCTGTAACTGGACTAGCGAGAATCCAAAGCCAGCAGGGAGTAGATACTGTCCATCCTCACCAATGTTAAGCTGCATTGTTTCTCTGTTTGGATGACTGCCGAACAGTACTATGAATCGCAGCTCTGAGATTTGGATCTTTGAGGGGGTCTATTGTAGAATGCTTTCTACCATCGAGCACTGAGAATGGCCCTCCCTCCTGGAATGCATCAGTCTAGAAGCACTCAGAGCTTTTAGCTTGTTAGTGTAAATCAACTTTTATTGCTTGTGTTTCAGAGGGAAGGACAGCAAAATCGTACATCCATACATTACTTTGGCTATTTGTAAAAGGTTAAAAAAGAAGAATGGAGGAGAAGACAGCCATATTTTGTGAGAGCTTAAGAAATTACTTTGAAACACACATTCACACACAGACATCCCTGCCAGCTGCTAGTGGTTTCAGACAAACTGAACATCAACGGAGCGATTTACTGTCAACATGCGATGATGTTTGACATGCACCACTTTTATGTTTCCCATTTCTTGCATGAAATTTGTGGAAGTTTTAAAGCTGTTTGACACAAGAAGCCTGCCTGCTGCTCTGGCCATATGAACCCTGCAGACAGGAAGTGGCAAGGGGCGGTAAAAATGGCCAATAAATTGGAAGTTGAGAAGCAAGAGTGATGAGTTAGGCAAGTTGTTGATATTGGAAATTTTGATTTGAGAGCTTATAAAGGTGACTGAATGTGACATCCAGTCATCTGGATTCTGAAAGAGGTGATGTGCAAGGATTACAGATGATAGCTTTTAGTGAAGGGCAGAATCGTTTAAATCTTTTATGGCTGAAGTCTCAAGGCAAAGTCAGAACTAGATCAGGAGATAATCAATACTCTGAAGCTGACATGGAGGACTGGAACATTTTTACTCAGATACTTAAGATATGGAATAGCATTGGAAAACACCTTCATCTAAAACAAATAAAAGGGGTGGATATGGTAGTAATAGATGAACATTAGTTATTATGGTTGTTAATATTTTTGCTTTTGCATTTTGGTGACAAGTTTCTGTATAGCCCTAGCTGACCTAGAACCCACTCTGTAGATGGGGCTGGCCTACATCTCAGAGATCTGCCTGCCTCTGTCTCTCAAGTGCTGAATTAAAGACGTGCACCACAAGGGCTACCTAACTGAACATTATTTTTAAAAGGACAAAGCCACATGTGCTGTAAGCATCTCATTTGTGCATGTGAAATGTGGCTCCAATGGTAACTTATGTATTATGACAACTCTGATGTGTGTATACCCCAAACTGTCATTCAGTAAACTTATCTTCATCTGCTTTTCTCATACAAATAGGAGAATTAGAACCATTGAAAGAGAGACTACAGAGATGCTCTTTTCTTGTCCGGTGTTGGAAGGCTGGAAAATGGGCAAGTGTCATTCTTAAAGTGGAGTTTTGGAAAACTTCCACCAAAGATGATTTCTTAATTAAAGCTACTGTGTGAACAAAAAAGAGAAGGACCTTCTTAGTTTTACATCTGGAAATAATTGTGAATACATGAGCTATTATATATAAAGTGTCATGTAATACTGTGCTTCCCCACATATGAGGAGCAGCTATTTGTGAAAGTGCTTCATAAAGCTGACATCATGCTAGGAATTCACCTTCACTTTCAAAATCCCAGTCTCATGACTGCATCAAATCCAATTGATAAAATATGAATATCACCATTTTCCTCGACAAACACTGATGCCTTTCTACATCAGCATCCATCTTTGTCTCCTGTGCTGTTATTGGAAGAAGTCTTTTTGTGAACCAAAGGTCAAAGGCCCACCTATCTACATTTTTTGTCATTAAAAACTGTTATATTTGTTTACTTAGTGTGTGCATGTATGTAAATGTATGTGCATATGTATACTAGTGCATGCAATGTGGAGCTCGAGAGGACAACTTGTAGAAGTTAGTTATCTACTTCTACCAGTTAGATTCTGGATGTCAAACTCAATGATGAGACTTGGAGACAAGCACACCCACTCACTGAACCATCTCTCTCATGCTGGTCTCCTATACTTAATTAAGTATAGAGGAAGGGACTAGGAGCTCCCTGAAAAGAGGAAATAGAATAGATTTTATGGGTGGGCTGGGGGTGGGAGGGTAGGAGTGGGAGAATCAGGGTAGGAGAGGTAAAGAAGATGTGTGGTAAGAAAAGGAATGCAGGGAGAGACAGCCAGAATTGAGTGGCACCTGAGAGGTGGCATGTAAAACTGGTTGAGAGGAAACTTCCTAAAATAATATATTTTGGTTATCTTAACAATGCCTCCAAATAGTGAGTGAGACAGAAATCCCAAATAGTCATCTTTTGTCCCCAAACAGAGCATCTAGTACCAGGACCAGGTTACATCCAAATGAATTGTTAGTTAGAGGAGTCCCTTGGAAATCCTCAAACAATGCAGGATGTTGTCAGGACAATATGTTGCTCTTCACACATGGACAGCAGGGCCCCATTGTTGAAGACACACCCACCTGACTCATGGAACATGCAGAGGTCAAGCTAGTGCTCTAGTGTCTATGGTTTAGGAAGGTACTCTGCAAACTACCAAAAGAGAAAAGTGTAAAACAATGGTTCCCAACCTTTCCAATGCCATGGTCAGCAAGAAAAGGATCAGCAAGAGTGGAGTGGATCACAAAGGGCTTTGGAGCTACATATTATCAAGATATACAACATACGCACATATGAAAGTGTCATAACAAAATCTATTTGGTGGAAAACTGATATAAGTTATTGTTTAGCAATTTCCTCCAATTGAAACATTCCCTCCTGGAGGAAGGAGGAGGGGCTTGTTAAGTTTCAGGAAGTAAATATAATTCACAAGGCTCAGGGTGCAAATCAAATTCACAAGTCAGTCTCCAGATGCTCCGTAAACTTACAAGTTTCATAAGACCCCTACCTGGGGTGCTATAAGCAATCACAACTTCTGAGAAGAGACTCTCTAATCTGTTGTTTTAGCAAAAAAGCCATGAAGAGAGCTCCGGGAATGTATCTTCTTGAGAAACAACCCAGTCTAAAACTAATTTCTCGGTGTTGTCACTGTGTTTGAGTTTCATGTCCCCTTATGTAGCTCCTCCCCCACACTCCTTATAAGCAATACCAATAAGCTTATTGTTCACTAAGCTGATCTTTGTAGGACTATAGTGTTAAAGGAAAGCGGAAAACACCCTGTCCCTGGCTTGACCCAGACTCTGAGACTTGGAATTCCCCACCTCAGTGACTCAGGGTCAACCTTAATGGCCAAACTATTTTTCAGAATTAGTGGCCAAGCACTGTACTTTTCCACTAGCTCACTGATCATGCTCCAAAGACCCCATAAAAGATCATCAGTCTACCCAGCCCAATGCTGTCTCTCTTCCCATTCAGAGGCAGTCACCATTCTAGGTTTCTCCTCAATAAATCTCTTGTATGAAGTTCATTGTGTGGTGTGGTTTTGTGGTATTCCTTGGCTTTTGACTGCCAAGATGTGATTGTGCCTTAAATGAACTCATCACTTTGATCTGTTGTTAGTTACCAGTCAAGGATGAATAGACATTTGTTCATGCTCTCCCAGGAAAAGTCACACAATATATGCTAATAAAAATGTATTTGATATTTTGATTTCATATATCACAATTGATACCCAAACAGGGATCAATAGAACAAAAGATAAGCTGAGAGGGGGCTGGAGAGATGAATCAACTAAAGGACCTCTGTTAGGATCCAAACTATCAAAACTCATGAGAAGATTCACATAGTGAAGAGGTGGGCAACAAAGAAGAAATGATAGGAGACAGTGCTCATATCTTATATTTAATAGTGAATAAGGGGAAATCCGTGCTTCAAGATTCAGACAGGGGTCTTAATAATAGTCCAATACAGGAAACAAAAATCATAGGATGTCCTCAGCACCAGAACTGCCTGAATTGAGAAAAACGTTAAAGGAGTGAGCGAACCTGTCCTAGCCTAGCTGTGGGGAAATGACAGGATTAGTGTGAGTGCTGTGGAAGCAAGTAAACTGAATAACTACTTACACCATATGACAGTGTGGTGGTTTGAGAAAAAATGGCTCCCAACGGGATTGGCACTATTAGGAGATGCGACCTTGTTGGAGGCAGTATGCCACTGTGCTGTGGAGGCAGGCTTTGAGGTCCCCTATTTTCAATATATGGTTAGTATGGACACAGACTCCTTCTGCTGCCTGTGAGTCAAGATTTAGAACTCTCAGCTCCTTCTCTGCCACCATGTCTGCCAACACACCACCATGTCCCACCATAAATGATAATGGATTACAGCTCTGAAATTATAAGCCCTACCCTTTAAATATTTTCCTTTAAAAGATTCGCTGTGGTCATACAAACCCTAACTAAGGAAGAAAGGTGCATAGCCTGAACCAATATGACAGGAATCAGACCTCGATGAACTGACTTGAGTCATTAGGGATATGCAGTATTTTCTGAGTACCCTGTGAGTTAGAATCTGGAAGACCATTGAGAAAGGATGGGCATTACTAAGTGACTTGGACATGTGGGAGGCAGTATTGGATGCCCATGTCTGCGTCCATAGGAGAGCTGTGAAAGAAGGTTGACTCAGCAGGGGCTTTGGAATCAGTACAGGACTGTATGAGCTTTGCTGATCTCTGTTGTGGGGCATATACGTAACAAGGCAATAGGGTATTTGACAAGTCTCAAAGACTTCACCTGCATGTATCTAAGGTTTGTCAAGAAAAAAGGCAGACAAGGAGAAGAGAAGTCCAAAGAAGACAAAGGAATTTGTCTGAGCAATTTGAAGGTAAACACGGAAAGATGTATTGTTGAGCCTGAAGTCCTAAAGAAAAAAATAACTGAAAACCAAATGCTGCACCAGTAAGCCTTTACAATGCCTTAAAATTTGAGCAGTATTTAGTAGAAGGATTAAATGGTAAATCAAACAAAATTTAAAAAATATCTCTGGGTCAGCTTTCAGGTAGCTAGGTAGGCCAGGGAATCTTTTCTCTCCATTGTTTTTATTGCTTCTATAACCAGGGGGAACATGCAAAAAAGATCAAGCTTAACCTAGGGCTGAGGAAGCACTTGTAACTTGGTAGATACACAAAACCCCTCCTGGTGGTCATGTAAGCAGTAACAACTACTGGAGAGATTAGAATCCCTGGCCTGACTAGCTGCCTAAAAACTGTGAAGAGATCCAGGACGTGACTTCTGTAATCATCACACAAGACAAGGTGTGCTTGTCTAAGTTTCTACATGTATCCATTCACCAACACTCTATAAGAAATCCCAATAAATGCACAGATTCAAAAAGCCAGGTGGGTAGAACCATTATTGTTTATTTATCCATTCAGGGTACATAGGTACTTGTTCACATCATCCCCCTGCCAAAAAAAACCTGTAATGGACTAATAAAAAAATCTCTTTTACTGTCTGAGTTTATTCCATTTATAAAATTACTAAATCATATAGAACCTCAATTGTTTAAATTTCCTGTAATTTACCTATTGTTTTCATGGCTGTACTAATTTTCACTGCCACCAACAACATTCTAGGGTTTTTTTTTCTCATATATTGTTTTAGAAGTTCTTAAGTTATAGGAGGCATTTCCCAGAAAAAGTTATTTCCATCATCTTCTTTGTTTGTTTTTCTGTTGTTGTTGTTGTTGTCGTTTTTAAAGGAGCATTCTGACCAAAATGGTCACTGGAAGTGTTCTGATTAGGGTAGAATTCCATGTTGTCTCTTGCAGTAACTTATCCCAAGCAGCAGTTATTGACATGCAATTGAAATTCTGTTTCAAGTTATTGTTTTCTGGTGCCAATTCATGGTATGGCTTTACCAGAGAGGACCTGTAGTAGAAATCATAGCTATGGAGCCTTGGACTGAAGTAATGAGGGAAATAAGACCCAGCCATTAGTTGGGCATTTGTGAGTGTTTATACATAACCATGGGTTTGATAAAATCCCATGATTCTTATTCTGAAAGTGTTGGCAGATGAAAGGAACATTTTTGGAAAATTTTATTTTTGAGTAGTTAATTAACTTTTCCAATAATGGATTACCATGAGGAGTTATTGGAAATTCCATGAATACACGAACTTCTCAGAGTTTACAAAAACATAAATTAAAAGCTTTAGATTTATTTTTGCCCCATAAATGAGAAAACATTGGAGCAGATTTGTATATGCAAAACGCAGATGAAGGCTGAATAAGTATCCGGACAAATATGAACAAGTTTAAAGCAACCAAAGAGATTTTTGTAAGTTACATTCATTGGCCAAAGATCATTACAGTGAATATTATAGGATTTGACTCACTTTTGGATGATGGGGACCAGATAACTTGTTTAGCTTGCATCTCTGATAACTGAAATTGTTTTTGTTAAGCTTTAGGTCCTTGGCCGGGCAGTGGTGGCACATGCCTTTAATCCCAGCACTCGGGAGGCAGAGGCAGGCAGATCTCTGTGAGTTCGAGGTGGGGCTGGACCGATAGCCTCCAAACCAATACAGAGAAACCCTGTCTCGTAAAAACCAAAAAAAAAAAGTTTTAGTCCTTGATGAAAGAAGAAATAGCCTATTGAAAAGGAAACATAACTATGTGGCTAGCATGAGAGTTGTTTTCTGTGAGGCATAATTCTTTTTTTTCCTTTTTAAAATTTAAATTAGAAAGAAGCTTGTTTTTCATGTCAATCCCAGATGCCTTTCCCTCTCTTCCTCCCCTGCCCCCCACCAGCCCCTATCTCATCCCCTTTCTGCTCCCCAGGGTGGGTAAGGTCTTCCATGGAGGATCTTTAAAATGTGTCTTATCATTTGGAGCAGGGCCTAGGCCATCCCTGGTGTGTCTAGGCTGAAAGAGTAACCTTCTATGTGGACTAGGTTCCCAAAGTCCATTCCTGTACTAGTAATAAATGCTGATCCACTACTAGAGACCCCATAGATTGCCTAGGCCTTCTACCTGACACTCACATTCAAGGATTCTGCGTTGGTCCTATGCTGGTTTCCCAGCTATCTATATGAGGCCCATGAGCTCCCCCTTGTTCATATCAGCTGTCTTTGTGGGTTTCTCCAGCCTGGTCTTGACCCCTTTGCTCATCACTCCTCCCTTCTGCACTTGGATTTCAGAGTTCAGCTCAGTGTTTAGCTGTGGGTGTCTGCTTCTGCTTCTGTTTGGGCATTGAAACAGGATATGTTCCTCTTTTATGAGGCTTTGAATGAAGGTAAATACTAATAATAAAAGATCTGAAATGTGAGTCAAGGTGGCTTCAAATAGGATTATTGGGACGACTTGGGTCACATGATTAGAATGAATATGAAAAGGGCTGATCAGGGAATTCTGTTAAAGCAGAATGGAAAAGTGAATGATTTGCCTGTTAGGTGGTAGTTGTTGCAGGGGTACAAATGAGTGTCATGTATTGATATCATTGTGGCATATAATGGCTTCTTTACCTAATTTGTTAACTTTATCTGAAAAAAAAAGATTAGTAAATTAGAAACAGGACAAAAGAAGTAAGAAGTAGTGGAATTCTACATGAAGATTTATAGGAGGAAAGGAACCCTCCCTCTCCCCCAAACAAACAAAAACAAGATCTATCTGTCATTCTATTGAGATCTATAAAAGAAAGGTGAAACTGCCTTGATAGCTGGAAGGATAAATAATATAAGGATCTTGTTTATTAAATTGGATGGCTGCAGTTTAGCCTCGCTGAATAAGATTCATTTTTGTTTAATTTAGGTTAAAAAAATTAAGTGAATTAGGAAGAGATGGCTATTTGAAGATGGCTACAGAGGTAGTTAATTACCCAATGGTTGCAGAAAAACGGTATTAAAAACAATGTAATTTCATTTGAAATTTAAAATCACAGCATTCTTTTAAAATAGAGAGTAAATCTAAGCAGCTATGAGAACGCTGTCTTTGCTCTAAAGCTCAAGCTACTGATGACAGTTTAACTGCTATAACATAAGGGGAGTTAGAGTACAAGGTGAATTTAAGTTGATGTCTTCTTTAAGAGAGGGTAAAGGTAAGAAAATGAGCACTGAGGAGTTGCAAAGTGAGGCCAAAGCCTCTTGGCATTTTCTAAAAAGCCATTGAAGAGAACTTAGCATTACCATTTTTTTGGAACAGACTATTGCAAGTAATAAGATTTAATGGAAAATGATAACAATGTATCCAAGATAGTTGCATAGAACATTTAGTTGGATTTTGTTTAGTGAAAACTGTAAACAGAAGTTTCTTTGTGGTGATATATTATTTATCACTTAATAAAGACACTGGAGATCAAAATGAAAAAGTAGCCACAGCCATAGAACTAGGCAGTCCTGATACATACCTTTAATTCCAGCAACCATACTAGCTAACCATAGCGGACAGGCAGTGGTGGTACACACCTTTAATCCCAGGACTTGGGAGCCATAGACAGATGCATCTCTGTTAGTTCAAGGCCACACTTGAAATTGATCCAGTCCAAAAGAGAAACAGCTCACACAAAGGTATCTCAGCACTTGGGATCACACGTCTTTAATACCAGCACTAGGGAGACGAGATAGGAATGGTATGGTTGGGTGGCAAAAGGAATATAAGGCAGGAAGAGATGGGAACTGAGGGGATTTCAGTTTAAAGCTTGGTGGAGGGCAGTGCAATCTGCACTGTGCTCTGAGGATTCTTGGAGACAGGATCACTCATTTTGGTCTCAAGTATAGGTGAGAGCTAGTGGCTGGCTGTTTTGCTTTTCTTATCTTATGTTTGAGCCCTAATATGTATCTCTGGATTTTTATTATTCATGCTACATTTTATAATGAAGGTTGTCAGTCTTTTAAACAATCATATTTCTATCTGTAGTGGAGGAGGCTAATCAGCTGTCATGCATACAATGAAATAAATAAATTAGTAGGAAGCCCCCATATGCCAGAGTTCACTGTTTTATTTATCCACTGTAAACAGAAGGTGGAGCTACTGAGCATACCCTAGGGGAAGCATTTCCACTGAAAGTGAGGCATAGATATTTTATTATTGAAAGAAGGCACCGGAAATAAAATAAAACGTTTTTACCATCAGTGTCTAAATGAATAGTGACAAAAGTAATCATTTAAAATAAATAACAATAACATGGCAGTTTTGAGGTACCATGGTATTCTCCAGGTTTGGAAACTCCAAGTTGCAATATTAACCTGATAGCCAAAAGGTGCTTTGTAAATGGAATTTCTATTCTGCCTGGTCGTGAAGCAGTTTAGCCCCAAATAAACACACAGAGGCTTATATTAATTATAAGCTGTTTGGCCGATGGCTCAGGCTTCTTATTGGCTAGCTCTCTCTTAATTATTAACCCATTTTCTTATTAATTTAAGTATTTCCATCTTACCGGAGAATGCTCCAGCATGTTCTGTTATATGGTGTCCCTCTGGCAGCTCCTCCCTGCCTCTTCTCCCCAGAATTCTCCTTGTCTCCTAGCCTTGTCTATATTTCCTGCCTGGCTAATGGTCAGCCAACCAATAAGAGAAAAATATGTACAGAAGGATATCCCCCATCAATGCTTATTATTGCAATAATGCCATGACAGCCACAGGGGAAACCAACAGATTTCTGATGGAATTTCATGTCAGTTCCTAAGAAGAGTTTATGCATTGTACTTTAGACTTGGTCAAAGACCCATATCTGAGAGGGTCATAGGGACTAGGGATGCACCTACTACTTTTATTTAGAAACATGGACATGTTGCTAACTGTCTCTTAGTATTATTATTTTTAATCCATAATGTACTGTTGTCTATAATCTTGACCAAAGTACCTTCTCTTTGTAGTGAATGGTGTTATTGAAAAGACTCAGGAATGGGCAAGGTTCTGAGAACAATTGAAAGCTGAGTGGTCCTCACTAATCAGTATACCCATATCATGTCCTCCAAGGCCCAGGAAACATTTTGGAATAAGGGGGCATGTAGAGCCCAACAATAAGGACTAGTAGATTACTCATTAGTGGACAGCTTTTCCTTCCTTTGCAAAGAAGTGACCCTGTTTAAACTCAGTGGAATGCAAATCAAAAGCAGGAATAGAAATGAAACCCTGGAACATATGATGATAAGGGAGGCTGGAAGGTAAGGGGAACCAGAATGTCCTCTGTACAAGTATGAAATCACCCAACAATAGATTAATTTTAAAAAAGAAATGCAAAGAGGGAAATTTCTATAAAATGTACTGTTTCTCTAAATCACTCAGTCTTCAAATTAAGGGTTCTTGGGTCTCTGGCCCACTTCACAGAAGGAAGAATGAAGGGTATTTCATTTCTCTTTTGTTTTGGCATGTAGGTTCTGCACTTAGGAAACAGAGATCCCTTATATATATATATACCTATTACTTTTAAATCCATTTAGCAAGCTTAATCTATCAAAATAATCATTCAATTTCTTTTTTAAAACTAATCCTAAATTCAATGTGTGATTTTAGCTTCAAGAAAGGTTTAAGCACTCTTCTGTACTTATTTTTAAAAGTAGCCTTCACTAAGATGAATCTTTTACTTTGTTCAGTTCTAAGAGCTCATCAAATGTTAAACATGACAATGAAAGTATTGCAAATTCTACCATTTTCATGGATTCTCTCTTTCCTGAGCAGGTGAATTATTTATATTATGCACTTACTGATGATATATAGTCTAAGAGTGAGTATGCAGCAACACACATTTTTCAGACAAGTTAACAATCTGTCTCTTTGGGTGACTGAAAATTATCAGATGTTAGAAGTATTTCATATTAAATTAACAGATAAAATTTCTCGGGTGGGGTTTACACTTTAGTGTGTGACACCCATTTACCTGGCACAATTTGAGACAAAGGCCTGGAGGGCAAAACAAGCTAGCATTGGCTTAATCAAGACATGGGAGGGGCCTCATAGAAATCGCCCTTTTCACCTGGATTTCTGAAGATCAGAGAACTGTACTGATTCATGACTGCTCTTTTAATTGAATCAGAAGTTTCTATCACTGTGATTTCAGCTGTTAATATCATTTGTATTGGACGCTCAATATGGCCATGTGACAGAAAAGGCACTCTTCATCTGTCTCTTTTCTAAATATTATATCTGAAATAAAACCTGGCTTAAATTGATGAAAATATATTCCTTACTCAGTATACTCATGTGAGAAAAACAGAATTCTTTGTCAGAAAACTACGTATGCCTTGCTTTATGAGTAAGGCAGAGAATCACAATAGATACATGTATAGAAGCTTGCCTCCTGCAAATCCAATTTCTCTCCATCATAACCTTCAGCTTCCCACCCAAACTGGCTATAGCCCTACTGCTAGTTGTAAAATATTGCAGGATTTGTTCTCCAAACTGTATTGACAATCAGTTAACACATATGACTTAACCCAGCCAATAAACTGTAAACCAATGTAATATGTGCCTCTATCCATGAGAAATGTTTAAAAAACCTGCACATGATTCTACCACTGCTATTTTGCTTCTATAGTTACACCCACTCTGAATGACAAGAGTCATTATCTTGGCCTAAAATGTAAATGAATACAGATATCTGAAAGAGTTGAAATCCATCTTCAAAAAATTTATAATATACAAAGATAATTTCTGTTGTTAAAGCAGCACAGATTATGGTCATTTCGTGTCACTGGGGTAAAGTTTGTGTAAGCTGACTGATAGAAGTTATGCTTGTGCTGCCCACTGCCGTGTCCTCAAACCATGGCAGAACATAAAGCCTAATCTGTTAGACAAAGGAATCAGAAAAAGAGGCACTGCCGTGTGGTGTTTCTGCTTAATTACCATTTTATTTATTTACTAGCCACCATGATATCATGTATTCAGGTCACTATGAAAAAGTGCAGATCTATTTTAAGAGGAAGCTACACTACCATGGTATGCCAGCAGCAATTTCAGTGCTTAGAGATTTGAGATATTAAAGTTTTAAGTATAACAGAATGTTCAAGAGCATAAGAATTGTCAGTGCTGCTGGATAAAGATCCCAGTTCTTGCAGATTAAATGGTAATCTCTAGCTCTTAGTTTTTTTCTGCCTGGGGAGCTTTGATAAAAATAAGTGATTCTGTGCTACTCATGCTTATCAGGCATGACCACACACTTCTTCCTCCTGCCGGGGGGTTATATTCATTTTACTCTTAATTAGTCCTGTGATTAATTGAGGCAAAATTCTGTAGGATCTTTATTTTTCCTCAATTTGAATAGTTAAATGATTAGTATTTCACAGTCGGCCATGAGCAGTCTCCAGAGACGTGTTTTGTCTATGACCTTTCATACCCCTGACAATGAATGCTGACCTTTGCTGATTTAACATAGGTGTCCATGGGGAGGAATTATGTACTCCAACCACATATGATGCACAAGTTTCAGTGTGGGCTAAAACAACCAGAGATAAGGAAGAAATTTGACATGATGCAATGGAGTTCATTTGCTTGTATAAATGTATGTGAATATGCCTTGAGAAGTCTACAAGATGATCACAGGCTGTATTCTTTGCTGTAACTTGGTTCTCTTGGGGATTTCTGCATAGTCCCAGACCTCTTTGAACAGGATGAAATTCCTGTCCTCTTCTAAGAGAAATCTGTCACTGTGTTCAAGCATGGCTCTTCAAGAGATAAAGAAATCTACCTTTTTTGGGTCTCCAACAACTGGGTCAGGACCAGAAAAAAACATAAGGAAATATTTCTCTCCATTCCTGATTTTCATCTTCAGCAGAACTCTGTAGGAATGGAAGTTAGTCTGAACCCATACAAAGATGGGTATGCTTCTCCAGCCTTGAAGTATTATGAGTTTCTACCTAGATAGGAATGAGTGCCTCCTGCTCTTATGAGGTTAAAAAAGAAAAAAATAATACAAGAAAAGAAAAAGTACCACCCTGATTTCACACTATACAGAAGATTCTGTGTTGGTTTGCCAAATAATCATCTGAATGTGAAGCGTATCATTTGGGAAGTTTGACAAAGCATGGGGGTCTAACAGTCCTCTTTTTGTCTTTTAGTAATGGCAGTGAACACTTTTGGTACTCCACTCACGACTGAAAGCAAGTCATTTATAATGAATAATGCCTTCAAGGTAGAGTGAGATCCCTGCTTGCCATCCAGCTGGTAATGGGAAAGCTGCAGACATGGTAGGTAACAAGTTACCTCATTAATTTTCTCAGGCACATTTCAGACAATAAACACTTGATTTGAACCTTTGGGTACAGAGAAACACCTTGGCCTTCGGTGAAAACTTCTGTTCCCACAATGCCCAGACTCTCTTGATGCTTTCCGTATTTTTCTCCTAGTGAATTAGGAAATTCTGAATATGGTTTTCCCTTCTATGGGATAATGTATATGTGCCACTTTGCCTTGTTCTCATCATGGAATTGCATATAATGAGAAAATGCATCGGCGTGGCTTGTGAATGGAGCACAAAGGTAATTTGGGTACATTTGTCTGTAATTGGAGGGCCCCTGCCTATGAAGCCACAAAGACTGGGTGACCCTGAGCACTCTTGTTTTGACAAAGTAACTAAAGTGCTTACAGTCACCCACTGTTGATATATGGAGACTTGCTCTGCTGGATGACGCAGAGAATAGTAATAATGGGGATAATCACAGAGAAGATAATGGAAGAAGGAACATATTTAGAAAACAATGATCTGCCTTACCAAACACCAACAAAACAGGGCACCCAGGGAGCCTACTCAACACAGCAGCTCCACTCAGAAAGTTGCCATTTCTCCTGCCCTTTGTAGCCAACATAGCTACTGTGCCTGAGCTCTGAGAAACAGTCTCAACACCATGGAGCCCAAAATCTTATCACAAATGGAACAAAGCAATGTATCAGTCTACCTTCAACCATCATCCTGTTGAAGAGACAGACCAGTGTCAGTCATTCCCATCCTTTTCCCCTGGGAAGTTGGTTTCCCATCCCAAGAGAAACAATTAGAAAGTTATTTGCCTGACATCCCGAGGGCACTACAAGTCCTCTTTTTCTTTGGGGCTGTAGCCCTCGGAAGTGTGTATATTGAAGAGAAGGCAAATTAAAAATTCACAAGTGGTAATAACACATTCTCAGACACAATATGGGACCTCAATTAAAACCTGAACCTCAAATTTTGGGAGCAATAAATCACTTGTACATCCCCAAATTTGGATAGGAAGAGGCATTGTAGTGCACATAAGCAGAAGAAATTGTTACAGCAGTCTTTCTCCTCCATTATAAGATATATATTTTTCTGCTGTGTTTTCTTGTTGGAATGTACTCTGAGTGAGGTTCAGAGTACAATTATGGGATTTAGAGCAGGGGTTTGATTGATATCACCATTCTAATAAGGACTCTAGCTCTGAATCTGGACAGTGTCACCAACAGATGCCTAGAACTTTCTCCTGATGCCAGGGGCAGAAAAAAGAATATATATATTTGCGTGTGCACATGTGTTTGTCATATATATTTTAAAACTAATTTGCCATTAATCAATCATTCTATTCAGCAGCTGCTCCCCCAGAGCTACCATTTCAGTACTAAATATTATAGAATTGAATCGTGCTAGCCATGTTTTAGTTACCTTAGGAAACAAAAGATAAAGGCATGGCTATTTGCATGATGAAATAGGTGCTACCCCTCCTCAAAAGCAGAGTTCAAGTGACTGGGAGTTCCTTAGATACAGACTGGATGTTGTCATTTCAGGAGAGAAAAGAACCAAAGAAGCATGTGAGTGCAATGACAGAGAGAACAATGGTATAGAGAAAGGTTTTGGAAAGGAAACATAGGATTGTGCAGTATGGGGGGTGTGATAGGAAGGAGTGTGATAGCACACTGATGGGCCCAGTCCCTTTGATTAGTACACTCAAATCTAAAGGGAAGACTTTTACACCAAAGTAGCTGGAGTAAAGTAGAAATATATATGTGATAAATAAACTTCAGTTTCAAATCATGAGCCATACTAAATTTCCACTTCCAGTGCATTGACAAAGAGAAAGAAGAAAGAGAAGGAAAGAGGAATGAAGGGGGAGAAAAACAAACTATCTGGCCAATTTAATGAGGGAATTCTCAGTCAAGTCAAGTGTGCAAGAGTCCGTTTGCATGATAGGTTCCTAAGAAGAGAGAATGTACAGCCTTGTACAAGACATCTTCTCATGAGCAGAAATTGTGCTGGCCTAGTTCCCTCACCAGACCCAGAGAAACCCAGGTCTTAAGTGAGTGGTCAATAACATGCTCAAGGCCTGCCTCCTGTTTACAGAACGTAATTCCCAATCAGGAATATTCCATTGTCCCATAGTATCATATTAAATGTGCAGGTGCCTGTCTGCATGGAACAGCAAGCAGAAGGTATAAAGGAAAATGAAAAAGTGAATTGAAGATGTTTTATTATAGGTAATCTGAGGAGTCAGAAATGGTGAGATAGGAGTTGCCCTTCTTAGTGTGTCTGCTTTCATGAGACTATGGAAACACCCTTCTCTCACCTTGTCCAATCCTCCGACCACCATAGGATATGTTGGGCTCAGGTCTGAGGAAGCAGACACCTGGCAGGATGCAGAGCAGACTCATGTCCTTGAAATCCAGCAGTGTATGTGATTCTCCCAACATCCCACTGAAGAATCAAAGATGAGAGTGGACCCATGGCTTACTTGGAGAAACATCCTCTAAGGTTTACCTCCTGCCCCTCCATCCGTTAATAAAAGCTTGATTGTTCTGTGGCCTGACTTGACTTCAAAGTGTCATCAGAGACTTTCAACAAAATCATCTACCAATTTACAGCATTAGATTCTCATAATCATATATATCCACAATGTATTCAACTTCAACTTCACATCATATATAGAAAATGATATGGCTTTCTGGAGTTGTATGTATTTGCATGCATAACGATTTTAAGAAATGTGAACAAGGCTGATGGCTCTGTAGGATTACTGAAGAGATGTACAGAATAGAATACTAGAAAATGTTTGCATCAATTGAAACAGCAAGTGCAGGTTCACACAGCCAAGAGAGAATTTTCATCAAGAAAGAAACCACTAACGAGTGGAGGGCCCTATCTGCTGTGACAATAACTGAATGTATCTAGTAAATGAAAACATCTGCAGCAGCCATGTTGGTGAGTGTCATTGGAAAGACTCGCCATACTTAATTTTTCTCAGTCCTGCCTCTGACTAGGTTCTAGAACATAAAGATCTAAGCTGCATCCACCTGCACATCACAGCAGCCACATTTCCTGTCACTCTACACTATCTGGGAATCTGGAGGAATACACAAGGCTTGCAGACCTTTCCTTCCTCCTCTCTGATTATCACTCTTGTAAATAATAGAAGGGACTTCTTAAGGCCTGGGCTTGGGTATCCCTTTATCACAAAGGGAGCAATGTTGCTTACTGCTTGCTCATGCTGCATTCGCATGGGGCTGGCTTTTGAATCAAAATCATCACTATACAGTAAGTGATGAGCTAGCAATGGCTTGAAATGATAAAACGTCACCAGGAAAATTTCACCCGAAGCGTAACATTAAGTATCAAGTCAATTTATTACCCCAAATTTTAATGAGTAAAATGCTTTTAATTTAAGGTTTAAGATTATCTATTCAGTTCTTGGGACAGTTAATTTTGGTTATCAACCTGATTAGATATAAAATTAATTAAGTATTTCTTTGAGAGGGCCAGTGAGGCATTTCTAGGAAGGATTAATTGAGATGGGTGAATAACTTCCTCAGGAACACTCTGTACCTTTCTGTGATGGCCCAGCCATATGGAGGTCTGAGGGAAAGCTGTTGCTTTGTTCCTGACTACATTTTCTTGTTACTGCTGAACACATCTGTAACTGCTACCATACTTTCCTGATGTCAGAACCTAGTTTTATCAACCTTCTAACATGAGCTGAAAACCACTGTTTCTCCAGAGGACTTAAAGTACCAGATAGCAAGTACTGAGACATCCAGCTATATCAATTAAGATGCCCCTGAACTTTCAGGGGTTCAGGCATATAAAGTCATCGTTGGGATGTGCAGCACATGCCAGGTAAGTTAACCTAATAAATTCCTTCTTTAATATATATTCTCAATATATTTCTGCTGATGCAGTTCTCTAGACATGAGAGGAAAGAAAAGCAGAATTAAAAAAAACATACCTCTATTTCATGAGACAAACTAGGCAATGGTTTTGGTTTAAATGGTCAATCTTACATCATCCACAACAATTCACCTTAACTTTAGACAATGTTAAGCTTTCCAAGTGTTCCATGAACTGTTTTATATATTATCCCAAAAGAACATTTTTTCATGGTTTCTTGGGTAGTGCCTCGCAGAAAAGCTCAAACCCATCCATAAGTTAACTTGGGAATCACTAAGACAGATTCTGAGGATAGATACTCTATTAGAGAACCTGATAAGATTTTAAATATGAGTGTCATAATGTTTTACCTTTGACAACAATTACAATGAATATGAAACTGAACTGACAAAATGAAGGAGTCTTCTATGTCTATAAGACCAAGGCTGTACCCATTTGTGTAGAAACTATAGGGAAGTAAAATACTAATGGGGTTTTGCTATTTTCTCTCTTTTTTATGATTTCCTCATTTCTTTCCTTCCATCTTCCCTCTCTCTCTTTCTCATCCCCTTCATTACATTCCTTTATTCCTCTTCCTACCTCTCCAGTATCTTCCTTCATTCCTGACATATTTCATTATTTATTGATTGATATGAAACATTGAAGATTCCCTACAAATAATGCTGACAGCAAACAAGTCAGAATATAGGCTAGGAGATGATCCATCATCAGTAATGGTTTGCAAAGCCGTCTTCAGTCTTCACATACCCCCAGACACCTAAGAAAATGAACTTTCATTTAGCTAAGCTGTCTGCTCTAGTCACAGGAATTTCAAGGTATGGATGTGGATGGATTTCCCTACATTTTTGCAAGCTGATTAAAAGCTGATTTTGTTTTCCATAGCTCAAAAGAAAGAACTAATTGCTAACTCGCCCCTAATTTGTACTTTTAAAATTTTCAGATGCTATAAAACTAGTTAAAATACTTTCATATTTGTATTTATATGTATGTATAAACCTTTTAATTGGTAATAAGCTACCTACCATTTAGCATTAGTCACATTGCCTATGCATCCACTTGGACTAGTGAAGTCTACGTGTACATCTTTTAAGCCATTTAACCAAAAGCTTTTGGGGAAGGTTCAATGTCTATTAAAGCATTATTTCTCATTCACCACAAAATTTGAAAGATTTGCATTTGAAATATTCCTACCAGGGTTGGGTGAAAAGCAATGAAAAGAAAACAGCTTTGTGATGCTCCAAATGACGCTGTAACGATAAACGGCAAACTTACTGAAAGTAAAACTAAGTATTTATTGTAGAAATTACTCACAAGATACCAAACAAGTAACCCAGATGAGCCCAGTAGCTTTCCCGCTGCTGAACTGGAAGCCGAAATCCGGGAAAAGAGACCAAGACTTCCTTTGTGCAGTCTTTTATGCCTTCCCCTGTAACGCCCCCCTAGCCATGCCCAAAAGTGGGCCTGGCTAGTGACGTAGTTCACTGCCTACGTACGTATACGTCTTAAGTCATGCCTAAAGTGAGTGTGGTTAGTAGTGTGGTAAACCGCTCTTTTATTACCTCATCTGTATGCACCACTAGTAAGTCACATGGTTAATGGCGGCATACAGGCTTCCTCCTACAGCTTTGTTTGAAAAGGACTGTACTGTTGGGTGGAATTTAAAACATGATTTGAAATTGATTGGTGACCTGAAGATAATAGAGAAAATTCTAGTGTTAGCTTCTAATCAGTATATAATTCACACTTCAGACACCTTCTTAGTGATCTCTAGTGGACTGGACATTTGTGAACAAAGATTCTTAAAGACTCATTATACCTTTCTCTTTCTGAAAGTGGGACTGTTTCCCAGATATGAGAGAAGACACGGGGGGCGGTGAACAGTATGTGCTTAGCAAGCCAGCCTACCATTCTACCGAAGACTTAAAATAAGTTGATGAGAATGCAGAAAAGTGGACTACATGCTTAGATAAGTGTGAAATATTAGATAAATAAGAACCACGTATGGCACAGAACATATCATAATGAAATACTCAACAGAAATAGCAGAGGCAAGGTTTAGTTTGCTCACAGGGCCAAAGGTTTTAGCCAGCTGTGCATTCAGGGAACAGAGGCATAGCTCCTATTGTGGGCCAGGAAGGGGAGAGAGAAAGCTTGTCTTTGTGGCTTGCTCCCCACTATTAGATCAAGACACCCAGCCAAGTAGTGGTTCTGTCTCCCTTAGTTAAGCCTTCTGGAAATGCCATAATGGACATATGCTACTTGGGTATGCTTGTCAATTCAATCAGTTTGATCATCAAATTAACCAATTCAAGTATACTGGAAGCATTTTGGGTTATTTTTCTCCATTTATTCTCAGCTGATACCACCAGAAAATGTAATAGAAAAAGAATAGAGTTTTCATTGTTATTGACTAAATATCAGGGTAGCCATGCAGTCTTGACAGTTTTGAACAAGGGCAAAATTTTTATCTTTTGAGAATTAGTGTTATGATATCCTTATTTCCATCTTTATGTGCATACTTGCATCTATGTATGTATCCACTTGTGTAATCTTGTGTACACCCATGCACATAATCACATGTAGGTCCATGTGTATAACCGTGAGTGTATTATGTTTATCAATGTATGCATCCATGTGTTTTCATGTGTGTATCTCTGTGTGAATTCATGTGTAGTGTATATCCATGTGTAGTATATATCCACATGTGCATCTATGTGTTACCCCATGTATATGTCCACATGTGCAGACAAGTATATGTCTTGCATGTATCCATGTATATATCCATGTGTGCACATATATGTACATTCATATGTGTATCCATGCATGTATCCACATATGTATTCATGTGTACATTCATGTGTATATTCGTGTGATGAATATATACTTTTTCTACAGACACAACTCTGATTAAGAGAGTTTTTAGATGAGCATAATCCATCATGTCTGCCACCAGGACCACATGAGGAATGGTTCATTTCACCAGTAAAACATTGGAGAATACTATTGGCCTCAGAAAATTTTCTTTATTCCTGGATTAGGTGTTACTCCTGATGAAAACTGACAGGAAGCATTTCCCAAGTATTTTATTTCTGTACACAAGGCAATAACCTCTTAAATAGAATTCTGATTTCTGAAAAGCTACACATAGTTCTAAAAATAGTCCATGCAAGGCATATTTTTCAGACCTTGCCAAATCCAAGAATTTCCAAGTATGTATAGTATGTCACATAACAGATTTCTTTTTCTTTCTTCAATATGGGGGCGTGGATAGGGACATATGTGAGAGGGATTTGACTAATCATCTCTGTCTTGAAGATGCATTTTAATTCAATGAAGCAGAAGAAAAAGGAAAAACAGAAGCTAAGTTGAATACATTTTATGCTGTCTAAAAATCTGTAGCAAATAATAAAAAACAAAGCCCTTAGCATCACATTTGTTGTAGGAGACACAGAATGATACCTTCCTGTTTAGTTTTTCCTTTCTAAACAAGTTTCAAAAATGGAACCACAACAAGAAGTTCCAGCTCTGTAAAAATAAGCAAAAGTTACAAAATATTAATTTTTAGAAAAGTTATATTTTCTAAGAAGACAACTTCTCACACAAAAATTAAAATCTAGGGGAAATGGTATTGTGAATAAAGTGTGTGCCCAGAAATTTCAGTACATGATATCAGATCCCAGAAACTGCAAAAAGCCAGGTTTTATACATTGGTTATCCCAGGGTTGCTGTTGTAAAATACAAAAACAGAGAACAGAAAATACCCAGACTTGGCATACATGATGTCAAACAACACAAGACCATTTTTACAATGTAGGAGAAGTAACACCAGAGGTAGTCCTCTGACCTCCATGTGCATTCCATGTGCACCCAAACACACACACACACACACACACACACACACAGAGATTTTAAAGAAAATCTACACAGGGTACTAGAGTACTCTTTTTGTAACAAGGACAGTAAAAGAGTTTTGCTTGAAAAGTATACAAGCTTGGAAGAAGAGACAAATTACTTAAAATCCATTATAGTGAGCAGAAACCACTAATGTAATGATACACTGGACTTATAAAGAGTTCAACAGCATGGAGCTATGTGACTTAAGGTTAGTAAGACTTAGAAAATTTACTAATATATCTAAATCTTATTCCAATAAAATAATTGTCTTTGTTAAGGTTTCTATTGCGGCAACAAGACAAAACACCATGACCAAAAACCAAGTTTGGGAGGAAAGGAATTATTCAGCTGACACTTCAAACATTGCAGTTCGTCACTGAATAAAGTTAGGACAGGAATTCAAACAGGGAAGTACCCTGGAAGTGGAAGCTGACGCAGAGCACGGACAAGTTCTGCACTCCGGCTTGCTTCCACTGGCTTGCTCAGCCTGCTTTCTTATTGAATCCAGGACCACCATCTCAGGGATAAAACTACTTACGATGGGCTGGGCCCTCCCCCCATTGATTACTAGTTGAGAAAATGCCTTACAGCTGTATCTCATGGAGGCATTCCCTCACCGGAGGTTCCTTCCTCTCTAGCTTGTGTCAAGTTGACACACAAAACCAGCCAGTACATAAGATATGCAACTTTCAAAGTCATTCTAAAGATTAATTGGCACGTTATTGGGGAAAGCTGGGTGGTTTTTTGAAGAGTTAAAAATTATCAGTTCAATTCATCTATTGATTGCATAATCATCAAATTACACAGATACTGGTTAAAAGAAAAATTAACATGACACCATGAGAGAGACGTAAGGATCCACCCAACCAAGTGTCATTTTTTCCTACTTCTCAATTTTCATTCATATCTAGCACTGTTAAATCTTCAATACCTTTGTCTTTTATGTTGAAAATCATTTTCAAACAACGCATCCTGATCATAACTTCCCTTCCTCCCAACCCACCATACTCCATTCCTTTCTTTCCATCTCTTAAGAAAAAAACTTTCATTGTTTGCCTTATTCTTAGTTTTCTGAACACATTTCTCGTTTGTTAGGCCTTATAGAGAGATGATTCCCTAATGCTGTCTCCAGTAACAAGACTCACAGCTTTGTGCACTGAGGTGTCTGAGAATGTCCACATTCTCTTTGCTATTTATAGATGGTGGAGGATTTTCTTTCCACTGTCAATAGCAAACGGTGTTTCTTTTCCCCCTCCCTGCCATTTCTTAGTGCAAATACCCTAATGAAATAGTTCTGAGGAGGCATGCGAGAAGAGGAAGTGCTCCAAGATAGAGCTAGTATCCTATATCAGTTCAACTTAGAAATAAAGTACGCACTAATCTTAAAAGAAAAAGAAACTTTAGTAGTGAAGAGCCGGCCTAGGTAATCTATTGAGCCTTGGGCAGCAGATCAGTACCCATCCCAAGTATACACACGGACTTTGGACTCCCATAGAACAATGCGAGGTGCACTCTCACCCTGAACTCTTGGGAAAGGGTCTAGGCCCTGCCCTATATGAAATGACAGACTATGGACACCCCCATGGAGGGCCTCACCCTCCCTGGGGGAATGAGGGGATAACGGGGGGGGGGAGATGCGGGGAGGGCACGGGAGGAGGGGAGGGAAAGGGAGAGGGACCTCGTACTGACTTGTGAAGCAACCTTGTTTCTTATCTAAATTTAAAATGGAAAATAAAAAATATTAATAAAAAAAAAAAGATTGTGGAATTCCAGGATGCTTTGGGATCTCTGAGCAAAGCACTGAAATGTGTGGCCCGAGTTAGGTATATGATGGGGGCTAAAATACTTTTGAGAAGCAGTCTGACATTTTCAAGCATATTCACTGGTATCTAATAGTGTTTAGATAATTCTTAGCGATTATTAGGATGAGAACAAATCCTAGCTTCTGAAAGGTGGGAAGGAGCACAGTGAGGGGAGAAATGAATTAGGGAAGTCTAAACTGACAGCACTCTCAGGACTGTGAGGACCACAAAGTTGCTGCTGCTGATTTGATGAACTGAATCTTTACTCACTAATTGTTCCTATGCCCGCTGTACTTTTGTCCTTCATGAAGACAGTCTACTCTCCTTCAGTGTATATGACCACAAAATAATAGTAATTGTAACAATAATAATTCAATTAATATTAATGAAGTCCTAGAAAGGCCCAAATAATAACCTTACATGAAATCAATGTTAATGTTACCTCTTTATATAAGAGTATTTTTATTACTTTTTTTAATAATTTACTTTTTACATTCCAATGCCAGTTCCCCCTCCCTCCTTTATTCCCACTCCCTCGAATTGCCCCCCCGCCTCCCATGTTCTCCACAGAGAAGGTAAGGCCTCCCATAAGAAGTCTACTAAGTCTGTCCCATCATCTAGTTGAGGCAGGACCAAGACATCTCTCCACACCCACACCCTTGTGTCTAGGCTGGGCATGGTATCTCTCCATATAGAATATGCTCCACTAAGTCAGTTTATACATTACTGCTAGGTCTTGGACCCACAGCCAGTGGCCTCATATATTGTCCCAGTCACACCATTGTCACCTATATTAAGGAAATCTAGTTTGGTCTAATGCAGATTCCTCATTTGTCAGACCTGAGTCCAGTCATCTGTCACTAGTTCAGGCCAGCTGATTCTGTGGGTTTCCCCATCATGGTCTTGACTCCTTTGTTCATATTTTTGGTCTCCCTTCACTTTGATTGTGCTCCACGAGCTTGACCCAATGGTTAGCTGTGGATCTATCCATCTGCTTCCATCTGTTTCTAGAAGAGGGTTCAAGCTTTTCTGGGGTTGAGGATTGTAGGCTGGGTATCTTTTGTTTTATTTTTGGTATTCACTTATGAGTGAGTACATGCTATATTTGTCTTTCTGATTTTGGGTTATAGGATGGATTTTTTTCTAGTTCTATCCATTTGCCTGTGAATTTTAGTGTATCTTCATTTCTTACTGCTGAGTAGTACTCTATAGTGTAAATATACCACATTTTATTTATTCACTCTTCAATTAAAGGGCATATAGGCTGTTTCTAAGATCTGGCTATTACAAATAATGTTGCTATGAACATAGTTGAGCAAATATTCTTCTGGTGTGAATGTGCCTCCTTTGGCTATATGCCCAACAGTGGTAGTGCAAAGTCTTGATGTAGGTTGATTCCTAATTTTCTGAGAAGTCACCATACTGATTTCCACAGTAGCTATACAAGTTTGCACCCCCACCAGCAATGAAGTAGTGTACCCCTTTCTCCACATTCTCTCTAACATAAGCTGTCATTGGTGTTTTTGATATTAGCCATTCTGATCAGTGTAAGATGGAATTTTGGAGTGGTTTTGATTTGCATTTCCGTGATGAGTAAGGATTTTGAGCATTTCCTTAAGTGCCTTTCTGCCATTTGAGATTGTTCTGTTGAGAATTCTCTGTTATGGTCTGTGCCCCTATTTTTTAATTGCTAGTTTGATTCCTAGTTTCTTGAGTTATTGTACTGTGTGAACTATTTTACTTAGATTAAATGGTTAGACTTGGAACATTTGGAGGAATCACTGTAATATTTTATTAGCAAACTTCAACTACTATTTAATCAACCTTTCTATTCTAGCTAATTGTACTATAGGACATGTTAGACACTAATCAAGAAACGTTAGTCCTTCAGGTAATAAACAGCATGAATATTGTTATTAGACATAAGTTTCCTTTTTACATTTTATGTTTTTATTTAATTCATTTATTTCATTTAGAAACAATCTTATTTTATATATCTATACTACAATACTAGTTCCCTCTCCCTCCCTTCCTCCCATGCCCCCCACTGATCATCCCATCATACCCCCCATCCACTCACCAGGGAGGGTGAAGCCTTCCATGGGGGATCATCAAAGTCTGTCACATCATTTGGGGGAGGGCTTATTCCTTCCTCCATGTATCTGGGCTGAGATAGTATCCCTCCATGGGAAATGGGCTCCCCAAGTCCATCTGTGCAGTAGGGATAAATACTGGTTCCACTGTCAAAGGTCTCATACACTGAACAGGCTATACTTTCAATAAGAAGATTTAAAATGGATTCTTTGAATACTTCTAGTTGAAGTAAAAGGAATAACATTTAATTTAAAAACTAGACTTTTTATTTAACTTAATCCAAATTACAGTGAATAATGAGGAAATTATGGGTGTTATAGAGACAGTGAAAACACTGAATATTTTCAACATTAAAGCTAGTTTTAAATAAGGAAGAAGTTTAGGGTTACCAGTCCTAGCAAAAATCATGATTAAATGAAGAGACATAGTATCTTCATTTGTAACTTCATTAAAACCAAATTTAGGTTTAAATCATTTAGTAATATGTCAGATAGGATATTAAATACCGTAAGCAACTTTTAAATCTTAAATATATCTACAAAACATAAAAAGAGAGAAATGTTAGTTACTGGGGTGGGGAGGGATAATGAATGGGATTTGAAAATGAGTATCATCCAGCATTTTCAAAGTCCACATGAGTGCTTTCTCAGATGGAGTGAAGAATCTCACCCTGTGGGGTTTGTGCTCCGGAAGTGAGTTTGAAGTACCCGAATACAGTCTGGATCCTTTCCTAGGAATGAAGTTGTTGATGTGCTATGTCTTCTCTTCTAGTTGACAAAGTCATCTGGCTTTTTTTGCATTTTTATAATTTGAGGGATAGTCTGTAGGATTTTATTTGTCATGATTAAAAGTCCTTTACAGTACTCTGTATTAGTATTCTATCTGTTAAAATCAAATCTTAGAACCAGGATTAAATATTAGTTTATTAAAACGTATTTCAGAATCACTGTGTAATACAATAGGAAAGTTCTAACTAGGAAAAACTTCCATTAAAAAATTCTCTATGGTCAAATTAGTGACAAACTATACAAAATATTAAGGTCTTGTCCAATGGGAAAACATGTAAAACTAAAATGTGATCATGGTTATTAAATGACCACTGACATCTAGAGTCCTGTGTCAGGGTATTTCTGGACACCTCCTCTACATCTCAGCACTATTTGCCCAGGAGTGTGAAATTCTGGAAGTGTCTGCAGTGAAGCAGCAGGGAGGAGACATTGAATTCCCATAGTTAAAGTCTTACTGTCCCAAACTCTGGAGGCCTTTGGTGTTGTTCTTCTATATTAACATTAAATCCTTAAATGAAGTACTATGTCTCACAAATCACTATTATGATTTATGAGTTTTCATATGCATTCATATTCACATTTAAGTTCATACAAATATTTCCACCACAAATTACCCCGAAATCATTTCTCAAAGTAGGCATCAGTAACATTTTTCATTTCCTGGCCTTTAGTAACTTAGAAATTGAATTAGTAAAAATGGAAGTTAGGTATGAAGTATAAAAATGTAAGCAAACTAAACAGATGATGAATTGGGTAGTCTGATAAAGAACAAAAGATTGGTCCCTTTGTTTCTCAAAAGTACCAGGACTGTACTGTGGCTAATAACCATTTGAAATATTAGTTGTTACAGACACATTATTGTCAATGTACTTGAGATTTTTAAAACTTATTTTGTCTGTCTACACTTGTGTGTGTGCATTTGAAGGCCAGAGGATAATTCTTAGGAATCCTTTCATTTCTTCTATCCTGTGGGTCACAGGGACTGAATGAAAATGGTAAGGCTGGCGGGAAGCACCTTTATCCACTGAGCTATTTTACTAGTTTTGTCTGTTTGTTTTGCCCGCAGTTGTAGAAAGAAGCCTTTTCCTTGCCAGCCACTTTGGTTTTTTTCCCCACCAGTCGCCTGGGCTCTGCTGCATTGTAGTTCTCAAATAACTCACAAGACACTGTATTAATTATGAAGCTGTTGGTGTCGCTTGTTTCTTACTGACTAGCTCTGACTTAAGTATTTATCCCATAATTGTTAATCTAAATATTTCTCTTACCAGAGAAAAGTTCCAGACATCTTACTTCTCTGGTGGACTACATTGTGACTCCCTCTATTAATCCTACCCAAAGTCCTCCTGGACTCCTAGTCCCACCTATCTTGCTTCCCTATTGGCCAACAGTGCTTTATTGACATATACACAGGACTTCCCCATCCTGCAGTGTTTCTTTTTTTTCTTCTTAAAAACAAACAAGTGAGCAAAGAAAAGTATAGTCTATTGGTAGATGATTTAAAAGTTGTCTGCAGATGTGAAAGGGTGACATATCATCATAAGTAGCCTTTCTTTCTCTGAGTATATTGCCATAATTTACAGATAGCTAATAAATAAATTATAAGAACCCATAGATGTTCCATGGAAAGGAAGTAGTTATGGACATGGGTCTCTAATTACCCAACCATCCAGCATCTGAAAAGAGTGTGTTATTGAGAAATACTAGAGAACTCTGGCATTATTTTCACACTCTTACAACTTTGCCTCTTTTCAACAGTTGGATTCCCCTACCCTATGATATCCATCCAAAGTAACAAGTGATCTCAAAACACACTGTCTGATGCTAATGTTTAAATAATATTATCATAGCATGGCAAACAAAGAGATAAAACATTTAACTGAGGAGAGGTATGACCTGGATATGGTGAGGTTTATGTTTTTATTCAAATACCAATAGTTCATATTAGATTTTAAAAAGTTGTTTGAAAGTGCTAAACACCAAAAGCAATCTGTGCAATGCCATAGAGCACGTGCTCTGAATGTATTTGATACAAGAGTAAAGCTAGTAGACCATGAATCAGAAATATTTCCATAACAAACACAGCAAAGCAGATAAGTATGTCTGTCTGATAAAGTACCTGGAACAAATTCGAAGATTGAGATGCATCAAAGTGAAACTCATCACTTGATGACAGGTATGGCTGTGCATGCACTAGTGAAAGATCTTCAATTACTGAGGATTTGTTATGCATGGGCTGCTTTTGTTAGTAGAGTACATCCATCCAGGATACCCTTGTCAGACATGTACATTTTGGAAACCACAGATAGGCAGTCAGAAAATTTGTAAGTGAATTTTTTTATTGTTATGTACAAGAAGATGGTGAAACAAATGTACATCGCTTAGCAATGAAGTCACAATTAGGAAGATAGAAACCTGGAGCCTTATTTTCTATATACCTTCAGACATAAATAAGGTTCTGACAATAAATTGTTTTCAGGTCTACTGTCATATCACCCTTAACATGCCTGATCACAGCCTAACTTAATGTTTTCAGTACTCTGCCTGCTAACATAGAATGCTCAGAATTTTACTGTCCTGTTCTGTAGTCTGTGCTTTACCCAAGTTCTTCCTCTTGTCTCGCCTAATCCTGAATGCATGTGATGTGTGGGAGAATCTGTTCCTAATGTCTTTCAAAGCTAGAAGTACATATCTGTTATCTGAAGCACATTACAGTATCTGCAGAGCCCCTTATTGCCTCTCAGTTCCCTTCTGAAATCATTGCCAAATATTCCTTCCATCTCTTGGCTCTTGAGCTCCAATTTCATTTCTGCTAATTTCATCCCAAGACAGAAACAGACCATGATCTAGTGGGGAGAGCACAAGGTGTGGCAGGAACTCATCTCAAGTCTGTGCTCCCTGGTGGAGATTGATTCACTATGTGGCCTTGGGTGAGTTACTTAGCCTCATCGCACCTCATGAACCAAGTTTTAATAATACCTACCGCACCGGGGGTTATGAGAATTCATTAATAAACTATCATTATCGGTCTTCATTATGCACCTGTGTGCAGCCCAAAACAATCCCTCTTGTTCTAATTGAGCACTACAATGTGGGTTTTTCTTTTTATGTGTGAGGAGGGACCTTCTATGTTCTCTCTACTCCTGCTCAAGTCAGCTATTTGGACCAGACTACTTTATCTGAGGAATTTGGCTTAGTGGAATGTTTTATCTTGTACAGTATTCCAGATGTTGACACTGAGAAATTGGAGTGATGATTATTAGTTCAGCTTCCCATCCATTGCAAAGTGGCAGTCTCATTTTTCTCTCTTCAGAACTGCCAGTGAGCTGGCCTCTTTGCTTCTCAAAGCAGCAAAGTTTTAAAGAACCAAGGAACATTACCCAAGCCACAGTGCAGTAAGTCTAATAAACTGCACCTGTGGATGGCTCTCTGGTTTATTTATATACTGTATCACAGGTCATTAACAGAAAATAACCCACTGAGATACAACATTCTTGTTTACAGTGAGGTTCTGGTGGTGACAGCAGGAATATAAAACACAAAATCAACAGGGAACACTGAACTAATAAAAAGACAAGGGTCTATAAAACATGGGGAAAAAACAAAGCCAACTGTGCAGACAAAATAAAATAAAATAAACTTCCACCATAAAACAATCAAAAGCTATGGTATATTTATAGAGACCGGGGAACCCAAAGACCCACTGAGCAAGAATATTTATGGGTGTCAGATTGAAAGTCAGGAAATCTGTGTGCTATCGGGATGAAGGTTTGAGTGCTAGGACACATCCTTACGAAAACAGATTTATATAGTATACTAGTAATCTGAGTTCGTGGTTAAAAACAATGGCAGCTTTCTTTACAAATGGCTCCTCACTAGTTGGTCCTATAATTTTATGTTTCATAAAAGCCATTGATTTGGCAGAATGCTCCTAGATTTGAATCACTGAATTTGAAGTTCTGTGCTTTAACACTATTCTAACTTTGTATCAGTCACAACACAGCTCTTAGATGCTTGTCTTTTAAGATGAGTAGTACAAGGCTTACAATGTATGTTCTGAGAAGATGATTCTGGGTGGAAGAAATGGAGAGAGACGAGTGGGAATGTGAATAGAGTATGATAAGTAGGAATTTTGCATCTCAATTCTTCCTAGGCCCAGATTGGACTATGTGGGTAAACCGACAGTAATATGAAATCTGATTAGACTAAATAGCAGTTCTTAATCTACTCCAGAATACACTTGAAATTAGTTCTGTTGTTTCAGGTTTCTAATTTTTGCCTCTTTAACACAAGCTTCTAGCTTATTGGTAATTTTATTTTGTATTACCTGCAAAATCAATTATAAACAAAGGGATAAAACTGGTTTAAACTTTCAAGAACTTGCCATAAGTGCAGAAGCTAACAATCTAATGCTAGCACTCTTATCACAATCATGGTACAAAGGCAAGAGTTCCATTGTGCTCTCTGCTGCACCTCTAGCACTTAGAATAGTACTGGACAAATGACAATTTTCAATGAATGTGTTCAATTAAACAAAGAGTGAGTGAATAGAATATAGCATAATATTAGTGACATAGACGTGTCACCATACAGAGACATGTATGCATAGAAAATTCCTAATTTAGTGTCTGTAATATATAACTTCTCAAAAATAGTGCCTATTCCTCTTTTAAAAGGGAAGCTGATGCACTGAGCAAGTATTTGTAGCTAGGTACAGTTGTGTTTGCCTTTTACCTCAGCACATGGAAGGTGAGGCAGGAGGATGAGAATGTGTTATTCTCTACACAGGGAAGTTTTGTTAGCATCTGTAAATTTGTCATTGCTCTACCCATTTCCAATTATGGAAGCTATTATAAAAATGATATTTTTAAGAAGACACAGAAGTTTCAGTTATGGTTGTATATACCTTTAATCCTATCATTCTGGAGGCAGAAGTAGATAGATTTTGGAGTTTGGGAGTTTGTGGCTAGCCTGATCTACAGAGTGAGTTGCAAGACAGCCAGAGCTACACAGAGAAGCCCTGTCTGGAGAGATAAGACCAAAACAATAACAACAACAAAGATATAGAAATGTTAAAAATAAAAGTGCAAACACTAAAAAGAGACCATGTTATAAATTATTAATTATTCACATGTACCCCCAGCTATAATTAAGCCAAACTGGTTCAAATTTAGAAAAATTGGAAGTGTGATGCCTCCTGACCTTAAACAATCTCTTCATAGTGTTAAAGTGATAAGGTAGAGAAATATCAATAAAAACAGACAAACAAAATCGTGGAAAACCTACCTGTGAACAAGGTTACAGGCTAATATGTCAACTGGTAAGTAGATCTGTTGTGGAAATTTTAACTATGAAAATATATGTTACATTTGTTTATGCTATCTATGGACTATTATTTTGGTGGTGTAAAGGTGTATTGCAATTGTTTATGCTGCATTTGTTCAATGATATAATGATGCGTGTTTAATTATGTGAAGATGTGTTGTTGTTTCACCTTATGCCTCCTAAGGCACCTGATTGGTCTAATAAAGAGATGAAGAGCCAGTAGATAGGCAGAGAAACAATAGGCAGGGCTGACAGACAGAAAAAAAAATAGGAGGAATAAAATCTAGGCTTGAAAAGAATGAAAGGAAAGGAAGAAGAAAGAAGAGGATGAGGAGAAAGAGAGGGACATGCCTTGGGCCAGCTATGCAGCTACAGCCAAGCAGACAACAGACAGTGAAAGTAAGATATGCAGGAGGAAGAAAGGTAAAAAGCCCTGAGGCAAAACGTAGATAAAGACAATCAGGTTAATCTAGGTTAAAAGAGCTAGCCAGACATGAGCCTAAGCTAGGTCGAACATTCATAACAAATAAGAAGTCTGTGTCATGATGTGGGACCTGGTTGGTGGCCCAAAAGCAAAAGCCTGGTATATAGATCCTCGGAGCAATCACAATGTGAGGGGAGACAAACAGCACTTTCTCTATATCAGATGTAGTCTGTTTGTGCTCCTACATCAGAACACTTGGAAACAGGCACTCTTTGCTGACGTTCCTGGAAGCTGGAATTTCTGGAAAAAGGCATTAAGAGGTTTGTCGTTAGTGTGCATCCTCCAAGACAGATCTATCATCTATCTATTTTGGTTTTCAAAAAGAGTGTCTCATTCCATAGGCAAAACTGGCCTGGAATTTACTGTGTTGTCAGGCTGATCTCGAGTCTATGATACACTTTCCCCCTCAGCCTCCCATGTGCTGAGATTACAAGTGTCAGCTGCCAAGCTCTGCTCCTCATAGGCTCTGAGTGTTCTCCTTAGAGAATGCCATCACTTTGGGAGCATCTGGATCTTGAGGGCAGGTAAGTTCATAGCACCTTCTGATATTCCTGTAGCAAACATATTACCAACAAAACAATCAAGGGAGTTTACTAACATACATATTAATACACACTTTACATACCTGTGCTCCTCAGGGAAGGAGAATTTCTCTAAGGGTGTGAAAATCCACAAAGAATTTTGATAGAGGTCACAAGACAAAGAAAAAGGACATTGAGTCTCTAGAGAAAGGAAGTTGCAGCAAGATTAATATAGAAAAAGTTTCACAGTAGATAAACATTAGTTGATGAAGTTCATTAGTAGATTCCTCAGGTATCACCTCCAGACCAGAATAGAGCAAATTGTACAGCATCTTCAGGTATCAGGTCTGGCCTTAGTCATAGACAATGAAGGGACACCTTTGTGAACTGAATTTCTATCCTGGTTTTAGTCAACAGTGGAGGGAGAAAGGTGTTTGTGTGTGTGTGTGTGTGTGTGTGTGTGTGTGTGTGTGTGTATGTGTGTGTGTGTGTGTGTGTACATATACACATATACATACATGAACCCCGCTTTTCCATTTCTTTCAGCTTCAAAGTAGTCTTTATGGCAATGTTTCATATTTGGGGATTCTATATTCAGTTTCTTTCAACAGTAGCAGGGAAGTTGTCAGCATAGAGTAGACTTGAATTCATGACAGAGAAATTGGTTCCAACTATTTTCTTCTACACAGGCAAAAACTGAAGCTCTTGGAGCTTGTACAGTTTGCTCAGAGCTACGTATCTTCTTAATGGTAATGAGGAAAACTATTTGGATGATGTTGGTCTGCAACTCTGGGTATGCTAATTTGGAGGGTACCACTGAGGGTAGTCATTCCACCCAGGAGCTGCCTTTTTGATAACTTCCTGACTTGAATCTTTAACAGCAAACATACATCTCTATTCCTATTTACAGTGAGAGATGAACTGACATTGTGTGCTTGTTTCTGAGCAGGAAATCATTTTGTGTTGAAACCCAGCCAGACTGAGGAAGTCCTGCTGAGACTGAAGGAAGTTCGCTCATCCTTTGCAAATGCTCTGGGAGAAAGAAAAACATAAGAATTCTTGTCTGTGCAGTTTTAGCTAGCAGATATTGGGCAACAACCGACTGGATTATTTCCTATGCACCTGTATGTAAATAATCCAAATGGAACTCATTAACATTTAAATTCTAAGTTACTAAAGTATCCAAGGGAAAACTGATTAGATTGACTTGATTTTGTGCCAATACAGTAAACGACTTAATCTTTTAAACAAATTGAGGTAGTAGTCTTCCAAAATTTTGAAACACCAGATTTTTCTAAAAAAGAAAAAAAAAACATTTTGAAATGTGAAAGAAAGTACCTTATCTCAAACAGTTTCTTTTCCTTTATCAAATAAATGTTAATGTTTATTTTTAGAGTCATGGAGATGCTAGCCATGGGTTTCCATTGTATTCCTCTGGTGGATTATTTCTGACCCAAATGGCTTTTATTTTCCTTTGAAGAACCCAAATGCCTTTGGGGCTCAATATACTTGGGAAATATGTAAATGATGGCTTTCCCCTGTCAATCTGCATGTGAGGCTTCAGTAAACCCTTCACCCACATCATCTGTAGCATAATAGCATTTTAATTTAGAGTGAACCTTTTTGCTCAGCCCATATGTATCTTGTATATTTTAAGAAAAACTATTTACAGAGACTTGTAGAAGTCCCCAGAGACGCAACATCTCATTTTCAATTCTGTTGGCAGGAATACTAATTACATTATCACATATTCAGCAGCATTCTACAGAGTTATTTTTCATTCATCCTTAAGACCTGGCATGTTCACCAGGTCAGTTTCAATAAGCACTACCTTGAGAATCTCTGCTGATGGTACACAGAGATAATTAGGTGTAGTGTTACAAGAAATCTCACCTCCCCCCCCCAAAAGCTCAACCTTGAAGATTTGTTCCCATTCTCTTTCTTTTGAGGGAGAGGAAAAAATCCAATAGTTGCTAGAAATGAGAGAACATTTATCACCCAACTATCTCACCCCCACAGGTTAGGTTTTTAATTGAAGTTTTGCTCTGGTTTTTAGGAGTAGCAAGCAGGACTGCTGACAGTTAATACTGAAGTCTGGGTGAATGGTCTTCTCAGACTTTGTTTTGCAAGATGCTGAAAATGTGCAGAATCTCATTTGCAGTGACTTTCTTCTGCGGATCCTACTGAATGATGGTTCCTGTTTTGTACTATACTATTTCACCTTTGAGAGATCTTTAATAAGCGTCACAGAGACTAATAACTAACACTGCATACAACCTACTCACATTACTCTATGAAGACATTGGAGGACCTAGAAAATCCATTGTGTGTTCTGTTTTCTGTGACATATTTTTGTAGTATCAACTCAGAACTGATGAGAGCTGATGAGAAAGAAATATGTTTTTGACAGTACATAGTCCTTGGAATTACAGAGTTTGGAAAAAAACATGATCCAGAAATTGTTTGATGTCACAAAGCAAATAGCAGCTTTGCTATCATGACAAGATTATAGAAAAACTCCTTTTCTCATCTTCGTTACTCAAAATGAAAAAGGGAAGTCATCATGGACCACATGGCACATTCCTATGGGGTCACTGCTTCATAATTTGCTTTTGTGTTTGATTTGGAAGTCTACCCTTTTCTCCTCAAGGGGATTGCCAATGACTTTGGTGGAGATATGATACTTGAGCTACAGCTTATCTTGTTTCATGTAAGAAAATTCCACCAGCTGCACCAGCAAAAGGTACAGTGGAAATTCAGATGGAGGAAGAGGTTTTGTGTTCAAGACATCATACCACATTCAGTGCAGAAAAGCACTGTAAGAAATACAACTTTTTGAACATCTCTAATATTATTTTTCTTAGTAATAGAAGATAAAAATGAATGTATGAGACAAACTCATGAAGAAATATTTCTAAGATCTAACTGCTACATAAAAAGGTTGCATTGGAAATGTATTCCTTAGTGATTTTAAGTTCTTAGTAGAGAATGCAGAGGCCAATGCTGTCCTTGTAACAGTGGGTAATGATGGAAATAAATGTTTCATATCTTTATGTCTCTTTCTTAATCACCACTTTCTTTACAGCAGGTAATAATATTTGTGTCAAGTAGTCAGCCTGCTCTACTGTTTGTGCATATAATATTATGTAGTAGTATAAGAAAAAGACCAAGAGAATTTTACTTAGGCAAAGAATGTAGTCAACCACTCCTTTTGGATATTGTTAACTTACCTAATGGTTTGTTTTACTGCTTTCCCCTGGTATGTTCTTTTGTGAATGCTATAGGAACCCACACATACTAGCTAGGAGGTGAATTGTGTGCCTCCCAGCTGTAGAGAAAAAAGATATTACTTTGAAGAGTTTAGAACATTTCCTTTTCACCAGTCAGATTCTTGAGTATATTTTACTTTCGAACTTTTAAAATTAACATATTGTCTACGCACATTTTGAGAAAGAAACAGGATATAACATGCATGTTTATGTTTTCAGTGTCAGGGGGAGGGGCAGAAGTAATAACATGAAGTAAACAAAGTCTGTAAATTATAATTCTAAGAGAAGTTTAAGTACAAAGAATGTGCTCATATCTTGGATTTGCTCTTACATGGCTCAGCAGAGTGTCAATAGAAACAGGGGCTATATCCAGTGGACCTATGAACTAAGTATTTTTGCAATAGTATCCACCTAAATATGCTTTAAGAACCTGTTTCTGAACAGCATAGTTCAGCATGCCGGATGGAACATAGTCAATGTCTCTTGGAAGGAATTTGGGTTCCAAAGTGAAAATTACCTTTAAATGTAGTATCAATCACCCACAGAATGTAAGTGTTAATCCCCCTCTCTAAGTTCTACTTCATTAGACTTTTTTCCAATAAAACAATAAACGACTATTTCCCACTTGTCATCAGAAGAAGTAATTTATATGATATTTAAGGGGCTGCAATGTAAGGCATATGCAGCTTTCATCCTAAGAAGCAGGTTCATCAATGATTCTTCAATGTGTTAGGGCAACTGTCATGTTAATCTTATAGATGCATTCCCTTAGCACATGGGGGTTTAGATGTGTGCAACTGTAAATGCATATGTGTATGAGTGCTTGTGTGTGTGTGTATGTGTGTGTGTGTGTGTGTGTGTGTGTGTTTCCTTCATTTTGGCATGTGACTTAAATACACTCTGTGGCAGCAGCCCCAATCAAGTCAGTTTGGTTAATTTTAGGGGTACTTACTCTTTATACCCTTTTAAAATCTGCTCTTTATTTCTCAACCATGCAGGCATACCTACTGTTTGTTCAAATTTGTCAGGTCAAAGATTATTCTTCAAACTGCTTCCTAGAGAAAGACCCCACTGTTCTACTTGCTGAGAATCAAACCAACACTGTATCTCAAGCACACCTCTGTGGCTGTTGCAGTTAGATGTATCCTTCGGGACCTCAGAAATAGCAGCAACTCAGGAAACTCCATCAGTGTTATCGCTACCCACCTGAGCTTTGGTAAGTCTTCTAGAACTTGGAGCTAAGGTGGAGAGTGTAGGTGGTAACACACCTGAAAGTTTAAGTTGGAAGAGATCTTAACACTTTTCTTCTTCACTGCCTCACCCGGAAAGCTCTCGGCCTGTGCACTTTCAAGCATCCTCTCTTGTTCACAGTAATGTAGTGACAGTGCTGTCTACAGAGAATAGGTTTTTCATGCCCCAGAGAGTATCACTTTAAAAATGCAAGAAAGAAAAGACCACCAGCCACGAATCCACTTGAAATGTTTAAAAACAATTACAGAGTCTTTGATCTAAGCAAATGTTTTTCAAGTGTCTATTAAACCTTATCATTAATGGCCTTGATGGTAACGTTATCTAAGCTCAAGCTACTGAGTCAGAATAGGTTCATTTTCTAAACAGGCCCTTGTGAGAAATTGTTCTTTCATGACTGATGACTGATAGGATTCAGTGAACTAGACCTTAACATGAGTGGTCTCGCATCTTTGTGGCATAATCTGATAGTGTGTGCTAGAGGGCTTTTGAAAGTGATACTAGCAAGAGATGTCACTCATTTATATTAAAAATAAAAATGATAATTTTTCATTTTGAGGTTTTCCAAGTGATTGGAAAAATAACAACTACATTTGTATTTGGCCTGAGTGATGAATAGTCTGTGAGATTTGATAGCCTTTAGAAGTTAATAGACATTAAATTATACACAAATAAAAAAGGAGGAGAGCACATATCTTCTGAGAGAAGCAAGCTTAAAAGGGAAACATCGATTCTTATGCACTTTAGTTCCTTATTCAAAAAGAAGTGATGGGCGACACAGTGAGAGAGAGAGAGATGGATAAAGGAGTGTGAAGGAAGAAGAGGAGGAGGAAGAGAAATAAGAGAATGGAGAAGAGGAGGGAGAGGAGAAGCTGGATGTACTTAAACCTGGGCTTAAACCATTGACTCTTTCTGCCTTCTGTCCAGTAACTGCTCATTGCCTAGGGAAAGTATTTTTTGGAAAGAGGCTCTTTGTGTCTGAAAGAGTTAACACAGACTCTTAACCACCAGTGATAGCACAATGGTGATATTCAGTTGACTATGACAAAGAATCTGATCTCTGCTCATTTGTAGTAACAAAGTGGCATTGCTTAAGCTGTCAGGCTACAAGTACCAGAAGCCCATCACCAAATATTCATTTACCTGTGGTGTGCATCTAACAACTGACAACTATGAATCTCATATCATTTTTGGTGGCCTTCCCACTGACATGTTCTTTGATTAAGAAAATAGTCAGCCAGAAAGCCAGTGTGTCCCTAATGTGCCCACCTCAGTTTAACCTCCTTATTATGCTGGAATATTTTCCCTAAATTAGATTTCCTGTCCTCATAGTGGCAGTTTACAAGAATTTAATACATTATAAAATGTGCAGTCCCCTTGAGATTCTGTGATAGATTGTGGTATTTGAAACTCATATTTCCATGGGAAATAAAAGCCTGGGCCATGACCAAATATGTTATCAGCTTAGTATTATCTTGAGATAATGGCACTATCAATGCTTGTCACCCCTGTCTGCTTCTCAGAGCTGGTGTTGCTTCTTTTCTGGTTCCTGAACAAAAGTGCAGAAAGTTCCAGAATCTTGTGAGGCTAGATAGACTCCTTTGTTCCATGTCATGTGGTATATAATCACACACAATGGACCCCTTTACTATTTTCCCTTACATGTACTGCACCCAACAAGCAACTATGGTGCATGGGATGGGACTGTGTAGTTATGTTGGAATCTGGGATGCCGTGTCAAGGCAGGATGGTACTCTATGAGATATCTAGTGCAGCATGTCTAGAAAAAAATAATAGATTGGAAAACGATAGAAAATTAAAAACCCAGCAGTCAGCCAAATGAAACCTCAAGCCCAGGGTCAGGCTCATCAATTTTCTGGCTAGGGAATATCAGACATTTATGGGTTACGTTGAAGCAAAGCAGAGAAGTAAAGTGCTTTTTCTTCTGCACATAGCTACATGGAGAAAAGGCAAGGTAAGAATTTCAGAAACTGTTACTTGCATTAGCTCTCTTGCCCACTTGTGCAGCTGTCTTCACTATAGTTTTGTTTTTTGTCTAGAAGTTGAGTTTCTACCAGGGAAGGTTATTTGTGACTTCCTAATGATATTAGGCTCTTTTTGGCTCCTGCCTTTTCTCAAGAAAAATCTGTGTCTGGGCCAAGGACTCATTGTTTCCAGATTTAGAAATCAATTTCTCACCTCACATTTATGCTTTGTCCTTGTTTCTAAATCCTGGACTTTAACAACCCCCACAGTATTGCATTACTAGGAGGTATCTATATGGTTACTAAGAACTGCACATTGGCTCCTCCATTTTTAGTATGTTTCTAACCAGGTATAAGACAGTAACTGTGTCTACACATGCATGGCAGAATTGAAAGCCACACAGTTTTCTAATAGGTTGAGCATCATCTAGTCAGGCTTTGGTATTTAAAAAGAATGAACAAGATGAATTCAAAGAAATGTTCAATTTGCAAGCAATGACCTAGGAATCTCAAAATTTTTGGAATGGAATCATACTTCTATTTCCTGAGAAAATATTCTCACAAATATTGTCTGAGTTTTAATGCCTACAGTCTTCAGTGGAGAAGGAAGCAAATGTTTGGGCCTATAATCAGGATCAGGTTACAGACACATCTGTGTTCTACATTAAATGTGGTAATTTATCTGTGAATCTTAATTGCTCTTCTGTAAATGTAATACTCTTTGTATTATTCAGGGTTCTCTATCTGGAGTAGCAGAATTTATAAAACGAACCTCAATAGATAGATTGATAGGTAGATCTACAGATCTATATCTATCTAGACTGATCCATAGATATAGATATGGGATTTATTAGAAATATAGGCTATGGTCCAACTAACCCAACAATGTCTGCCTATGAATGAAAACTCCATGAATCCAGAAGTTGCTTAGTCTACAAGATATCCATGAGGCTAGATATCTCAGTTGGTCTTCAGTAGACACTAGAATCCCAAAGAACTAGGCTCTAAGGCCAGTGAAGGATTGGACTTGTTAACAAGGTGAGAGTCAGCAGGCAAAGAACAAAAGTTTCTGTTTTCCTTGTCCTTCCAGGAGATATTGTGGCCCAGATTAAAGGTGTGTTTTCCTGCCTCAAGATCCAGATTAAACATGTGTCTTCCTACCTCAAAGGTCCAGATTAGAAGCGAATCTGCACATGTCAAACAAAGCAAAAAATTCCCTCACAGGTGTTTCCTCCATTTTTTTGGGTTTAGGTTCAGATGCAGCCATCACACTATCTTCCTTATAGATTGGTAATGACAAAGTGGAATGTATATATCAAAGTACTACAAAAGCTTGCAGGGCTGGATATATGGCTTTGTCAGGAAAGAGCTTACCATGCTCAGTGATTCAGTTCAAATGCCCAGCACCAACATAAATGTCAGATTTGACACATGACTCTGAAGTTTCAGTAACATGTGAGGATGGGGTTCAGGAAGATTCCTGGAGCTCATTGGCTATCCTTCCTAGCTAAATCTGTGAAAGATTCTGTCTCAAATCTAAGATACAGAGTGACTGACAGTGTCTTCCCCTGGCCTCCACTGCATGCATCTACACTATTATTCACACATTAATACGGCATGTACACAAACATAAGTAGGCAAAATAAAACTTATTCTACAATTTTAGTTTATTTTTCAGTAAATTATACTTGATAGAGTAGAAATAACTTCTGCTCTGTTGTTTTCTTCTGGTAAGAGTAGGTAATAGTGATACTGTTTATATCAATTGAAGGACATTGCTTTATTGAGGACAACAAAGTCTATTCTATGCTGTTCAGATTAAGAATTTATTTCGTTTGGAAGTGAAAATAAGGGGTAACAAATGGCAGTGCTTTCAACATCATGTGTCAAGTTTTACTATTAATGGAGGCTGCTAAATTTCTTTAAAGGAATGATAGTAAGCTGTATGAGTAATACCTGGAAACTCATTTTCTGACAACCATCGAGATTATAACATGACATAGGTTCAAATTAGCTCCTCCAGAAGCAGACTCTGATGTAGAAAAGTAACTCATGAATGTGAGATCATGAACTGAGCATGGGTGAGGCAGGGTTAATGTGAAGACAGCAGAATAAGTAGTGGGGAATATTGACTTGTAACATGGTCCCAGCCTTAGAAATATTGCCATCATCTCCAGAATTGGGGGTGCTACTCAGAGTGCTCCAACAGGGGGAAAATAGTCTTGTTCTTTGTGTTATCACCTGAAGTGGTATATAACCGTGGACTCTTATGGAAAAGGACATGACTTAATGAGAATGCTTCCTTCAGCTAGGACTCGTTTCAATGACCACCAATCCTGACTCCTGAGAGAACAGGTGCCTCTGTTCTGGAGCAGCATCTGAGAGATGCATCGCAGCATCCACTATGATGTATGTGCGATGACAGAGCACAAAGGCAGTTTGGGAAATGAATGAGTTTTGGGTTCAAACTGCCCCAAGTTTGGAGATTAGATATGACAGTGACAAGTTACGCCACACTAGTCCAATTACATCCCATGTAGAAGTCTTCGTTTTTCAATTGGATGTAAGAATAAGAATACTTCTTCCCTCTGCTATTGTGATTACTAATTAGAATATACACAATGCACTGAGAGAGGAAGACTTAGTTTTCTCCAGGATGAACCCTTCTCATGGATTTTCTAATCCAAAGTAGCCATTCCTAAACACATAAAGATAAGAGGAACACTAAATGGACTCATCATGCTGTAGGGTGTCTGTGTGTGTGTGTGTGTGTGTGTGTGTGTGTGTGTGTGTGTGTGCATGTGTATTGGAATAATTGAAGAGGAAGAGTCCATGAACTTAAGTTGAAATAAAACTCTAGAGACATTCATAAGCTGTCATCCTACAGCTCAGCCGGAACCCTCCAGAACTAATGAAACACTGACTCTCTTTAACCTATTAAGATAACACAGTGCTAGTGAAAACACATTCTGTCTATGTGTGAGATAGTCACACACAGTCACATATTGATTCCTGATTTCTCCTGACTTACATATTTCCCCTTTCTTCCTCTTACAAAAGCCACTGACTGGCTAACCAAGTTCAAGAAAAGACTAAATCCAGTTTACAAAAAGACTAAAATACTAAGCCACAAAATATAAATAAAGCATATATCAAGGTAACTGGATTATATTTGGCAGCTGCATTCCTTCCATCAACTAAGGAATAAAATGAGGCTAAGTTCATCTAGAACAAGAAGGACCATATCCAAATCTGTTGAGGCTGTGATTGCAAGGACAACCTTCAACACAGGGTTCTGTAACTGTTTGGGTACTATGTGTATCTGAAACTATCATGTTTCCTTCTCTTTATCCTTTCTCATGGGTAGAAATCTTTCAGTTGTAAATTAAAAATCTGTATCGTCATAGCATCTATCATGCTCAGTGCTTATTTTCTCCACTACGGAATCTACCCATTGTATATTAGTCAACGAATAGTGTTCAGGCTAGGTGTCTTTGGTATGTAGTTCTAAACATTTTCACTTTCTTAAATGTCTCTTATACTACTTCTTAATTGTTGCTTATTTGTATTTATCTCACAGCAGACTATCCACAAGATCAGAGAGCATTTAACAAAACTGTGAATGAATATTTGTTTGGCGAGGAAATAAATTAGCAATGAATAAACTTCTTAATATAGCTGAGAATGGCCAGAGACTAATTCTCTGGAACCATGTGCCCCAAATTAAAGGCTTTCTTTTATAAGTTGCCTTGGTGGTGGTGTTTATCATGGCAGTACAAAAGTAACTGAAAAAAAAAGTTTAATTCTAAACCATTGTTTCTTTTTCCTAGACACCCAACAGATTACTTTGATCCTTTTGGAGTGACTCTGGCTAGCCCCAGCCTGGCAAACGTGGCTCTAACAGACTTTGTCTTTGTTCTACATTCACTCTGCCATGCTTAAAACAATTAGTTTACATTCCTGAAGCCAGTCTCCAAGGTTTATTCCCTTACTTGTATACTTTCTTATGCCAGACTTGTTCCTGATGAAGACTACCAAAGTCCAGCAATAAAAATGCTTCTTTGGATCACCTAATTAATATACCCAATTGCAGGGTCTGAGTCCAACCAAGAAAGGTTGAGCTGGGTCTAAAGAAGGGATAGTGGCCTCCTGCTCTTTCCCCCAGCCTCTCAGGATCGCAGAGACAATCAGATACAGCAGGGAGTCTAGTCAAGCAGGAACTCATTTATTTCCCCACAGCAAGCATCTCCTAAAGCAAAAAATTGAAGAACAGGAAAACAGCAAGTTAATGGTTTTAAAGGTCAGTCTATCATGTGCCTAGGCAACCTAGGCTGTACCTAGTGAACACACACCATTCGTGCAGTGACCTCATCTGGCTCAATCTTGTCCCAATTACCCTTTTTGTGAACATCTCAGGATTCACCCTCCTGATTTCTCCTCAGTGCCATCTTTAACTGGCTTATGTGCCCTTCACCCAATCAAAACAAACCACCACAGCCTCGCCTCCAGAAGGCCAAGCAACCAGGAGCCTGCAGAGAGACCCTGTCTACTCCTTCCCCCACTTAGGGCAGAGGGCAGAGGACAGAGAGCAGAGACCAGAGACTATTGGATTTGCTTGCATTTACTGAAAGGGAAACCTGGTCACCTAACCACCAGGAGAAGAAGAGTCTCTTTCTGCACCTACTGAAAGAAGTTATGGGAAATACAATATAAGAACACACTCAGGAACAGAAACACAAATATGACACTGCAAGAGTCTAGAGATTCTATACCAGCAAGACCTGAGCACTCCAGTACATATGAAGCAGAAGAGAATGCCCTCAATGAGGATATGAGAAAATCCCTTAAAGAAATGGAAGAAAAACAACAACCAAAAATTCCAACAAATGCAAGAAATGGAGCAAAACACAAAACAAAAATTAAAAGAAACAATTCAAACAGTACAAGGGTTGAAGGCTAAAATAGAGACAATAAAAAAAACACAGCCTGAAGGAATGCTGGAAATAGAAAAACTGGTCAGGTACTACAGATGCAAGCATAACCAACAGAGATGGAAAAGAGAATCTCAGGTGTTGAAGATACACTAGGGGAAATTGGATTCATCAACAAAGAAAATCTTAAGTCCAACAAATCAGTAGTAGAAAACATCCAGGAAATATGGAATTCTGTGAAAAGACAAAACCTAAGAATAATAGGTGTAGACAAAGGTGAAGGACCCATCTCAAAGGGGCAGAAAACATATTCAACAAAATCATAGATTAAACCTAAAGAAAGACATGCCAATGAAGGTGCAAGAAGCTTACAGGACACCAAATAGAGTGGATCACAAAAAAATGTCCCCTGGCCACATAATAATCAAGACACCAAGCATACAGAATAAAGAATACTTAGAGTAGCTAAGGAAAACGGTCAAATAACATATAAAGGAAAACCTATAAGATGGAGAAAACAAGATATTCCATGACAAAACCAGATTTAAACGATTCATATCCACTAACCAAGCCCTATAGAAAATTCTGGAAGCAAAACACCGATCCAAGGAAGTTAACTACAACCAGAAAAACAAATGTAATAGATAATCCCACTTTTCCAACAGCCAAAAGAGAAAAGGGGTGGAAATCCACATACAATTCTGCCAACAGCAACCATTCCAAAACAAACAAGAATGAGCAATCAATGATCAATAATATCCTTCAATATTAATGGTCTTAACTCGCCCATAAAAAGGTCACAGGCTAACAGATTGGATTCAAAGACAGAATCCATCCTTCTATTGCATACAGGAAACACACCTAAGCTTCAAAGGCAGATGTTACCTCAGAGTTAAGGATTGGGAAATGATTTTTCAATCAAATGGATACAAGAAACAAGTAGGGGTAGCAATCCTAATATCTAACGAATTAGACTTTAACTGAAAATAATCCAAAGAGATGAAGGAGGTTATTTCATACTCATCACAGGACAAATCCACCAAGATGAAGTCTCAATTGTGAACATCTATGCCACAAACACAAAGGCAAAAGAAACATTACTAAAACTCAAACTGCACATAAAACTTCACACACTTATAGTGGGAGATTTCAACACTCCACTCTCACCACTAGACAGGCATATCAGACAGAAACTTAACAAAGAAATAAAGGAAATAATAGAAGCTATTACCCAATTGGGTTTAACAGACATCTATAGAACATTCATCCAAACACAAAAGATTATACCTTCTTCTCAGCTCCACATGGAGCCTTCTCAAAGAGCTCTTGAATCCCAGACTGATGGATGAGAGGCCAACAGGGGACTGATCCAGACTCCATGAATGTAGTGCCAGGGAGGAGGCCACAGAAATCACCGGGGCCTTGGGTAGTAGATCAGTGTTTCCCATGGTTTATGAATGACCTTTGGGTGCCTATTCCAAATAGAGGGATGGCTCTCTCAGCCTGGGCACATGGGGAAGGGCCTAGGTCCTTCTCTGGATGAAATGACAGATTTTAGAGACTCCCCCCCCAAGGAAGGTATCACCCTCCCTGGGGAATGCTGTGGAGATTGGGCAGGGAGGCTGGGGGTGGCTGATAGAGAGACAAGGGAGGAGGGGTGGGAGAGGGAGTTGGGACTGACATGTGAAACATTCATGTTTCTAATTTAAATAAAAACATATATTAGAAAAAAATTGACCACATACTTGGCAACATAGAAAACCTCAACAGGTTGGAAAAACTCCAAGTATCTAATTAGACCACCATGCTTTAAATTAGAATATTCAACAACAACACAAATTGCAGAAACCCTACAAACTCATGAAAATGGAATAATGCACAGTTTCACTACTCCTGGGTCAAAGAAGAAATACAAAAGAAATTAAAGACTTCCTAGAATTCAATGAGAAGACACAGCATACACAAACTTGAGTGACACTTTGAAAGCAGTGATAAGAGGAAAGATCATAGCATTATGTTCCCCAGGAAGAAATGTGAGAATACTCACATTAGAGAATTAACAGCCCAATGAAAGCTCTAGAACAAAAAGAAGCAAACTCACCCCAGTGGAGTAGATGCCAGGAAATTATCAAATTGAGGGCTGAACTCAATAAAGTAGAAACTAGGAAAACAATGCAAAGAGTTAATGTAAGGAAGAGTTGGTTCTTTGAGAAAATCAACAAGATAGACTAACCTTTATTCAAACTTACCAAACAGTAGAATGTGAACATGCAAGTTAACAATATCAGAAATGAAAAGAGGGACATAACAATGGACACTAAGAAATCCATAGAATCACCAGGTCATACTTTGAAAACCTGCACTCCACAAAATTCGAAAATTTAAAGGAAATGGACAATTTTCTGAATAAATATAACTCGCCAAAATTAAATCAAGAACAGTAAGTAATCTAAATAGACCTATAACCCCAAAGGAAATAGAAACAGTCATCAAAAGTCTCCCAACCAAAAAAAAAAAAAAGAAAGCCCAGGTCCAGAAATTCAAAGATCAGCTGATACCAATTCTCCTCAAAGTATTCCATGCAATAAAAGCAGAAGAGTCTTTGCCAGACTTTTTATGAGGCTTCAATAACCTTGATACCCAAGCCATACAAGGACACAAGTAAGAAACAGAACTTCAGACCCACATCCCTGATGAACATTGATGCAAAAATACTGGCAAATTGGATCCAATAACACAAAAGAAAAATCATCCACTATGATCAAGTAGGTTTCATCACACTGATGCAGGGACGGTTCAATATATAAAAATTCATCAATGTAATCCACCATATAAACAGGTTGAGAAACAAAAATCACATAACAAAATTAAACACCCATTCATGATAAAGGTCTTGGAGAGACCAAGGATAACAGGAACATAATAAAATAATAAAACATAATAAAAGCTATATGCAGCAAACATAATAAACATAATAAAATCTATATACAGCAAATAAACAGCCAACATCAACATAAACGGACAGAAACTCAAAGAAATTCCTCTAAAATCAGGAACAAGTCAAAGCTGTCCACTCTTTCCATACCTCTTCAATAATGTACTTGAATTTCTAGCCAGAGCAATAAGACAACAAAAGTAGATCAAGGGGTTACAAATTGGAAAGGAAGAGGCCAAACTCTCACTATTTGCAGATAATGTGATAGTTTACATAAGTGACCTGAAAAATTCTACCAGGGAATTCCTACAACCGATAAATACCTACAGCAAAGTAGTAGGATACGATATCAATTCAAGAAAATCAGTAGCCCTACTATATATAGACGATAAGAGGGCTGAGCAAGAAATCAGAGAAAAATCACCCTTTACAATTGCCACAAACAACATAAAGTATCTTGGGGTAACCCTAACCAAACAAGTGAAAGACCTGAATCATTTTGAGTCTTTGAAGAAAGAAATTAAAGACAACACCAGAAAATGGTAAGATCTCCCATGCTCTTGGATAGGTAGGATCAACATAGTAAAAATGGCAATCTTTCTGAAAGCAATCTACAGATTCAATGCAATCCCCATCAAAATTCCAGCACAATTCTTCACAGACCTTGAAAGAATAATTCTCAACTTTATATGGAAAAACAATAGACCCAGGATAGCCAAAAAAATCCTGTTCAACAAGGCAACATCTGGAGGCATCACCATCCCTGACTTCAAGCTCTAGTATAGAGCTATAGTCCTGAAAACAGTGTGGTATTGGCACAAAAATAGACAGGCAAACCAATGGAATCAAATTGAAAACCCTGATATTAACCCACATTTATGTGAACACTTGGTTTTTGACAAAGAAGCTAAAATCATACAATGGAAAAAAGAAGGTACCTTCAGCAAATGGTGCTGGCATAACTGGATGCTTGCATGTAAAAGACTGCAGATAGATCCATGTCTATCGCCATGCACAAACCTTAAGTCCAAATGGATCAAAGACCTCAACATAAATCCAATCACACTGAAAAGCTTAGAAGAGAAAGTGTAGAGCACCCTTGAATAAATTGGTTCAAGAGACAACTTCCTGAACATAACACCAGTAGCACCAACACTGAGATCGACAATTAATAAATGGGACCACCTGAAACTGAGAAGCTTCTGCAAGGTAAAGAACACAGTCAACAAGACAAAAAGGCAGCCCACAGAATGGGAAATGCTATTCATTAATTCCACATCTGACAGAGGGCTGATCTCCAAAATCTACAAAGAACTCAAGAAGCAAGTCTCCAAAGCACCAAAGGATCCAATTAAAAAGTGCTCTACAGAACTAAATAGAGAATTATCAATAGAGAAGTCTAAAATGGCTAGGAGATACTTAAGAAAGTGCTTAATATCCCTAGCAATCAGGAAAATGCAAACCAAACAACTCTGAGATACCATCTTACTCCGGACAGAATGGCTAAAATCAAAAACACCAATGACAGTTCATGCTGGAGAGGATATGGAAAAAGGGGATCACTCCACAACTGCTGGTGGGAGTGCCGACTTGTACAGCCACTATGGAAATCAGTATGGAGATTCCTCAGGAAAATGGGGATCAGTCCACCAAAATACTCAGCAATTCCACTCTTAGGCATATACCCAAAAGATGCACATTCATTCAACAAGGACGTCTGTTCCTCTATGTATGCAGCACTATTTATAATAGCCAGAACCTTGAAGCAATCCAGAGGCCCTCAAATGAAGACTGGATAGAGAAAATGTGGTACATTTATAAATTGGAGTACTACTCAGCAGAAAAAACAATGGAATCTTGAAATTTGCAGGCAAATGGATGGCACTAGAAGAAACCATCCTGAGTGAGGTAACCCAGCAAAAAAAATATAAACATGGTATGTACTCACTCATATATGGATTTTAGACATGTATCAGTGGAGTGCCAGCCTACAATCCCACTGCCAGAGAGTCTGGGAAAAAGGACAGAACCTAAGAGAGATATGCGTGGCACCCCAGAGAAGGTGAACTGAGGCAAGTTCTCCTTAGCAGATTGGGAACATGAGGGGCAAGGGGAGAGGGGGTTATGAAAAAGAGAGGGAAGAGAAGGACATGGGGGAGCAGAAAGGTTGAGTTGGGGGAAGAATAGAAGAGAGCAGGATGAGAGATATCATAATAGAGGGAGTCATTATAGATTTGTGGGGAGATCTGGCACTAGGGAGATTTCCAGAGATCTACAAGCATGACACCAACTGGCAAACTAAGCAGTAGTGGAGAGACTACCTTAAGTGCCCCTACATGATAATGATTTTGATGACTATCTTATATACCATCCTAGAACCTCCATCCACTGACAGACAGAAACAGATGCAGACACCCACAGCTAAACACTGAACTGAACTCCTGGAGCCCAATGACAGAGAGGGAGGAGTGATGAGCAAAGGGGTCAAGACTGGGCTGGTGAAACCCAAAGAAACATTTTACCTGAACCAGGGAGAGATCTTGGATTCCAGTCTGATGGCTGAGAGGCCAGTATGGGACTGATCCAGATGCCCTGAATGCTGGTGTCAGTGAGGAGACCTAGACAATCTATGTGGCTTTGGATCTACTATACATCCCTGGCATACTAATGGACTTTGGGTGCCCATCACACAATGAGGGATGGTCTCTTAATCTGGACACTTGTGGGAGGGCCTAGACCCTCCCTGGAATGAAATGACAGACTCTAGAGATCCCCCACGGAGGGCTTTACCCTCCCTGTGGAAAGGGGTGGGGATTCAATGGGGGTTGGGAGACTGGTGTGGGGGAGCTGGCATGGAGGGGAGGGAGATGGAGCTGGGACTGACATATGAAACAAGCTTGTTTCTAATTTAAATATATAATAAAATAAAAATAAACCACCATATCCTAGACCATTCTAGCACAAACCTCCCTTTTCCCTTTCTTAAAAATTACAAGAGGAAGGTCATTTGATGCCCTTCCCCAAGCAGAAAGCAGCCACTTTTACTTTTCTTCCACTCTCTGTGAAAATAGGTGTTTGGGTGTGGTTTGTACCTATTCAGGGGTCCAGGGAGAAACACCGATGTCAGGGGTGTTGGATGGACGTCCATCACTTTTATGTCAAATAAAAGCATGCTACTATTTCTTTTATTCCTACAGTTTTACTAAGAGCCACAAGGTCCCCTTTATCATTTTTTATTTTTTAACAGCCTTTTTCCTTTCTATTGAAAAAAGTGTTCTGCAGAAAAAAACCCTGTTTCAAAGCACAACTTTTTCCCATGGTTTCCTGTTTACTAGTGTCATTCCTCTTTGTCCTCACTGGACCCTTCTGAAGATATTAGCCCTATCATTTTTATCATCTTGAGAGCCTTGTTCTAGAAGTTTTGAAAGTTATATTTCTTTGTCTTGGCTTCTTCAATAAACCCTACCTATCAAAAAATCTAACAATAAACTAGAGTTATTCATACAAGATGGAATCATTTCTTACTTTGGAAAAGTCTTCTTTGTTGGATTCCTCTGTTAACAAAGCTGACTTTAGCCAAAATCTACTTTTCTGGAAATTTTATGCTTCATGTTTTTAAATTACATTTACTGACTCTGCTCATTCCACAGACATTGAACTAGATGCCAAGGTTTCTACTTATTATATGAAAAATCAGGTTCTATATGCTACCCAACTGTCTATGTCACAAGTTGAGTGTTCTGTAAGTGAATTCAGAAGGAAGGATGTGGAGAGCCTGTCGTGAAATGAATTGGATCCAACATATCAGCATGGAAGGGGAAGATAAGCTTCAGAATGGTTTCCATATGATAGAAATTGACAGACATTACACATCCAGAATGGTGAGGATAAAGAAAAAATTGTGAGTGAGTGAACACAGCTTGGGTTGGGTGTAAATTCAATGGAGAGAAGCAAATACATAAGCAAGATAAACTTACCTAGGAGTTACAGATGAAACACTAGAGTACAATATACAATATTGGAATGGAAGCAAGATAAATCTCTAAAAATAAATATAGATCAGGAAATAGAAGCTTTTCCTAACCTTTGTCTTTCCCTTTTACGCTTAACTATTTTGCATGTATTCTAGACTTAGATGTACAGAAAGTCACCATCACTCCTTCATTCCTCACTACCATCACAAATGTCTTGTTCATATTCGTGGAATCTGAAAGAAACAGAATCAGATGGTGATAGAATACTTCAGTGCTCCCACCGAGAAACTACTCAACACCCCTCTCTCCTCTCATTACAGAAATAGAGAAAATGTCCTTATTGACACCAACTAGGAGTTGCCTCAGTCAATAACAATTGCCGTTTTAAACTCTTTGATGATTTCATGCATGCATTCAATGTTTTTGTTGTTGTTGTTGTTATATTCACACCCCATTTTGATCCCCCAACTCAGCCAACTCAGCCCGATCCTTTGTGTACTCCTTCAGATTTCATGTCTTCTCTTTCTATTAGTCTTTACATCCTACTGAGCCCAATTAATGACAGGCATATACTCCTAATTCTGTAGAGAGTATATGCCTGGAGGCCACATGCTTAAGGAAACCACTTGTCCCTCCCCTAGCAGCAGTCAGCTTTCAGTAGTTCCTCAGCTTGTTTTGGTGGCTTGTATGCCTCTCTCCTTCCATATGGAATGCTAACTGACTTGATGATGTACAAGTCTTGTGCAGAAAACCATAGCTGCTATGAGTTAATTAGTGCAGTGGTCTTGTCATGTGCACAAGACGCTGTTTTGTCCTGGTCCTACTCAACTTGCCTTTGTATCATTTTTCTGCTACTTTTTTTTATGATGTTCCCTGAGCCTTGTGGAAAAGCAGTGTAATATGTGTAATTCCATTTGTGGCTTAATGAATACTTTGTAGGTATTTGTTCTTTGAAATCTGGCCAGTTGTGAGCCTATATTAGCCACCATCCACTGCATAGAGCTGCTTCTCTAATGAGAACTGGTTGATGATCTAATCTATGAGTTCAGAGATTAGGCATCTGGAAAACAGGTAGATACTAAGTCTGTATAGCAAAATAGTAGTAGTATATTTATCCTTAAAACCTAAGAGCTCATTAGACACAGGTTTCTTGGCCAGATTTAAAGTACCTGGGGTGAGATACCTGTTTTTAACACCATTTTAAATGGCCAAGAATTAAAAGCACCACGCTGCTGATCAGCAGGAGTGAAACAAAATGCAGCAACCCAAAAAGAGTAAGGAAAAATTAGAAATTGTGTTTATATATCTATGTGGAATGGTATCTAATCTGCAATGTTTCAAAAAACATTTATAAAACCATATTCATTTATGTGGGTCTTAAATCTAATCAGAAAACAGTTTCTTACATCCATACGATCCATGCCACTATTGTAAACATATGCCAGTCATTACTATAGCTCCTAGATATCATAGCTGGATGACACTGTTATAGGCTTTTTTCCCTCCAGCAGCTGCATACCACCTTCCACTGCTATGAAAGCTAGCTACCATAGCTAAAGTTTCCAGGTCAGTTCCAGCTTCATTTCTCCAAGCTCTATGATAGAAATATGGAGTATCTTCAGCAATGTGGTTTTGCCATTAAGTTCTGCTAGACAACAATGAGCAGTGGCAATAATCTGTTTTAGATAACTACCATATTTATGTGGTTCTTATCAATAAATAGAAAATTTTAAGACATTATTTTTAATAAATATCTTCTCAGACTTAAAAAATTTACAATATAGATATTTCATGATGTCAACTGTCATGAAGTCCTATTCAGTCCTATCTTTCTTTAACAGTTATCCTTATTTACCTTAGTATGTCTATACTTATTACACATATCAAAAATGTCGTACTTTATTGCTCCATCTAAAATTCCAAGCTCAAATTTATTCAAATATGACCATATTTCTGTAATTAGTTTATTACTTTATCTCTGTCATTCCCTAATTTCTCTCAGTGTATTAGCTGAGGATGCTACTTTGAGGTATTTTCATTGAGTTTAAGAGTAACACAGTTGAGTAATTCTTGCTTTTCTTTAGCTAGTTTTCATTGTCACAAATATATCATTGGCCAGAGTTTGCCCACTTTAAAATACACCTTGAAACCTGATTACTATTTCAATCGTGTTGGAATATGAGTGCTAGGAACTGGTAGTGTGTAGGAAGGCAGAGCTATCATAAAAAGTTAATAGCCTTTAGGAAAGAATGGATTAGCTATTCTGGAAAATTTGCCTATTTTTCTCTTCTATACCCACTGTATTAACTGTATTTATACTTGGGATGAAGTATCATTATTAAAAGCAACTTAAAGAAGGAAGAATTTGTTTTATGATGGTTCCAGACACAGTCGGTGATGACAGGAGAGGAATGAAGGTCAGAGTAGAGAGCAAAGAGATCCCATTTTATCCAAACACAGGAAGCAAAGAAATGGAACAGGAAGTGGCTGAGGTTACAACCTTCACAGGTCTCCTTCCATGATAGACTTTGCCAGAAGACTCAGCAGACCAAAAGTTTGACAACATCATAACCCCCAAAGCATCCCTAGCTAAGAACCAAATGTTCAGTTACATGAGCCTGTGGAACATTTCTCATGCAGACCCACAAATCCCCTTTTACTTTTCTTTCTACTTAGGTTGAAGAACCAAGAGGCTCTCTCCAGACCCATCCCTCTGACCTTGAACTTCCTAGAAGCAGAACCATAAGCCAGATGTGAATCTTCTCTTCATAAATATCCCAGATTCAGTTATTATGTTATAGCGAAAGAAAACAAAGTAAAACATCTACTTATGCCATAATTATATGTATACATATAATTATCTATATGCATACAGCAAAATGTACCTTTTATGTACAATCAATATGTGGTAAGACTTTTACAATAAAAATGGAACAGGTGGGATATTTTTGCTTTTTAATATGGCAAAATGGCATAACATAATATCTTCAATGTTCAGACATCAGGGAAATGCAAATCAAAACCACTATGAGATTCCATCTTATACCTGTCAGAATGGCTAAGATCAAAAACATCAATGAAAGCTTATGACGGAGAGGATGTAGAGAAAGGGGACCACTCCCCCATTGATGGTGGGAGTGCAAACTTTTACTGCTGTTGTGGAAATCAGTATAGCAATTTCTCAGAAAATTAGGGATCGGCCTACCCTAAGACTTTGCAATACCACAATTGGGAGGATGAATATTCACACCAAAAGGACACGTGCTCAACTATGTTCATAGCAACATTGTTCATAATAGTCAGATCTTAGAAACAACCTAGATGCTCCTCAACTGAAGAATGACTAAAGAAAACATGGTGAATTTGCACAATGGAGTACTACTTGGTGACAAGAAACAATGGCATCCTAAAATTCACAGGTGAATGGGCAAAACTAGAAAAAAAAAACATCCTGGGTGAGGTAAGCTAAAACCAGAAAGACAAATATAGTATGTACTCATAAGTGGATACCAGATATAAAGCAAAAGGGACCCAGCCTACAATATACAACTCCAGAGAAGCTTGAACCTCTTCCTGAAACAGAAGCAGATGATAAAATCCAGAACTAACCATTGGGTCAAGCTCCTGGAGTACAATTATACTAAGGAGGAGCAAAAATATGAACACAGGAATCAAGACCATGATGGGGAAACCCACAGAATCAGCTGACCGGAGTTTGTGAGAGATCGTTGGCTCAGACCTGACAAATGGAGAACCTGCATGACACCGGACTAGACTCCATTGATATAGGTGACAATTGTGCTGCTGGAACAATATATGAGGCCACTGACAGTGGAGCCCATTCTATATGGAAAGAAACCATGCCCAGTCTAGACACAGGGTTGTGAGGCCTGGAAAGGTGCCTTGGTCCTATCTCAGTGAGATGATGAGACAGACTTAGTAGACTTCCTAGGGAAGGCCTTACCCTCTGTGAGGAGCAGATGGGTATAGGGGGAAGCAGGAGGAGAGGAGGAAGAGGGAAATGGGATTGGAATGCAAAAAATTAATAAATTAAAAAATAAAAAATAGAGCAAATGGCATAAAGTGAAATGCCTACTTTACCTATAATACTCTCACCCACGACTCCCTAGTGTAAATTAATATTCAGTATTTTTAGTCAAGCTCCTCATGTTTATCAGACACATGAAACTTTATTTAACATTTTTCTTCATGCACCAGCCTGTACTCTGAAATTCATTTACTTTTCATGTAATGTATGTTATATTAAAATGTTAATGTCCTTCTAGAACTTACATGTTTAAATACACTCCCAAAGAAATATATTATGAAAATGGCCTTTGGAGATTATTAGGTTCTGAATTCAAATAGTATGAAAGAGGAACCACCATTCTTTGCACCAAGCACATAGGGAGAAAGTACTGTATGTGATCCAGGAGGAATGAACAGTCAGACACGAAACCTTCTTTAACATGAAGTTTGTATTTGTTACCATATAAGAGTTTCATCAGCATGTGGGCTATTCTAGACTAGTGATTTATCTGTGGATTATAGTCCCATCCCGAAAGCATCTTAAATATAAAACCTGCTAACTTTTTATTGATTATATGCTTAAATATTTAATAATATCTGTCATAAAAGTCTTCCCCCCCTGTATTTTCTAATTTTATTTTGTGTATCTAGATATGTTGCTAGTTTTGCATATTAACTTTGTGCAAAGCCCACATCAGTCCTGCCTTCCTTTTCTAACCCTGCTGAGGCTCTGCCTAGAAATCAATGCTTTCAGAATTATTGAAATAAACACCCCCATGGAGGGCCTCACCCTCCCTGGGGAAATGAGGGGATAACGGGGGGGGGGTTGGGGGGAGGGCGCGGGAGGAGGAGAGGGAGGGAATGGGAGAGGGACCTGGAACTGACTTGTGAAGCAACCTCGTTTCTTATCTAAATTTAAACTGGAAAATAAAATAAAAAAATAAATAAATAAAAATAAAAAATTAAAAAAAAAAGAAATAAATATTTTTATGCATAAGTTACCTTATCTCAGGTTTTTTCTTACAGCAACACAAAATAGAATAAGACATATCTATATTTCCCTTGAATGTTGTATGTAATGCTTTAGAAAATACTAAATAATAGTAGTAATGATGAACATCGTCACCATTTTCCAATAAATGCAAATCTAATGATTTAGCACCATGAAAGCCATGTTGATGTTTGAATATTTTATCGTATTAAGAAATTGTTGTATTTCCTTTGTAATTGAGTTTGTATCAAGAATTTTAGGAGCTAGAGAGATAGCTCAATGTTTAAAATCACTTCAAGCTTACAGGAGACCTGGGTTTAATTTCCAGCATCCACATGGCAGCTCATAACCAGTTACAGATGATCTGACATCCTCTCTGGCCACTGAAGATGGGAGGCTCAGACACACGCAGGCAAAACACTCATACCCATAAAATAAAAATAGATGCATTTTTGAAATACGTTTTAAAAAAGAGTATTTAAGAAGATGGAATGGTTAGGTACCCCAAATTGACTATTCCACCTTGTAAAACCATGTAACCTATTAGACTGAATTATGCTCCATACATGTGTACAGGTAAAATGATCATTCCTAAAATACGATGAAGGCTATGTAGAATTTTACTAAGTTAATTTTCAATATTAATAGTTAAAATTTCATGACATGTTTGCAAATGTTATGTGTTAAAATGTTCTAGATTGTTCATATGACCAGTTTCTGCAGACCTAGTACAAACTTATACTATGTCAGTGTTGGTCTTTTACTTTGAAATGCTCTGCTTAGGTATAGGACTAGTAATGCTGCTGACTGGGTGAACACTTGCCTAGCTTATGTGGAGCTGAAGTCCGTCTTTAGCATAACAAAGATTTAAATGTGGTATAACTGTGAGAGTTTTCACCTCACACTTTTAAACTCCGTGTTCATGATTCTATTCCCAGAAATAATCAGAAATTACGAAGAGTCAAACACTTTGCAAATTTTGTTAAAGACCTAGTTAAAAAACTAAAAGGGCTTCCTAATACTGCTAAACTCTGATGCATCTGAAAAAACAAGAAATGAAAATCTTTACAGGCCAAGTGTTGAGAAACCAGGTGTCTACAGAGCACTGGAGACTGACCTGTGGGTTATGCCTGTGACTCTATACTTCTTCTGGAAACTCTCAGGAATACATATTTTGGTACTAAGAGAAGTACTATTCCCTTTTCCATTTATTTGCTATTATAACCACATGATTTATCAGAACTCTACACTTAATTACTTAACTACATGCCATGACCTGCTATAAGCTCAACGAGTAAAAGGGCTATTCCTCTCTCCTGTTCCCCTCTTCCCTTCAGCATCAATTTTTACAGTTTATGATGTCTGTCTCATTATTCAAACCTATATTTATAGGTAGTCGTGTGTGTATGTGTGTGTGTGTGTGTGTGTGTGTATTACTGAGTATGCAAGTTTTCAGTGGGTATTTTATCCAATGGATAGAAACTGAAAAGAAACACAGTTTTTCTTTCTAGTTTGTTTTGCAAATCTCTCTTCCTTCTTAACTGTCCTTAGATAATTTGCTGGTGGTCAGGATTCTGGCGACCACGCTTTTCTGTACTATTGCATGACTTTCCTTTGCTCCTGGTCTTTCCATCCAATGGTCTTAATCTAATTGCAGCCCAACAAAGACTCACCATCCTGATGCCACTATCACAATCTATATCCCTTCTCTAGAATGTACTTTCCTATTGCTTTTTGCTGTCAGATTCTAGCAGGATCTTCCAGAAGGCTTTGCATGTTCAAAAATGTTGGTTACCTTTGTCTTAGAAAATAGATGTTTCTCTGTGGTCCTTGAGTACTTCATATTGTGTGGGCAGGTGCATTTATAATATCAACAATTAGAAAATTATAAAATTATTTAGATCCTATTTGTTTAGTAGTTAATAACATTCACGGATGTTTGGCAATAGAAACACCCTGTAGGACTGTCTGCAGCTGCTGTCACTGAAACATTTGCTCTTATAACAAGCTTCATTGGAAATTGTCAGACATTAAATATACAATTCACCATCCCCAAAACAGATGCTAAGTTATAGATACTGAGCATCGAATCTTTAAACAAAAATGAAACAAACAAAGAAAGACCCCAGGAGGCTAAGGTGAGGGCATGATGCCTGAGTTCAGATTCTCAGAGTCCTGGAGAAAATCAGTTTTAGTAGCACATACCTGCAACCCAAGACCTGGAGCAAGATGGAGTGGAGGCAGGCAATGGCTTGATCGCCATTGAAGTTTAATTAAAACAGAGTCCTAGATTCAGTATGAGACCCTTTTCCAGTAAGAGAGGTTAGAGAACAATAGGTGAAGACACCAAAAGGTGACTTCTAGAATGCATATGTACCTCCAACACACATACGTCACAATACACTTGTACACACACACATATACATGCACGCACGCATGCACACACACACACACACACACACACACACACACACATGAAAAGCAAGCAAGCAAATAACAACAGCAAAAATAAAAAATAAAGTAATTCCTTCTTTCCTGGAGTTGCTAATGCTAAGCTGAAGGACACGTGAAGGGTGGTCCTGTGCAAAGCTCTCACATCTGCTTTGCACATGGTGGCATCTACTATTCAGTCTAATATTTTACCCTAATATTAATATCTCTAGAGAAGTATTTAAGGAATAAAAGGACATACACACACACATACACAAAACCATGGCCCACTATGTTTTTTCAATAAATACACAAATTCCAGATATGTACAATGTTCTTCTTGTGCTTCAGCTTTGTAGAACATAGGCTATGTGTGCCACACAGCTGCTGATTTGCCTTGATCTCCAGCTCTTTGGGAAGCTGAAGCTATAGCAACAGTGTTCTCACATTCTCTTGCCCAGGACATAACAGAGTTGCAGGAACTGCAATTTCTTTGGAGAGAGTAAATAAAATGTAGTCTCTTCTTTAGCAATTTGCAAAAAGTGAATGAAAGCAAAACAAGGACGCAAAGAAAAATGAGAGGGTTAATCTGAAGAATATTTTCCAACAGAAGTCACTGAAAACACTGTTATCAGTTGAAAAATAATGTGTTTGGATAAATATTTATGTGTTTCCATAGTGTGCTCACTTACACTCCTTCATGTATCTTGCAGACAGTTAAAGAAACAACTACAAATCATAAATAAGGAACAAAATGAACTCCCCCAAAGTCTCTGATTACTCCATTACTGAAATCCAGCTTAGTAATCAGTTCTTTTCTTTTCCACTGTATTTTGATAAATGAAGCAAAACAAATCTGTAGGATTCATAGACTGTTGCTACTATAAATGAAAGGACCAAACACAGCACTAGTAAGAAATTAACTCATATTTCCTTCAAGAAAAGAAAAGTATGTTGGTAAAACAACATATTCCTAAGGGGAAACAACATCAAAACATCTCAAATAACTTGAGATAAAGGATATGAGTATTTCCATGGACTGTGAGACAAACCAGTTTTTCATGAACTATGCATTTCAATTTTGGATTTCACTACATTTCTTGTATAAATCTTGGGATTTGATTTTATCTTGGTTGCTTGCGCAGTAGAGACTAAATGAGCCTGAGCTGGGCCAACTCAAGGAAGAACAAAAAATAAATCTACCAGAAACAAAGAAAAATTTGATTGGGTCCAGGAAGATATTTCAAAATAATCCACCAGAGATACTGAAACCCCATGTCCTCAAGGACCACCAGAGCCATGAAGCTGAACCCCCTTTTTACTTCAGGCAAGCTCTTGTCAGCCAAAACAACAAGCACATTTTCTATTTTCTACTGTTACAGTAGAAATATGAATCCCGTATGTAGGAAATTCTCAAGGCATTTTACCTCTATACAAATATGTAATAAACTATACACAAGTCTTATCCTTTTGATACTCACTATGTAATTTCATACAAGAGTAAAATGCTGTATGAATCAGACCTGTGGATTATACTCATAAAACATCTTAATCTAGTATTAATTAAAAATCTATATGTAATTTCAGCATAGTCAAAACTGCTAATCCAAGATGATTCTGCAACTCCTTACTGTAAAAATAGAATTTCAAATAAATCCCAGTTATTGACAAAATTGATTTTGAAAGCAACTGTATATTGCCTCTGCGTTTGAAAAATAAGTTGAGTCAGTTCACAGCAAGGTGGAAGCTAATATCTCTTTTTCTCAAATGTGTCAGTCAAGGCCTTCAGGAATAATGTTAAGGGCTAAAATTGGACATCGTATTAAAGCATAAGATGGCACTGTTTCATGCTGTCACTGGGTTCCATGTCTTGATGGAATTCAGTGGGTTTTTTTAATGAAGTAGAAACATTTAAATAACACTTCTTTGTCTGTCTCTTTGATGATAAACAACCAATTTCACAAATTTAACAAATTTTATAATTGGCTGTTTGGATATAATACAGACACAGTTCTCATGTATTTATTATGAACAATCAAATATATATATGTACATATATATTTGTGTATGTTTCATGTTAATATGTCGTACACGTGCTTTCCAACGCATCTGTCAATTTTATACACAAGAGTTTATGAATAGCTCTTTAATTAAAAACAAGTTGAAGTTATGCTCAATTAGTCAAAATCACTATAAAACTTAGAAATTTTCAAATGAATGAGACAACTTTAGTTTATTATACAATACAGACCAAAGAGTGTGTAGTATAGACCAGCTCTGAAATCCTACACCAAATAACTGAGCTAAGATGTACAGTTAGTGACTATTGAAGAAACTATTACTAACAACGCTCTTTGAAGATTTTTTAAGTAATGAAAAATACATTTACCTGCTGAAAGTACTAACAGTCTTATCAAGTAAAACAATAATGTTGTGTCGCATGCTTCTTATTCTATGTTACTTAAAATTACAGTACTATTTAATTAATGATGGGACACCATAAATCCATATTATCTGAAAAACCCTAATGATTTGTGTAGTTTTTCAAGGATCACATTTAGTAACTGAAATAAATCACATGTTTATCGCTATTTACTAAGTATATATAAACATTATTTTTTGCTATAATGCAAATACAAACCTAATATAGATGTGCATGCCCACAATCCTAGTGCTCAAGAGACCAAATCAGAGTTTAGTGAAGGCCATCAAGAGTGATACAGAATACCCTGTATCAAAAATAAATAAGTAAATAAATAAATATTTAGAGCCAGGGACCATAGTTCTACAAAGTGCCTGCCAAGCATGTAGTAAGTTCTGAGCTCAATTCTCAGTGATATTAAAAATATTAACTTATTAAGCATGATTTTCAGAATCGATGTTCACCTGTTACTTATTCTTTTGTAATCTCCAGCTTCTACTGCAGATGGGTTGATGACATGGGCAAATTAACTGTAAGACCAAATGCTATGGGTCAGATCAAAGTCAAGGCAGGCAGGATGCTTGTAACTACTATTTTCTCTTTTCCCCTCGTATAATGTTTTTATAGACATTCTAAATTTCATGCCATGGGAATGATTACATAAGTGGCAATGTGAATGTTCCCAGCTAGCCTATAGCAGATATTATAGTTAATTATCCAACAAAAAAAGGTAATGAAGTGACAATATATTCCCATGTGTTTTCTAAGTTTATAAATTACATACTGTAACATACTTCTCTTTCTCCTAACTTCCTCTCTCCTCCCCCTTGCTCCCAATTAGCTCAGGAGATTTTGTTCCTTTCCCCTTATCCCATTAGGGTCCTCCTTGTTTCCTAGCTTCTCTGGAGGTGTGGATTAGAGGCTGGTAATCCTTTGCTCTATGTCTAAAATCCATATATGAGTGAGTACATACCATGGTTGTCTTTTTTGACTGGATTACCTCACTAAGGACAGTTTCCTCTAATTCCACACATTTGCCTGTGAATTTCAAGGTTCCATTGTTTTTATCTGCTGAGTAGTACTCCATTGTGTAAATATACCACATTTTCTTTATCCATTCTTCAGTTGAAGGGCATCTAAGTTGCTTCCAGATTCTGGCTATTACAAATAATAATATGCTGCTATGAACTTTGCTGAACAGATGTCCTTGTTGTATGAATGTGCATCTTTTGGGTATATGCCTAACAGTGGAATTTCTGGATCTTGTGGTAGACTGATTCTCTTTTTCCTGAGGAACCCCCATACTGATTTCCATAGTGGCTGTATGAATTGGCACTCGCACCAGGAGGAGAGGAGTATTCCCCATTCTCTGATTACTCTCCAACATAAACTGTCATTCTTGTTTTTGATTTTAGCCATCCGGACAGGAGCAAGATGGTATTTCAGAGTTGTTTTGATTTGTATTTACCTGATGGCAAAGGATGTTCAACATTTTCTTATGTGTCCTTCAGCCATTTTAGATTCCTCTACTGAGAATTCTCTATTTATTTAGTTCTGTTATCCACGTTGTAATTGGATTATTTGGTGTTTTTGTGACTAGCTTCTTGAGTTCCTTGTATATTTTGGAAAACAGTCCTCTGTCATATTTGAGGCTGGTGACTATCTTTTCCCATTGGGGGGCTGCCTTTTCGTCTTATTGCCTGTGTCCTTTGCCTTACAGAAGCTTCTCAGTTTCAGGAGGCCCCATTTATCACTTGCTGATCTCAGTGTCTGTGTTATGTTCAGCTCTCTAAGGAACTTCCAGAGGCATCACCATCCCTGACTTCAAGCTCTATTATAGATCTATAGTACTGAAAGTAGCTTGGTACTGGCACAAAAACAGACAGGTAAGCCAATGGAATCTAATTGAAAACCCTGATATGGACCCACACACTTATGAACACCTGATTTTTGACAAAGAAGCTAAAATTATACAGTGGGAAAAAAGCATCTTCAACAAATCGTGCTTAGATAACTGGATTCTGGTGTGTAGAAGACTGCAGATAGATCCATTGCTATCATCATGCACAGAACTGAAGTCCAAATGCATCAAAGACCTCAACATAAATCCAGCCACACTGAACCTCTTAGAAGAGAAAGTAGGTTGTACCCTTGAACAAATTAGTATAGGAGCCCACTTCCTGATCATAAATATGCCTTAATTGTAAAAATCTTGAAGAATGAGGAATAGATTGAATATACTTCAGTGTAAGCACGGTACCATGTGACAGACCTATACCAAACTTGGAAAACTGAGACCAATTTCTCTAAAATCAGCAGTGAGACAAGAATGCCCATGCCAATTCAATTTAGCCTGAGAGACTTAGTTTTATCAATAAACCAAGAGAAGGATAGATGCAAGAGACCCCACACCCCACCTCAGAAATACTTGCTTTTCTCCTGCCCCTTCCACAAGAGCTAGACGTTCATCAAACATGAATCTATAGTGCAAAATGTGGTACATATATACAATAAGATTCTTTTGAGATGCGAAGGTAAAATGAAATTATGGAACTTGCAGGGAAATGGATGAAACTGGAAAACCTTATTTAAAGCAGGTAACCCAGTGCCAAGAAAGCAAGTAGTGTATAATATGTCTCATCTTCAGATCCTAATTTTAAATGTTATATGTGTACATGCAGATAGAAGTAAGTGTGGGAAATGGCCAGGAAACAAGGAAGAAAGCAAGTCAGCATAGTTTCTTCCCAAGGCATATTTAAGCTGTAAGAACTGCTGAGAGACACTCTCAAATCAGCCAAGATGCCTGAAAAAGGTTGAGATGGCCTGCCTGAGCTTCCATGAAAGGACAGTCTCCAACCTGGTGAGCTGCCTTCAATTTGCTACAGACTTCCAAATTTCAGGAGCTGTCACCCATGTTGGCGTGGTCATTAGTAATGTATCTGTGTTTGAGTCATATCTTCTCCTACAAATAACCCTTTACCCATCCTCCTGTAAGTAACTCTAATGATACTCATTGATTCACCAAGTTATCTTTGGTGATGACTGTACTTTGGTCTGTTGTTGGTTCCCTATCTAGAGTGAGTGTATTCATGTCCCTCCAGGAATAGTACCACAAAACAGAAATACCTTAAAGAGATAGCTGTGCATTAATGTTTACACCAGTATTTTTCACTGAAGCCAAAAGAGGAAAGTGACCCAATTTTCTGTCAATAAATGAAGAGGCAAACAAAATGTTATGTAATCATACAGTGACTGGTTCAAGAGGAAATTGAAGATATTATAGTAAGTGAAATAAGCCAATAACAAGAACTCAAGTATGCTAAGTAAAAGACCTAGAGTACTTAAATTCATGAAGACAAAAAGCCATAGAGTGGCTAATGAGACTGCTAACCTACAATAATACCAATTGTTCTCTTCTTCCCTTCCTTCAAGATGTTATGAACTGAGAACTCTGTGAGGGTAAACACATATTTCCTACCTTAAATCACTTCTATCAGGTATGGGGGCCACTGAGATAATAAGGAAACTGATATGGATTGTACTACATTATCTTTAATTACGCCCAGAGAAGCAACAAACTGCTTTCTCCTTCCTGCTTAGGCAATCTTATCATCACAGGAGTTATCTCAGCCTTGTTCCTCAGAAACACATATGCTTGCATATGCTCATGAAAACACAGCAGACAAAGACTAAGGACTAAGCACTTGAGTGCTGACTATGAAATGGAAGCTATGTTGATGATGATAGCTCATTTAATAATCACAACAAACCTATGAGAACTTTATCAATACTAGGATTATCTGGATTTTGATGATGAGGAAATGAAGCCCAGGATCACATGATTAGCAAATACCTGAATTTGAATCAGAATGGAGAGATACCAGCACTAAACTCTGTGCCACCATCACACATTCTATAGAGAAATAAAGCCAACTTGTGCTAATGAAAAAACCACAAGCATACAGTGAAAACCAACTCTACAAACTTTAAAAGATGTGAGCTTTCAAATTTATTGAAACACAACTTTCTCTTTGGAACATTTGAGGTGTAGTTAGAAATAAAGTGGTAAATCCTTTTCTCTAAATTCCATTTAAAGTCTCAGAGCATTAGATTAAAAACTAAGGAAAGAATTGAGATATGCCAACTACTTCATGCCTCAGTCTCCCCACTTGAGGGCTTTGGAGAAGGTCCAGGCTAGCTGATCCCAAGAGCCTCTCTTATACAGATCTTCTGTTATTTTATAAATACATTTAGAAGAGGATAAGCAGCCTAGAGATAATCTCTTTTAATATAGTGGGGAAAGTATCTCCTGTACCGTCAACACACCTGACTTTGTGGTCTGGGGTGAGCCTACCTCCAAGATGTTCTCGTTTCATTTTAATAAAAGTCCATATGCACAAGAAATTTCAGGGCTGAGCAGCTGTCTGAAGCAAATACAGTATAGTTCAGTGAGATTTTTGCTTCTCTCTGTACCCTAAGAATTAGCTTGGAATGAGGTCTTTCTCTATCCAGAACTTTCGTCTTCTCTGCAATCTGTATCTCAGAAAATGGCCAACTTCACTGTCCTTAAGAACAGAAGAAAACACAAGAAAAAGAGAAAAGTGAACTTGGAAGCCAAGATATGGGACTCATAAAGAAACAGTTATTTGGCCTTTGTCTCTGAGTTTCATGGAGGATAATACTAACAGCAGAAGGGGTGTGTGTGTCCCCTCTTGTCATTGTTGTCTTTGTTCTTCTTATGTTAAAAGGAAAGGGGGACCACTGAGGAAGCAGTCACTGAGATCTGTCTTTCAGAACAGGAAAGCAAGGGAAATATGGTCACATAAAGCATCAGTTCCCAAGGGAACAAGAACTGGATGAAAATGTGAGCAACAAACATATGTTTATGGCCCTGGATGTTTTATGTACAAAACAGTAGCAACATAGTCTAAGTAAGATTCAGTTCAGAAAAAAATCTATCATTAATGTCTATCAGGAAATGGATGACACTGATCATAGTCTCCATCTCAAAATGTAGCTGGAGATATTTCTCTGCTTAATGTCAGCTTGTTCATCTTCTTTGTCACTTACTTCCATGAATCATCATTTAAAATAGGGTTGAAGATGAATCTTAGTTGGTAGAATGCATGAAGTCCTGTGTTTGGTCCCTAGCATCACATAAACCAAAAGTAGTGTGACATGCCTGTAGTGCCAGCACCTAGCCAGTGAAGGCAGTAGAAGTGGAAATTCAAGGTCCTCCTAAACTAATAGCAAATTAGAGGTCAATCTATAATACAATTAATAACATTAAATTAATAACTTACTTTTTAGATAAAAACACATTTGTATATATGTGTGGATACCCTGTGTTGGAGATATCCATGGATGTAAAAAGTGGGTGACATTATATCTCTTTTGCTAGAGTCACATGTAGTAGTGAGATCTGGAGTGGATGCCGGAGATGAACTGGAGTTTGCTAGAAGAACAGCAAATACTCTTACCTGCTGAGCTATCTCTCCAGCCCTGAAAGATACCTATTCTTCCCCTAGTTTCATCGGATTGGCATTTGGCCATCTGAATGCCTCTTCATTGAAGTACACCCTCAACACTGCAAGAGCTAGAGAGCTTCCTGCCTGTTTATTCTAATTTTCATCCATCCTTCTCTGCATCAGATATGATACTTGGTACTTGAACAAGAAGCCATGCAAACAGATACTAAATATCTCCACTCAGCAGATCCATGTCATCCTTCCTGTAAACGGGTGTACTGGGGAGGGGCAACAGTCTTCTCTCTGGTTCTCTCAGATAACAAGACAAGTTTCTAAAATAGCAGCAATGCAAAGCTGGCTCAGAGCCTCTCATAGAACTGGTTGTTTTTATTTTTGTGGGTTATGCAAAGTTTCTGGCCCCACCAACAGTGACAAGATATCTCTAGACTAGATGCCCAATTATTGAGACAAGAAGACTTTCTTTCTCTGATACATGACATAGAAACTACCTTGTAAAACTTTGTGCAAGAATATCTCAAGACTAAGTATCAACATTCTAACAATAAATGGGGGATTAATTTTCTCTCTCATACACACATACCTAGTACTAGCCAAGAACCCATGGTTGGGGAACTCACAAGCCCCAGGGGTAAACGAACTGTGATTTCTTTACTAAGTAGACATAGCATCAAAATACCCTCTAAATTCATACCCTTCTATGCATAGATTGATGCAGTTCTCAGACCTCATCAGAGAAGGTTTTGGGGCTATTGATGGTAGTTTATGAAGAAATTCACAATGGTCAAAACTCTCAGAATAAGTGTCAATAGAGTGCTCTGTAGAATGCTCTAGGGCACCTATATCACATCCCATAACACAGTCAACTGACATCTCAGAAGATGGGGAAGAAAGATTTTAAGAGCCATAGGTTGGAGGATGAGAGCCAAACAGTATCTTCTAGACATGACAGAGTGGGTAAACTCACGAACTCATAACAACTGTGGTTGTCTGCACAAGACCTACATGAGATCAAGCTAGTTAATATCCAGCAATGGGAGAGGGGAGAAACTACAAGACTCTATCCTTATGGAGGATCTATTGACAGCCGATGGCTTCTAGGGGTGGAAGAATTAGTTTTCTTTAAGGGTGTGGTTCCTGATAAGTTGTCTGTGACTCAATGATGTCCCCACACCCATGAGTATGTAGGCGGCACGAATTAGACTTGATACGCTATATAATAAGAAAAAAAAGAGGTCATAAACTTTGGAGACATTGGTGAGAAGGACTTATGAGGAGGTATAGGGAGGTCTCAAAAATGAATATGATTAAAAACACATTATACAAAATTCTCAACAAATTAATAAAAAATAATATTTAAAAATTTTCTCCTTATACCATGCTAATCGCTTCTTGAGGATGTGGCTTAGTGAGCAAAATGCTTTTGCCAAAATTATTGCACTGAGGGCCTGAGATTGGCTCTGTAGAAACTTTTAAGATGTTGGACATGAAGTGTTCATCTGTTCACCCCAGAACAGAGAAAGGATGAAGACAATGCATCCCGGGGACCTGTGGATCAGTCAGTCTAGACAAAATGGTGATCGTCATGCTCAGTGAGATCCCTAGACTCAAAAATAAAACATAAAAACATCTGGTAGAGAAGAACAGAAGACATCAGTCATCAGCTTTGGCCTTTGTATGTACAGGCACAGGCACACACACCCTCATCCATGTGTGCTTACAACACACACATGCAGGTCAATAAATAAGTAAAAATAAAGATGTGACAAAAGAAGAATTTCTTATATTATGTCTTGACAAGCATAGCCAAATAATTCTAAAGTTCACATAAGACTTAACTCACTCTGTTATTTACATTTAGAGTTTGCTAATCTTTGTTAAGGTCCTTTAAGAATTTGTTTAAGAGTCAGGACTTTGGCCTTTGACATCAGATGTAACCAGAAGACAAAACAGATCTAAATGCTTATGCACATGCATATGCTGCTTTTTCGATATTTCCATTTTTTACAGTTTATTTTTCCAAGTGTTAGATCTGAATAATGACATGACAGTGTCACTGTAATTTCTACACAGTAAGAGCACAATAAACACATATTTTCACTCTGGTTTATTTGATCATTTTCCCTTGTCATTAGCTTACTTAGTAATGGCATGTCTTATCTCAATAGTTAAAAAGCTTTAAAATGTTAATTTCTTGTCCGTATGTCTTTGATATTCCTCACAGTGACAGACATTTTCATTTTCAACAGCGTTGGGAGTGAAACTTCCATTCCTCTGAGATATGCTATTGAGATGCCAGGAAGTTGCCATGAACTTTCCAAACTGTGAGGCATGGAACATTAAACCCTAAATGCCAAAGAAAATTATTAGCATCATCTTAGTGTTTCCATGTTAGAGACATCACAATACAGAAAACAGAGGGTTACCTGTGAATAACTCCGGATGAATTTTAAATATTAGCCTCGCCATGAGAGCTATAGCCTGTGCAAATTAGCTACACTTATTTCCACATAGGTAAATGTAGAAGGCAACTATGGTTTGACACATATGTAAAGTTAGATACTGGCTCTAATGGTGGTCGGCTATATCCGACTCTTAATAGAGGTAGATAACAAATGACTATAGCCCTATATTCCCTCTGAAATCCAAAGCCATTCCTCTTTGTCCCCTGAATTAATAAGCAAATTTGAAGATACTGGGAGAAAAGATTTAGTTGGCTTCATGACAAGGTGTAAAAAGGAACAAAAATAAAATAGCATAAACAGACATATCATAAAATTTTGATGGAAAGAACAATTAAGAAAATGTGAAAAATGAGGAAACACCAGTAGAGTCCCTACATTTATCTTGCCATCAAGACGTCTGCTAGTACATAGCTGACTACAAACAAGAACCATTCATCAGGAATATAGAGTAAGAATTTCTAGATATAAAAGTCGGATGGACTTAGCCCTGCACACACACTACAAAATCCAAAATGAATTGTGTGACTCTTGAGTATCCATCCAACGTGTGTGCTTCAAACATAAAATGACTAACTACATGACAGTTAAGGACTCAAAATAGTGAAACCTTACCAAGGTTGAAAACTCACCTCTCCAATTGATTCACATCGACTCAGTAACAGCAAGAAATCTTCTGCCTAAAGAAACCAGAAGATACAACTTGAGAATTTTGAGAACGCCCCTCAAAGTAGAGAACAATTGCACACAGTTTCTGAGAATGTGGGGTTACATTAAGCCCACCAGTATACATGTAATGAGAATACCAGTTTGCTCTTTCTTCTGTTTAAATTTACTTCTCTGTCCCTAGAGCAAAGGGTTCAAATCTTGCTGGTTCCTGTTTTGCACATGTTAGCTTGTCTAGTAGTGTACCCAATATCTCTGTAAGGCTTTATTTATATCTGTTCATTATTTTTTGCTGAGTTTTAATTTGTTTATTTTGGTGCAACTGTAAGAGAGTCTTTCTGGCAATCTCCATGGGAGAATTCACTGAATGCGTAAAAATGATAAAAGATATCAAAGTCTAACAATGTTTGGGGGTACAGCCTTTTGGGGTTTGCATGCATGGAATCAATTTATCTGCATGCAACATTCATCACACTACTTTTTAATTTGGTTGTTATCATGCTTTACTGCGAAATCGTTCAGGCCAGTGCATCTGAACCCATGTTAAGTAGAAGCAGCCAGTGTGGGCCTGGTCTTGTTTCTGATCTTAGGGGAAACACTAAATGTGCTATGCTATTTCCGAATTTGTCATGAATGGTCTTTATTATGTTGAGTTATGAACATTTAAGTTTAATATGTTGAGGATTTTTATTATGAACAGGTGGTGATCCTATTGTGGTATTTTTCTGTATCTTGTTTGATGATCATATAATTTTTACTACTTCTCCTGTTAATGCTTTGGTTCACATTTATTGATTTGACTCTTTAGAAGTCTCTTTGCATTCCAGTAATAAATCCCACTAGGTGGTGAAGAATGACTCTTTAACCATTATGCTGAATTCAGGATGGATAGAGCTTTCTCAGTGAATATGTTTATATCCATTGGGAAACTGATCATGCATTTTTCTTTTAAAATTCTATTCTCTCTGTCTCTCTCTGTGTCTGTCTCTGTCTCTTTCTCTCTCTCTTGAGTGTGTGTGTGTGTGTGTGTGTGTGTGACTGTGCGTGTGTCTTTTTCTAGTTTTAATATTAGCACAACTTTGATTTCACCAAATGAGTTTGGAAATAGTCCTTCTTTCATTTCTAGAAGCATTTGAAACTGACTGATGTTAATTCTTTTTTTTAAATCTTTGATCAAATTCATCAGTGAAAGTATAAAGTTCTGGATTTTTCTTGGTGTTGGATTTATTTTCATTATAGATTTAATCTCCTATTGATTATTGGTCTGTTTAGATTTTCCATTTTTTAATTTAATTTTAAATAGCTTGTTTTACATGTCAATCCCAGTTCCCTCTCCCTCCCCTCCTCCCGCACTCCCCTTCCCCCCCACCCTCCCACCCTATTGCCAAATCCTTCCACATAGGGGATATCTAGAGTCTGTCATTTTACTCTGGGTAGGGTCCAGGCACTCCCCTAAGAGTCCAGGCTGAGAGAGCATCCCTCTTTGTGCTATAGGCACACAAAGACTGTTTGTATACCAGGGATAAACACTGATCCACAGCTCAGGGCCCCATAGGTTGCCCAGGCCTTCTCGCTGATACTCACATTTGGGGGGTCCAGGTCAGTCCCATGCTGGCCCCCCCACTGTCGGTCTGGGGTCCAAGAGCTCTCCCCTGTTCAGATCAGCTGTCTCTGCTGGTTTTGCCAGCCCATTCTTTGCCAATTTGCTCATCACTCCTCTCTCTCTGTCACTGGGTTCCTTGGGTTCAGTTCAGTGATTAATTGTGTGTTTGCCTCTGCTTCCATCAGTCACAGGATGAAGGCTCCCGGATGGTTATAGACATCAAGTTCATTATCAGGAATGGGCATTCGAGGTGGTCTCTCCACTATTGCTTAGCTTGCCAATTGGTGTTATCCCTTTAGATCACTCGAGGTCACTCTGGTGCCTGATATGTATTCGATCCTATGATTCCCTCCTCCCCCTATTCTACTGTGGAGAGAGAGCAACACTCCTCCACTGCTGGTGGGAGTGCCGACTCATACAGCCTCTTTGGAAATCAGTATGGAGATTCCTCAGGAAAATGGCAATTAATCTACCACTAGACCCAGCAATTCCACTCTTAGGCATATATCCAAATGAGGCAAGTTCATACCACAAGGGCATCTGCTCCACTATGTTCATAGCAGCATTATTTGTAATAGCCAGAACCTGGAAGCAACCTAGATGCCCCTCAACTGAAGAGTGGATACAGAAAATGTGGTACATTTACACAATGGATTATTACTCAGCAGAAAAAAACAATGGAATCTTGAAATTCGCAGGGAAATGGATAGCACTGGAAGAAACCATCCTGAGTGAGGTAACCCAGTAGCAAAAAGACAAACATGGTATGTACTCACTTATATATGGATTTTAGACATGGATCAGGATAGTGCCAGTCTGCACTTCCACTGATAGAGAGTCTGGGAAACAGGAAAGAACCTAAAAGATATGCATATATGCATAGTACCCAAGAGAAGAGGATTGAGACAAGATCCCCTGAATGGATGGGGAACACGGCGAGGGGTGGGGGGGAGTGGGACCTGGGAAGAAGAGAGGGGGTGAAGAGGAAGAGAGTTGGTCATGGGGGAACAGGATTTTCCATTTTTATAATCATAGTAGGTTATATATTTCTGGGAGTTTATTAATTTCCTCTATATTACAATAGCTGCCTATAGGTGTCTGCTGAGTCCAACATTTTGTTCTTTTCTGATACAGTTTTTAATTTAGTTTATTTTTTATTATCTGCTTTCCCTTCATATATGGCTTATAGTTTGAGTATTATTCAGTATTTTGTGATGTTTTTAGTGAATATTCTATAAAATAGATTGTACCACTTCTAAATATTGTGTCCTTTGGGAGATCTGCTATCTGTGAGCTTTCTGGTTTATCTTCTAAATGGCATAACTATAGTAGTTTATTGAGGCTACTTCTCACAAACTACTCATCTTCTAACAACACTTCTCAAGGGATCTGGGCTTACAGAAACTCTGTGGTCAGGGACATTTGTGGTTTTAGATAGTTTCATTCACTATTTACTCCCTTGCATTCTAGTTAATCTTCAAAATGACCAGCCTTTATTAATATCATACAAAGCCAGCCCTGTGACTAGCTGACAGTGTGGGCTAAATTGGCCCAAAGCCATATGCAGTTCAAGTTAGACTCCTTGCAAGGGGAAGCTATTGTCAGTGTTCAAACCTTAGTCTACCTTCTTAAGAAACAACTTTTGTCTAAAAAGATGAATTAGAACAAATTAAGATATACAGTTCTGATGAATGAGTGGTACCCATCAATGACCAACAATATAGGGTCTGCTAAGGATATATTTCTTTGTTCTTAGATGGCCCTCTTTTCCCTGTGTTCTCATATAAAGAAAGAAAGACTCTAGTGGGTCTTTTTAAAATAAGAACATAGATCCTGGGGCTGGAGAGATGGTTCAGAGGTTAAGAGCACTGATTGCTCTTCCAGGGGCCCTGAGTTCAATTCCCAGCAACCACATGGTGGCTCACAACCATCCGTAATGAGATCTGCTGCCTCTTCTGGCATGCAGACATACATGGAGGCAGGATGTTGTATTCATAATAAATAAATAAATCTAAAAAAAGAATGTAGATCCTTGTATATGTACTACCCTCATATTAATCATTTCTTAATTCTTTCCCTCTGCATATCATTATAATGGGAATTATGTATATAATGTATACATAAATATGTATATGTGTATATAGGAATTGTATATATGTATAGGAATTGTGAGAGGACACAGACATGCCTTTTTAAAACCATCCTTCTAAACTTATAATATGAAAAAATCAATGATATCCCAAAAAGAAATTGATTTTTCTTGGTTTTTCCTCATTATGGTCATATGCATTCAAGAAAATTACACAGTTTTTTTTTAATTTTTGGACATCAATCATTGTTAGAGGGACTTGTTAAATTTTATTTAGTGAACTTATCTGTAACATGACCAACCTGAAACTCAGTGTCTTAGAAGGACCTCTGTTTATTTTCTCTCATGGGTCTGTAGACCAACAGTGGAGGAGGGAATCCAAAGAGTTTTTGACTAGTCTTGGGACCTAATTTCAAATGTAGCTCCAAGGCTACCTCACATTCCCTTCATGCTCTGTGAGTTGGCAAGTAAAGCTGTACATCTACGTGTGGTCACAATAACAGATCATCAGTGAACTCTTCATACTCAGCTAGTATCCCATGTACTAAGAAAATCATGAAGCCAAACTTGGAGGTGAGAAATTGTGCTTCTCTTAAGGAGGAAGGAGAGAATAAATATTACTGTAAAATAATTTATCTGTCCACATTATTTTGGGATGAATTCCTCTGTAATTTTGCAAGATACATTGAGGGTCTTCATATCTTATTCAGGCTTTATAATATCATTAACATTCCTGCTCCAGGCAATACTGACAGATGTAGCCACCAAGCCACTGAGTGATTTAAGGTGGTTTTTCATCTTGAGGCACTTTTTCTTCCTGCCTTTCTAAGCCCAAAATTTCTTAGGAAGCTATAACCTCCAGCAGTGAATCAGCAGCTTTGCAGCCTCCTTCATAACCATGAGTGCATCTCAGGCTCCAGGCTCTACTTATTCTGGCACATCATGAGCCTAATAAACTCCCAGCTCCTTCTATCCATAGAGTGCTGAAAAGTAGAGGACCTAACTCACTAACTTGTGGTTGTGCCTGTAAAATGCAATTAAATGCCTCATTTTTCTAAAGACTACTGGTAGAAACTTGTATTCCAGAAGAATTGTTTAATCATTGAAATACTCCAACTTAACAAATGCCTACTCTGAGTTGTTTACTGCTCACAGATCTCCTCCAAACAGTGGTGCTCAGCAAAAAAAAGCATCATCACTGAGAAGGGGAATCTTCTACTGATATCCAGCTATTTGACCAGGGAAAGTCTGAAAAAGTCATAATGTTCCCACTTTTTTTTTACCTCTCAACATAATGGCATCCTATCTGCTTTCTTTAATTTCCTTTGTTTGAAAAGTTGCAAATAAAAGAAAATCACCCATACACACAAAATTTAAAAGAACAACAACTAAAAGATATGTTTTTAATCAGCTTGCAAATATTTCCCAAAGCCATAAAGCAGTGTTGGCACACATACTGATTCAGACCCAAAAGTGTTTCTGTTAATGATGGCTACAAAGCTGCCCTGTCTGTGTCCACTATTGATACCCAACTCACTGCTAAAGCTGTAACTACAAGCATGGATAGTAGTTTAACCATTAGATAACACAACAGACATTATAATCAATGAGAAATGGAATACGCGTTTTATTATTCTTACTTTTTTCAAACTTGCTTTTGTCTGACTACAACTGCTAACCATACAAATATTTTTGGTGACTAATACTTATAAAAACTTAAGTCAACAGTAACTGCCATTTTTTTAATATTTTCAAAAATAGTTTAATGACATAAGTTTTGAAAAGTATCAGGCTAGAGGGACCACAGACTGTGACATTCCCTAGCTTTCTGCTTTTATCATGTATGCTTCAATATTTGTATTAACATTTACTAATCCACGAAGAATTAGAATATGAAAATAAGTCATCCTGACCAGAAATATGCAAATTCTAAAGTTGGTATGGAGATCTAAGGTGCAGTGATGAGTTGAAATTTAAGTATCTCTTATCTAGAATTCTGTTTAAATCTCTACAACAATAACCAAAGTGATTTATTTTTATAACTTCATAATTTATATAAACATGGTTGAGATACATTGTAAAAGTACAAAAGTGTGACAAAAAGAAGTTCATGTGTCAGGCTTTTAAATCTAATCAACATATATAAATAATATTCAATGAGAGTCTAGGATTGTGAAGAACTCATACTGCAAATTAAAGCTGAGCAGGACTCAAAGTGCACAAGAAGAAAACTGGTAAATGATGTGGTGACTTTCATCATATATTTTAAGACTCTCTTACAGAACAAAATTTTTAATATCTTTGTAAGTATTATTCCACAAAGTAAATCATCAATTGGTATGTCTTAAGACCTGGGGAATAGCAATGAACTTTGGTTATGGGAATCAATGACTAGCTCTTCTTTTCAATGATCTGTTTAAGTGTGTTATAGATAGAATCCCATCCCACAGTTTTGACTGAAATTGATATGTGAATTCAGGGAATTCAGAGTTTAAGACTGCATTGACTTTTATTATTTACATTAACTTGCATTGACAGTCCAACCCATCTTGGAAAACTGTGGGAAAGATGTCCTTACTATTAAAGGAGAAAGAAGAATCCTTCCATAAAAACAGTCAGTCAATTCAGATAAATATATTGACAGCAACAACAACATCCAATTTTGTGGCTGATCACTTAGATTCACATGATTAACCACTTCTGGGACTTGGGATTTGAAAGATAACCTCCAAGACAACTAAGAATGTGTTACCATGGATAACCAAGAAGTTCATAGGACAGGACATCCAGAAGGGAGGTGCACCTCCTGCAGAGGGAAAATGAAACACTTAGCATGGTAAGTGTTGCCAGGTGCAACACAAATTATGTAGGCAGACAAATGTATGGCATGCACTTTATGATTTTTTAAAACAGTCTCGCAGCAGATGTCAATCAAAAGAAACACCCAATTAGAAAAGGAGGTGGTTAAGGACTATTTTCTTACTGACTCACACCACAAGTCTTCAAGAACAGAATAAAGCATCCTCTTGAGTTTAAACAGACATTGTTGGTGTGTAGGACATTGTCTCCCAGGTTATTTAGAAAGAGGCCGGGTTTAGGAGCTGTACTTTGCCCTCTGTGGTAAGTAGATGCAGATTTTAATGTGTTCTGTTGGTAGTTCAATGTAGCCAAGGAGAAACAATGTCACCAAGATTAGATCCAACAGTCTTAAAGGCCATCCCTTCAGGCAGATATACTCCTTATGCTCCTCTTATGATCTCACAAGCTTTATTATTCCCATATTGCTATATAAAATTGAAGCAATGTTCTGTGCTTACATTTTGTTTACTTCATTTTTCCTAGTTAGATATTATAAATGTCCCCATTTGGATAATAACCATATTTTAAAACCCACTGGATGATCTTGTCCTTTTCTGTGACCTGATTGAAAATGGGAGATGGAAAGAGGCTGATTCAAGAGAGGATAATACACCTGATATGAAAACTAAGGGCTGGAATTATCTCTTCTTATTAAGCAAAACAAAGCAGTGTGTCCTCCTGTCCTGCATGCCTTGACTGTTCAGCAAGAGGAAGACAAAAGACAAGCAAAATGAAAAGTCAGCGCAAAACACTCATATATACAAACTATGGACTTTAACCTACAAAAATAAACAGCTCCTGAAAATAAATTAATGAAGAAAACTCTTTGCTGTGTAGAGTGAATGAATTAGCTGTAAATGCACTGAATAAAAATGTAATGATTCGAACAGCACCTAAGATAAATCACATCCTCTTGAAAGAAAACTTACTGTGTCCTGAACCTCAGGAAGACCTCGCTGTTTTTCAACAGAAGCAAATATTTATAATTTGTGAAACAGGGTGCTGACACCAAGCACTATATGCTCTGTGGCTTGTAGATTGTATTGTTCATTCCATCAGCATTCTTAAAGACCATCCAAAATCTTATGGCACTGAGCCTGCTTGGGGTGTGTGCATGACAGGAAGGAATGCCAGAAGAGTAAAGGTGACTGGAAAAAGATGAACTGACTGTATTAAGTTGGAGCAAGACAGTAATGACACCATGGCTTCAGTACATAGAATGTTTACTTTGCAAAACCAATGTAGGTTATTCTGTAGCACTTGTCCTAACCCTGATCTATGTTCATTATTTAGTAAGCATGCAAATGAAGAGACACCATGGCTTCTGGCATGTCATACAATGTACAAAAGCTAGCATCTTAGGACTTGTATGGATGTAGTCACCTCAAAGTACCGCATTTCTAAGTGACACATGTAAATTCATCTTTGCAAAAGCAGTGTTATTTTAAATAGCACATGTAAACCTGACTTGCTTTTGCTATTGTTAAAAACAATGAATGCTTTGATAATGACGTTAACTCTTTCATATTCATTTTATTGATTTGTTTACAACCTGTTAAGCAGACTCTATTTATACATGCTATCAGAATGGGAATATGACAGTGAAATGATCAAAATATTTGGATCTTATTTCTACTTTTTCTGGATTTTCACAACTGCAATGATCACAAAGTTTTTTCCAATTCTGTAACATTCGCATCTGCCTTGCAAAAAAAGAAAGGAAAAAAAACTAGGTTTTTTAAAAGAGTAAAGACAGAAGGGGAAAGATATCTCCAGTCTCTTCTGAGATGCTGAGTGTCCTGTTGTGCAGTGCTCACTGCTAGAGGGTACCACTCACACTTCCTCAGGAAGGGTAGGAAAGTGTTTTAGAGCAGATTACCTTTTCCTGGGGTCCTGGATAGTCTGGCTGTGAATCTGCCCAGTTCTCCGGCATTTCACTACCAAAACAGCAGAAAGCATTTCCTCAAGAAGAGACTACTTGCTATTTCACAGAAAAATAACCCTTGGACTTAGGTATATAGAACCCAGCTGCCTATGACATATCCACATGAATCACAGAGTTTGACTACAGAGTATAGAAAAGTGAATGATGCCAACACCCGTGACTTACCAAAACACAGTGAAATTCAGAAGACCACTGAGTCTCCATCAAGAGAGATAATCCTCTGCTAAAATTTATAAAACTTTTATCCTGCCATCTGGGTATATGAAACTTTAGGGTAGGCGAACTCATCCAGAAAATAGCTCAACTATTTCTTTTGCCCCAGTTCTATGGAATAAAAGTCATGCAAACTGCCTTAGTTACTTTTCTCTTGCTGTGATAAAATATGTTGACAAAACTGCTTTGGAGAAGGAAGAAAATAGTCTGCTTCACAGTTTGAGGATACTAGGAAAATCCTGGAGAGAAGGCTTCAGGAAACTGGTCAGGCAGCTTCTGAGGCAGCCAGGAAGCAGACAATTATGAATGTTTCTGCTCAGCTGGCTTCCTCTCCTGGGAGACAGCAGAGCAGAGGCCTAGGGAATAATGCCACTCCCCTCTGTGACAGTCAGTGTTCCTAAATTAATCTGATTATTATAACCCCTCGTATGGACACCCAGTGGACGACCTCATTTGAATAACTCTTCACTAGCTTGGAGGTTGCTAGGTGGTCCCAAATCCTGTCTGCTTGGAAATCAGAATTAACAAAACACTACCCTTTGTCAACTAGATACAAAATCCCATCCATTTGTCAGCCACAATTTTCCATGTCATAATCTTGTACTATTTTATTTTATTTGAAACACATTATAATTTTAATTACAGGTTGGAATACAGTGCATCAGATGAGGCAAATACAGTATTGTACTAGTTGTTTAAAAATCTGAACCTTAAAGGTTTTACACTCTAGTATTTAAATAAAACAAACACAAAAGAATTGCTTAGATAAGAAAATTACACTTTCAGTTGTTTTAGAAAGAGTTCTGTGCTAGAAACATACAAAGGGAAATACTCTCTTGTGCTTCTTTAAAATCCAATGGAAATTTCTAGGGGTGCTACAGACACACAGCTGGGAGGACATTGGCATGAGCAGGACCAGATGCCCATTCCACCAGTCATCTGTATCAGGCTGGCTGACCTTACCAAGCAGTGGCCCGCATGGCTTCCCTGCTTCTATCAAAGCATCATCCAGTCCACCCTATGTTTAATAGTCCTATTGTTGCTGGGGAATTACATAATATTTCTAGGGAAAATTGTTTAATGTTCCCAGTTTTAAAAAGCATATGAAGGAAAAATATTGTAGTTTATGTTATTTTCTTTTCGGTATTGACTTTGAGACAGGGTTCCTCAATATAGCCCAGCTGGTACAGAACTCAATATATGTGGGAATTTTATTAATGAAAAATATATTCAGTACCACTTCAAAAGTCTTTAAAGAGTCTCATTAATGCTTAAAATTCCAAAGCCCAAGTCTCATCCAAAACACAGGGCAATTTTAACCAGGAATACCTGAAAAAGAAAAAAATCAAAAGACATGTTACAATGTTAGAATTATTCAAACATAAAATGACACATATTAAACAAAGGAGAGAATGGACTCATAGAAAGCAATGATCCAGGGGCTGGAGACGTGGCTCAGAGGTTAAAAGCACTGGTTGCTCTTTCTGAGGTTCTGAGTTCAATTCCCAGCAACCATGTGGTGGCTCACAACCATCTGTAATGAAATGTGGTACCCTCTTCTGTCCTACAGGCATATATGCAGAGAGAATGCTGTATGAATAAAAATTAAATAAATAAATAAATCTTAAAAAAAAGGAAAGTAATAAGTAATGATCCAGACCCAAGTAAAACCAAACCCAAACAGGTAAAACAGAAAATTCTACAACTCTACAACCATTTGCTTGGCATTTGCCTCACTCCTTTCAGTCCTATAATTTGCAGCATATATATTGGACCCTTCTCCCAAAGGGGTCTACTGACCAGCTTGTGACTAGAAACATCTAGCAAATACCTCTTGTCCCCTCCTTCCAGTAAAGCCTGAATGAAAGTTCCTGTTATTTGCCCATCCTTATTGCCACAGGGCCTTGGGACCATATATTTCTGACCTTGGTAGTTTTCCACCGTGCCTGCTAACTGGTATAGAATGCTCCCCTGTGTTGTTGCCACAGAAAGGCATTCTCCTTGCAAGAATGACCCGCTGTCTTTTGTCTTCATTTCAATTCTCAGGCCCTCGCCCGAATCCTTGAGAAGTGTTCCTCTCTTTTGGGCTCTGCATGCGTATGTATTCCTCTCTTTTAGGTTGCCACCATGTCATACCCCCCACTTTTCTCAGCAGAAGACTCACAGCTCTGGCATCTGCAATGTCTTGGTGTCCCCAGTGTCACTTTGGCATTACCTTCACTGCTTCTCACACTGGGATGCCTCTCGAGAACGCTGACATGGCCGTATATATTACCTGACTTCTGTGGCTCTCTGTAACTGTAGAGCAGAACTCCATGACCCTTTTTATCTTTCCAAGTTCTGCTAAAATATTGAGATGTGACCTGGTTCCTTAGAGCACAGCTGTTAGCTTCTGTGAGCAGACACAAGGGAAACATTTCCCAGACAGCTGTCATGGAATCCCTTCAGTTTAGGCTATCTTCCTTCAGATGTGTTTGGGTCTTCACATGATGGAACCTCCAACTGGTAGAGTTTTATGACCCTCAAGATAGGTTTCTGGTTGTTCTAGTGCAGGACAAGAGGTTTCTCCTTAGTGGTGCTGATCTTTCTAAGGATTACAGCTACTTTCTCATGGCTCTCCTGCTTAATTCATTGCATTTAAATAGAACGTCATTGGAGTTCCAAGCACACAGGTAGAACTCTTGGTCAAAGTGTTCACAAAGATGACTTACCTCAGATCCTGATGATGTCCTCGTTCTTACCTGAAACCTCAAGAGCCAGGTTTCTTCATATTTTTCCAGTGTTTTCTTTTATCATCATAACAGTCCATCATAATAATCTACAGAGCTCAAATTTCCAAACCTCCACATCCTCCCCACAGATTCATTCCACATCCTAAAAGCAGCAAGGTTGGATTAGTCACAGCTATGGTCTCATTCCATGGTGCTTTATTTTCTCTACTAATAACTCTCCTGTTTCTGTGATAAAATATCCATACAAAAGCAGTTTAAGGTAGAAAAAATGTTATTTTGGCTCCTGGCATGATAGATAGTTCACCCTGGCAAGGAAATAAATGTGTCAGGATCTTGAGACAGTGGGGTACATTGTGTCCATAATTAAGAAACAATTGGAAATTGCTAATGGTCAATTCACTTCCTCTTTCCCACCTTCACTAACCTAATTTAAGAATTTCCCTCACAGGGATACCTGGAGGATCCTTTCCTAGGTGGTCCCAGATCCATCCAATCAACTTTAACCATCCACACATCTACTAAATACGTGAAAAGTTCCTAGCACCTGGTTTTCTCTGTATACATTATTTAGTCAGCAAGAAACAGACCATGAGGCAATGGTTCAAAAGATCCTCCTTCTGAGGTGATAACCTGCTAATGAAGAAAGTAGCAAGCATCATCAAAAAGATGATTCATGAGAAACCTTCCCATTATCATCACCATTAGACTGGAGGCAGAAAGCAGACAAAGGCAGCTTCTTCTGTGCCAATACTCTATAACATCCCCAGAAAGGTTTTCTAATCGTTTGTTGCATGGATGAAGTCAAATTAATTAACATGCCATTTAGCGCTATAAACATCATAAACAGACTAGAATAAAATTTCCTATCCTGTACCCTCTATTTCCTTGTGTTGGAGGCCAAAATTTGCCCTTGAGTGAACACAAACACCTCATTTCTCAATGAGTCACTGTCAGATGCTGGCTCTAAGTCAATCAGATTATCATCGTGTCATCTTTGTTCTTGGCAGTGTTTGGAAGCACCTCTAGCAGCTTTATTTGAACACCGTTTACATCCCAAAAGCTTGAATAAGTAAAACAAATAGACAAACATTTATAGACACCCCTATATCACTTCAAATTGTTGTGATTAGTGTGCACACGCTGAATATTATTACTTAAACAACCTCTAGCTGATGTTTAAAAAACAAAAACACCTTGAAACAAGGCATCCTTGCAATGTTCTATTAAGGATGCTGTTTATTTATATCAGTATATAGAAAAGTACAGCTGTACAAAACATAAATCAATGCCAGAAGTAAAAGGCATTAAAATTCATAAGGCTCATTTTCTGACATCCAGAGCAAACTGTGGCTGAGAGTTTGTCACAGACTTAACATCAGCAATAAAATTATATAACTGCTGATGTCACATTCTTTGAGGTACACTCAAAGGCATCTAAAATTTTATAGCTTGGTTTTGCTTATTTTAAGAATGAACATATATTACTCTTAATTTTGTTTGTTATGATACCTAGAAGACCAGATATAAAAGCAGCATCAGAAGGGAAATAACTTGTGGTCCACAGAGGCTTAACCAAGATGCAAAGTGTGTACATAGGACACCTTTTGGTTATTGATCAGAAAACCACAGGGACTAGTGTTGATGTAATGCCTATCAAGAGAAACGGTGTTCTTGTATGGCTGCCAGAGTGAAGAGTTACTGTGAGGCAAGGAACGTAAAGACAAGCCATGTCGATGCTAAGATCCTAATGTTCCCTCCTAGTTCCATAATCATGTGCTTTGGAGTTCAGTTATTAAAGTTTCTAGTGATCTTTGAGATTTCGCTCACAACTTAAATATGTACCTGGCATGGGACTTAGGTGTTTTTGTTTTTGATCTAGCAGTCCTCATTTTTTCCCTATGATTAGAACTTCCTTGAAGGCAGGGGCCACATAGCTACCTCTACAGGTCCACACATACAGAAATAAAGTCATTTGCTGTTTTCACTTAGATTAGGGACACTAAACCCGTGCTAGAAAAGCATGGTCAGTGATGTTTGACACCTTTCTGAGTGTCAAAGCAGTATCCCTCACCAGACTTTGGAAAATTACAATGGCCCAGATGCTCTAAAGAGCAAGTTACTCACAGAAATTGCTTCAGCATTTGGAAATCTCTGGCAGACAGGGACATTTACAATACCCATTTTCTAGGAGAGAAAACTGAGGCATATGTGGATATATAGCTTGATATGTAGCAGAGCTGGGGTTGGAAGCATTGTGACTCGGCAGTTCACTCCTCCAAATAGCACTTCATATGATCTCATTCACAACACTGATGCAAACCCCAATATCCTTCGTAAGAAAATCATGGCCTACATCCCATAACACGGTAAACAGCAAATATTTGTACACCAGACAAAACTGCATAATGTTTCTTTGGTGGGAAGTCTTTGCCACACACTGCCACTTCGTGAGGAATTTTTGTGTTTTAAGAAGTGATTTCAGGTAAACATATGCATGCATACATTCTTGGAAAGCTATATTATGCTATCAATGCATAGCTTGGATGTGTGAAATTAACACAGCCAAACAAACAAACAAACAAAAAACTGAATTCAAATGCCTTTTCTAAGAATATGTAATAGAGTAGAAAGAGGCCATCCATCCTTAGTCAATACATAATTATCCAAAGCATGTTTATGCTTTATCTTTTCTGTTTACCATGCAGTACTCATTGCTTCTAGTTCTGTGTTTGCTACTACAGTACTTTGCTCACATCTTCCTGAAAAAGACAGCAGGGAGAGCCTGATTTCATCGCACCAGGGCAGACTGTGGTCTGCAGGTATCCAGTATGTGAGACCAATGCTCAGGTAACTGGGCTCCAATCAGGATCCGCTGCATGACATCTCCAAGCAGGCATTAGAGACAGCGCGTGGGACGCAGCCAATGTAACCCAGAACAGCAGTATGAATACAAATGTGTTTAAAATGGCTGACTAGGTACAAGGCAAATAAGAACCTTTCCAGACTTTCATTTAGTCACAGGATCAGGAGGTCTCGTCACCCAAATAGAGTACAGAATACGGGTAGTTTTCCAGCCGAGCAAGGAAAAGCAGGGAGATGAAAAAAGTGACTTTGCCTCTCAAAGACCTTGCCTGTTAATATTCTTTTTAAAAGAACAGAACTGACACTGAGCGAATTCCCAAATGAATAAGCCTTAGGAAACAATTTTTATTAATAAATGACTATTTTTATTTTCATCTACATGCACTCAGATATTGGGCTTATGACATTTGGTTGCATGCATATATCACTGTGTCAAAGAAAAGGGAAGATCCAGCCTTAATAAAAATGATTTATTAATGCTATGTATCCTATAAATTTCATATCTATGGGTTCTTGCTCTCATGGCAGATTTCTTTTAGGAGTATATATTTTAATATGTGCTCATGTTATTCCTGAAGAATGTATTGCTGCATACTAGTAAAATGAAACCTCTGGCTTATCTGGTCCACAGGCATGAACAGATGTCTACAAACCCCCTACTCAGCTGACTTGGTTTGAGTCCTTTATTTTCAACCAGTTGATCTCTCTTCTCAAGTGAAACAGCTCGAGCCATTCTACATTTCTCTGTGACATTGATCTATTCATTTTCTAAACACAAAATAACACAAGAACGATTTGTATTGTTGTTGTCATCATCGTTTGGCCATTGTTCTTTCAAATGTCAGTCCCAGGTTTTAGGAGCTTATTTTTTGTTATGAAACAAACTAGTTTAATTTCTTTTTCTTACCCTTTTTTTGCAATAAATATAACAGCAAAGTGTAATTTTTCCGTGAACATATATATATATGTGTGTGTATTTATATTTTTCTTATAATTTCACATAAAATCCTTCGTACTTGCAAACTGCGGAGTAGAAACAGCATTCTAAATGCTGGCCTCAGGGAATCTATCCTTCCTACAAGATTTAAAGTAGAAATATTCAGAGACTATGTTCCTCAAACAAGAACCAACCATTTTTTGTTGTTACTTTCTTTTCTTTTCCAAAAAAATATTACCTAAAGGTAGCTCTAAGCACTAAAGGATTCAGGTTTCTATTTAGTCACGAGTGAACTAACAGGTTTTCCTACCTGTGGGTATCAGCTTGGGATTTCAGTTAGCTAAGCAGCTTTGGACCCAGAATAAAACACTTAAGGGACCAGGGAAAATGTAGGCAGCAAGCAATCTACAGACTGCAGACCTTGTTCATTTATTTATAAGCCATATTCTTTTTATAGCATAATTTTAAATTTCTAGTAAAATTGAGAAGATAATGTTGAATTCCAGCACAAGCCACATCTACATTTTTTAATACCTGTCTTTTATGAACAGAATGAGACATGTGCATCATATTTCTTTTTTTGCCATGGTAAGTATAAATGTCCATTTCCATTGTGCTCAATTAAACACATTTTATGTATATTCATGTGACATATGCAGACTGCATTACAGGGAATGCTTATTCTGACTATGTGCTAGAAGTAGGGAGAAAGATTTTTCTATTGTTGACTGCTGAATGGAAACAATGGTTTTCTGATCAGTCACAAGAGGCCAAATAAAAGACCCAAGCAAAGACAGGATCTTCCCACCCTCTGATGAAACTGATCTTTTGGGGGTGCTTACCAAAGGTCAAGGCTGACCCCTCCACTTTGAACCCAATGCCTAAGATTTTGCTCATCATATTAGATCCCAAAATATTTTAAGAATGAAGGCAAATGTGTCTGCAGGGGAGATGCTGGTACTCCTTAGAAATGTCACTACTTATCAACTAAAATGGCCGTGGTCCTTACTGTTCTTTCTCAGTCATAGCACTGACTGCATGAGGTAGGTGAAGCAGGAAGGGTTTTACAGGAAGGAAGGAAAACTGTCATTGTTCTGGAGGTTTTTCACCATGCACCATAAAAGCAAAGAAATATGGGGCATGTCCTAAGCTGTTTTCACATGAATGTGGCATAAAGTATGGAGTTTAATGAACAAACATACTTAAAGTTAGTTAGAGGTAGAGGACCATTAGAGAAAAGGGTCAAAGGATTTGAATAACATTCATGTGATGTATCATTTGATGTTTCTTTCATCAAAATGTTGTCTTATTTATTGCTATGCTGTTCATCTTAATAGACTTTTCAGAGTTTTTTCCCCTCTGGGGCATCTTTATAAGAAGCAGCTATGGATGATTTTCTGAAATCTCCAGAGCTTATGCACAGAATACATACATTTAAACTTTTCCTTGCTGCTTCTTCAATCTAACGACTATAGCTGGGAGAAACATTAGCCAGAGGGCGTTTTGTTTCTCCTTGCTAGTTCTTTATCTCATATTTCTGATTAAGCTAACAAACAAATTCTGAAAGTTTGGTTCTGCCTCCCCGAAGCCTGATGCTGCCATGGAGAACACTGGAGAGAGACATAGCTGACAAATCTCATGTTGCCCCAGGGTGTCTGCCCATTCTCCTGCAGTTTACCTTTAGATTGGCTTTAGGAAGTTGTAGTCTGAGCTTCCACAATACAGTTAGAGGCGGCAGAGGTGCCATACGTGTGATTTGTGCTTGTACCTCTTTCCCAATTCCATCTGTTTTTAATATATTCTCTTGATAAAAATTTATCCTCTTCCTCCAGTCAGGGTTTTGCCTGATTTGATAGAGTCCCTCTGGCTCATGTTGAAATTGAAATGTATGATATCTCATTGTTTGCTTATATTCCCAGCTGTCCAGGCCCTGGGTTTATTTTTATAAATGAAATATTGAAAATAAACATAAAGCTTAGGGGATGCAGTTTCATGAAACAGGATCAACATTACAGCATTAACATGGTCAACATAAAACCAAGAGTTTCTCCATCCCAGGTGGCAGATCTGTGGCTTTCGGGAACATATCCGTGATGCCAGTTTTCTCATTTCAGGAACTTTCCTTAGGCTTGAAGTAGCAAATTACCAGTGTGATGAACTAGCAGCAGGTCCATGCAGAAGAAAACAGTCTGGGTGACACCTGGACCTAAGTTCTGGTTCTGTCTTTCATAAGTTCTTTGACATTGAGAACTTTTTAAACCCATTGGAATCTATCTCTTCTGCATGTGCCTCTGTGTATGATGTATATGTATGTATGCATGTATCTTTTCATGTGTGTAGTTGCATATGAGTGTGTGTGGATGTGTGCATGTGTGCAGAGGTCCAGGGTTGAACTAATGAGTCTCCCTCAACCATTCCCCACCTTGTTATGGGGACAGGGTCTCCCAGTCAAACTCAGAGCTAGCTGATACAGTAATCTAGCCTGTCAACTTGCTCCTGGAATCCCATCTCCACCTTCGAAGTGCTGGGATTACAGGTGGGCCACCATGATTATCTAGAGTTTATGTGTGCGTACTAAGGATCCAAACTCCAGGCCTCACATTTGCTTGGTACATGCTTCCTCCATAAAACCATCTCTTTAGGCTCTAAATCTAATCTTTCTCATCTAAATTTCAGTGTAGTAGTTTATCATGAAATCATGGCAAAGATTTAACTAAGCAACCCACTAAAGAGATGTTTCTAAGATATAGAATATATCTTAAGTCCTTGGCCTACCATGGATAGACACTCACTCTGTGTACATAAGTATTGCAATCCACAGGAAGGAAAATCCTATAGACAGTAACACCCAGTGAGTTGTTGGCGCCACAAAAGAAGCAATGGAGGCAGACAAGAGACATAACACAGGCTTGCGGGACTAAGAAGTCCTGCTGAATGTAAGCTGACAATTAAAATATGAATAATCAATATTTGTATTGTTAGATGCAACCTAGCAATTCATTGAGTAACTTGTTTTTTTTCTCTTTACCTTCCCTTCTGCTATGTTTCCCAGATTCCTCCAATGAGATCCTTCCAAAATGGACTCTATTCATTGCTTTCAGAAGCCTTGACTGACATTAAGTCAGTCAAGAACCCCAGATGTCATAGCAACTTACAACACAGTGCTTAAGTGGGATTTCCTGGGTTCCTTAGAAAGTACTCTAAAAGACCAAATTTGACAGCCACCTCAGAAACACAAGTAAGTGGACTTCAAAAAGCCTACAACAGAGATAGCAGTCTATACCTCTTCACTAATGTCCTCTATTGAGTAACAATTTTAAAATCTCAATAGCAAAATGGTAGTGTCTGAGACATTGTGGCTTTTGTGCCAAACAAGGGGAAAATTCAGCCATTCCCTGGAAACTCACTGATTCTAGGAGGGAATATTAAAAATGAAGCTTGTGATTATTTACTATAGCGCCTGGATTTTAGTTTGATTTTAGGTTACAGCCACAAAGAGAAAGGCTATGCTGTTTTCTATTGGGGTTCACCTATTCTGATTTCCCAGGCATATTAATTTGCTGCAACTCACCACAGAAGGTAATTTTTACTTTTGGAATTAATTGAGCTGAAAGCTGGACTCGTGACAGCCCACCTCCTCAGTGGCAAGCCCAGAAACTGGGGACAGACGGCCATTTCAACTTTACTAGCCTGACATCCTGCAAATTCAACGAATGTCAGCTGTAGACACTGCCGCCTGCGCTCATACCCATTTGCAAGTTGGCTGGGTGCCCAATCACAAATTGGGATGCCAGTTCCACTAGGGCAAAAGTGTCAACAAAAGATCACTTCAGAAAACCAGTCTGCTTATATTTCCAAAAGCCATGAGTTTAGAAAAAATAAAAGTAAATGTTTAAGATGGTTCATGCCACATTGCTGACAAATGGGTATTTACATCCCATTTATTACACCTTCAGCCTCAGGAGACATTTTATTTAATGACAATGCAATATTGTCTATCTTTTACATTTGAATTTAAATTTCTGCATTTCAAATGAGGCAGAAAGGATATGGCATGTCAACCCTGAAAGTCACTGGAACATGTCCGTTTCTTTTGTTTCTGTTACATGCATTAGCAATGGAAAGAGTAAGTAATGTGTTATTATGAGCACAAGGTCTCCAGACACTAATTAGAATGGTGATACTGCACCTAACAAAATGCAAATACATCTTTAATATTCAATTAATTCAGCAAATATAGCTAAGTGCCAGGCACCCAGTAGGGACTGGCCTCAATGCCTGGAGTCTTTTCTCTTAATCAAGCCTACATACCACTGACATGAAGTCAGTCCCACTAAAGCATTGTTCCCATTCTATTAGGCTCACACTTAGAATATTCTTGAAATTTCCCCAATGATGTAACAAAATTCAAACAGTATAGTAAGGGTGAAGATAGGTTACATTCTGGCTGAATGGTGTTTTCCTTTTCATAAGCATCATCCTCATACTTTATTTTCTATGGAATCTCACAGAAGCCAAGTTGTGGTTTTGGTGTCTTGCCATCTTTGACTTGATCTCATCCCATCTGATTTCATTATCCATTTTCTATCTCGAAATTCTTATCAATTTGGTAAATTGTCTTCTCAATTCCAACTGACTATTTTCCAAGTTGTACTACAAGGCAGCATCAACTGGAGACTCTTACAAAAATTCTCATTTAATTCTCAATTCAAACCCAACAGAAGACATTTTTATGGCATTTGCATTGGGAAGTATTGAGAGAATCCACAGAGAGGCAGGACAATGTTAGAGCTGTCTCTCCCAGGTCCTTCATCCTCCATAGCCAGGCTTCTGTCTTCCATACAGGATACTCCCTGAACTCATTCCATACAGGTATTTTTGGGGGGTGTGTCTTCATTACCCACAGTGGCAGCCTATGAAAATGCTTGGCAAGGTTCTGACACATAACTTGAGATTAGAAATGGCTCACTGTTCCCTCCCATTTTTCTTTTTACTCCCTCCTTTTCTCTCTTATTATCATCTTCAGTTTCCATTACAATGATTGAGTTACTCCCTACATTTTTAATGAATTGTTGAATAATACAAATTCTACAGCAATTAAATTCTCAAGAAAAGCATGAATTAAGTGTTACGAATGTTCTGAAGAAGGACAAGTATGGATGAGAAACCCAGCTTCAGAATGGTTATGTGACTTTCCCAAGACTGCGTCACTCAGTTATTGAAAAATGATTCTAACCTACTCAGTCATTCACCACCAAAGAGGATGTCGGGAAGGGAGAAAAGAAGGAGGAAAAGAAAGAGGAGGAGGAGGAAACTGACTACCTGTCCTGTGCCACAACCAGTTTTAGCATCTGAGAGTCAGAGATAAGGAAGGCACACAGGGATCATGCTTTAACTGAGGGAGCAGGTCATGAAACAGATATCATGGCATGAAGAATGAGTCAAGTCACTAACCCCGGGGGGCTGGGGGTGGCATGATGAATAAGGAATGTCAGCTGCACTAGTGAGTAGCTTGAAAAAAAAGATGACGAACTGAGTGGTTGAAAGAAAAAGGTATTCCAGTTAGAAGGAAGACACTACGAAACAGTAGCTTTCACTGCTAAAGAATGTTTCATTTTGTAAGTGTATTATGTTTGTCCCTATTGTCTAGCTGGTGGATATACTGAATATTCCCACCTTAGTTACTGTTAAAAAATGATGCCATTGTGACATTTGTGTATTTTTAAGGCTAATATGTCAAAGCTTCTCTGACATGCCTCCTCTATAAACAAGAATTGCTGATCCATACACGTATGGCAAAGATAACATACCCTTCCCAGTAGAATCAAAGACTGTAAACTATCTCTCTTCACCCCCTCCCAGAATTGCCTAGTCCAATCTGGCTTTATTATTGCACAAAGTACAAAAGGAATCCGTTGTTTAACATTTATTTGATATCTTATATGTTATTCTTTAAAACTCATTTCATACGAACTTTTTGCTGATGGCATTTAATATTCTCTATCGCTTATATAAAATAATTCTACTTTAGAGAGATTGTATTGCTCTTTGTCTTTTGTGACGCTATAATGTATAATTTAAACAGAGTATACTTATGTCCCCAAATTGAATAGCTGGTCTCAGTATTGGAAGATATATGCATGGTTACTCTCAAGGCTAAGGCAGGTGGGTTATTCATCTTAGGAATCATAGACTAGCCCATGAAAAGGAAATGCTTGAGTGAAGAAAATAAGAGTGGTTGTCACAGGAGTATCCATGTCTCCCATTTTCAATTATGAGTCTGCAGTCATCAACACCATTGCAAAAGAAGCTTTCTGCCCATAGCAGCTGGCAGCAGCACAGACCATGAACTTCAACCCTATCATGTCATCCCTGATAACCAACATCAACATGGTAATCTGCAGCAGCATGCCCCCTCCCCCTGAAACCAGTCTAGACAGGAAGCTTATGTAAAGTCCTTAAAAACTGCAATAAAGATGCTGAAGTGTAATCTTCACAGTTGATTTCTGGAAAGGATGGAGGGGAGAACAACGACCACTCAGTTATCTTTAAGGAGCTAGCCACTGGGAGCTTGACCATGCTGTTGTGAGTACATGGGCAACACAAAGGGACCCAGTGTTTCGTTGGTTTTTTTTTCTTTTTTGGGGGAGTGACATAGGTGGGACAGTGGACCTGGGAGAAATGGGGACTGAGTGTGACCAGGGTGGATTGTATGAAATTTCCAATTAATTAATAAAAACTATGTTGGGGAAACAATTGCCCCAGCACTATTAAAAATCTTACAGTCCATTTCAATATGTGGAGGCTAGCAAAAAAGTAAATATATTCTAGTAGAATAGTATTTTAAGCATTTAATAAATGAAGAAATTGCTAGTGAAGTGTAAAACTGGTAGATAATATTGATTTCCTAATTTTGGCTCATAAATTATATTCACAACAACTGACAAATATTTGAGTATGCTGTGATGGCTAAAATTGTCAGCTTGATATGATTCTGATTCACCATGGAAACAGACCTCTGTGCATGGACTTTGTTAGCTGAGGTAAAAAGACTAAGCATGAGATGGGGTCCCAGACTGAGTAAAATCAAGAAAGTCAGTCTTGGGATTGGGTCCTGCTCTGTTTTGTGCCTACTTGGTGGGATCACGTCTTTAAAAAGGACAATTGACTGTGTTCCCTCCAAGCAGCCATCAAACACTAACAGCACCTCAGCTGGTGCTGGGATCACTGTGCCTTCTAGGCTGGGGTTCTCTTTGCCTGACACTTGTGTCAGTCTTGTATACCCTGTCACAGTTGCTGTGAGCTCAGGTTCATATGTGTCTCTGCCCTGTTATGGTTGAAAACTGTTTTCTTAAAGTCATCCACAACCCCAGGCTCTTAAAATCTTTCCACACTCTCTTCTGAGAAGACCGACTAGGGGTGGGGGACACACTACTAGCTTTGGTTCTCTGCACAGTGACCAGTTGGAAGTCACTGTGTTAGTTGTCCCACAAAGTATACTTGATGGTGAAAAAATAAAATAAGAAAGGAAGAAGAAATCTCAAAGTTAGGCAAGAGGGTACAGAAGGGTTGGGAGGAAGGGAAGGGGAGGAGATTAGGAGGGTGCATTTGTTTAAATACTCTATGAAATTTTCAAAGAATTAATTTTAAAATTAATAGAAAAATAAAAGGAAGTGAAGTCAAGCTGAGCCCTGCTTCCCTGCTCTAGGTACAGTGTGAACAGTTATCTCAAGCTCTTGCCACCACAGCTTCCCAACAGGTCAACTGTTTTCTTAAACTATAAGCCAAAATAAACCTTCCCATCTGTAACTTACTTTGGCCCTATTTTGTTCTATCAATATTAAAAGTAAGTAATACATACATATTCCTTATTATAGATAACATTTCATATTTGTATTTTACTTAATGTATAGTCTTGGTGAATGTGAGGGATTTGTTGTTGGTATTTGTATATAACCTGATTGTATCTTCCCATATAGTTTAAATAATCTCTGCATTATTCATAATATGGATACAATGTGAATACATTGTAGGCTGTTGTTTCACTCTATTGTTTTTGAAATAACAAAAAAGACCTATACATTTCTAGTAGACATTAATATTTTTCAAATATCTTCTGTTGACATTTGATGAGTCTCTGGATGTGGGATCTGTGGATAAGGAAGGGTTTTGTAATGATTAATGTGTGTTTATATATACAACATAGACACAGACACAATATATATATTTTACAAACTGCAGAACTTCCACTGTAGAACAGGTGAAGGCAGAGAAATTAAAGCAGATTAATAATGAAAATATGATAGCTTCCACCAACCCTTTAGCAGATAACGCTGGAGCCTCTGTTAAGAAGTAGTAGTGGTGATTATTTTCTTGGCCTTTGCCATCGCTTGGATTAACAGAATTTAGTGGAATGTGCAGTGTCAGTTCCTATCATAAACTGCAAGAGGCTTTGCAAGATTTGTCATCTCAGAATCACCCTTCTACCATGAGAAGGATATGTTCAGGGTAGCCTGTTAGAAGAGGTGACTCTATATAGAACTGACACAGTGATCTTTTCTTTGACTGAATATATAGTGAATATAATTCACCTGGATATAGTCATATGAAGCAATAAAGAAAGAACTGTCATAAAAGTAGATAAAAATTTACATATCTGAGTCAGTGGGTGAGACACTTTTTCTTATTGCAGGCCAACTCAGCATTTCTTTTTACACTATAATTTGAATGAAATCTTCCTTTTGTTTTAAAAAATAAGAGTTAGCAAGATGTTAATTTAAATTAAAACTAAAATTTAAGCAAATAAAAACTTTTTCTGGTTCAGATATTTTTCAGGTTGTTCATTGATAGAAAATTCAGCAATTTAACCTAAACTATAAGGGATTCTATTTCCCTTCTGTTCATTCCTGTCCACCCCAATATGTTTTCTCATGCTGAATTTATAATCATCAGAAAAAGCCTGAACTGCAAGCTCCTTTAATTTTTTCTGGTTGTTTATGATCTGAACATTAGAGATATAAGCAACCAGTGACTAAGTATTACATCAGTATGCCCCAAGCAAGGGAAACCCAAACCCCACCACTGCCTCTTTCTCTGCCCTAATCATTTATTGGACATTCCTGCTAGAACTACTCTAACAGTGCTGAAGGGTCAGAGAGAGTGATGAGAGTGATTTCTGTTCATCAGTTTCAATAGATGCCTTTTGTCTCTTTAAAAACACAATGTCATTTTCCCCAATCTCTCTCTCTCTCTCTCTCTCTCTCTCTCTCTCTCTCTCTCTCTCTCTCTCTCTCTCTCTCTCTCTCTGTGTGTGTGTGTGCCTGTCTGTTTCTCTCTCTCTCTCTTTCACTGTTTCACTGTCTGTCTATCTCTCTGTGTATTTTCCAACCCCATGTGTTGGGAGGCATATATATGCCGCTTTTAAGTGCTGAGGTCAGAGAGCAACCTTGAGGTATGTCCTTTCTTTCTAACTTAGCCCAGGCAGTACCTTTATGTTGTTGGCTCCTCCGTGTACTAGGATAGCCAGGTCACAGCTTCTGGAGTCTCTCCTGCCATCTCTTTTGTGATCAATAAGAGCACTGGGATCATGTATATGAGCTTGTAATGTCTGACTTTTTTACATGGCTTCTGAAGATTCAAACTCAGGTACTCATGACTGCGCAGCAAGCACACTTAGCCATCTACCTAGCTCTTCTTAGAATTTTTATCTGTCAAAAATGAATGTGAAACATATCCAAACATTCAACTTAAAGAAATATATATCTTATGATTATAGATATTATTATTATTTGGGTAAATTATTATGTTTTGTTCAAAGGAGAAAATTCCAAATATTCATAAATTGTAAGTCAATGAAGGCATTTATCTGATGAAGGAAGAACAAAATGTATTCATGACCAGAGAAGAGATGGGTTGATAGAGCTGAACCACTGCCAGCCCCCAGCAGGTAGGAAAGCCTCCTGATGTCATGGACTGAGTCCATGTATCTCTCAGAGTTTCTCTGAAAAGATTAAAGCACCCAGATGACACAGAGCTAGCAAGTCACAAGCATCCCAACCCCCAAAGGGACGCTAAGCCCAAGTCCAAACTCTTCTCATGTGTTTAATTCAGCAAGGTCAGCTGGGTTGATGTATGTAGTAAAGTTCTGCACTATTCCTAGAGCTATGTGCTCTTCCCACATTAAACATGACGTCAGACATTAGAGGGTTCTGGGAGCATTGTCACTTCTTGATTTCAGAAAGTGGTAACTGCTTAAGATTCATTCAGCAGAAAAAAACAAAGATGAGAAAAGGACCTTGGTTTGGAAGCTTACAGCAGATTAAATATTTATTCTATATTTTCATAATTAAGAGGGAATGCCAGAAACTGCCTTCCCTGGGCTAGAATCTTAACTCTAAGAGTCCTGGACTGGGAGACCTCATATGTATAACATAATAATCATATATCACACAGTGTAGACCAGAGAGATGGCTTAGAGTTCAAGAGCCGATGCTCTCATACAAGACCCGGGTTCCAATCCCAACACCCACATAGCAGCTCACAACGTCTGTAACTCTAATTCCAGAAGATCCAATTTCCTCTTGTTTGTTTGTTCATGTGTTTGTTTTTCAATACAGGGTTTCTCTATGCAATCCCGCTGTCCTGGAACTCACTCTGTAGACTAAGCTAGCTTTGAACTCAGGTATCTACCTGCCTCGTGTCTCTGAGTGAGAAAACTAAAGGTGTGTGCTACTACATCACAGCTTGAGAAATAAATCTTTATAAAAAAATAACAGTGCCTGGCTTATGGTGAGATTCATTAAACAAGGATATTACCATTGGATTCTCACCACTCTCCCATTTTCTCTACTCTTATACTTTGTATCTCAAATATGAAGCCTTGTTCCCCACTGAGGATGAAACTGACTAACTCTGGAATGTGAGTCTATAGAGGACTCCTCCAGGATTACACTTTGGAAAAGGAGCATACAAAATAAGAAAGACTTGAAATGGCAAAGGACGCCTCAGGGAAGCAAAGAGTTGGGAGGGACAGAGACTGAATTTGAACAGAAATGAGCAACCTAAGGAGAGAAACAAATCCCAACCAGGAGCAAAGGACAGAGACTGAACTGTCCACACAGCAGCAAAACAGGATGCTTGTTATATTAGTTCCCTTAGTTTCAAAACATTTTTAAGTGAGTAAGGACAGGGAAGGATGAGGCACAATATTACCTTCCATTTTTATTCTTAGACTTATTTCTGTTTTTTAATAATTTGCTTTCACACTTGTAATTATTCAAAAACAGTGAACACACAAAAAACAACAACAGGAAAATTCCCCTACCTCAACAATGTTTACCCTTATAAAATAGAGCAGTGGTTCTCAAACTTCCTAATTTTGTGACCCATTAATATAGTTTCTCATGTTGTGGTGACCCCTACCCATAAAATTATTTTCATTGCTACTTAATAACTGTACTTTTGCTGTTGATATGAATTGTAAAGTATCTGCTGCTTCCTATGGTCTTAGTTGATCTCTGTGGAAGATTGAGAACCACTGATCTAGATACAGAGAAGAGCTCAGAAGGTTACAAAACTAGACTTTCCCATTTGAATCAATTGCTTAAAAACTAAATGAACATTGGGTTCACATTAATTTCTTCAGGGTATGATCTGCACAATACCAGAGCAGTGGGTATTTATTCTTATCAATGGTGTTTTGCCACAACAAATACTCAAAACACTTTACTATAGTCTACTTTGTTGAAAAATAACCAAGTATATTCACATTCTTCTAAATAATTATAACATGGCTCATCACTTGATATTGTTTGCAAGATTCACAATGAATTATAAATTCCATACATTTCACAAACTGAAATATACCTCTCCACACCTGCCACAGCCATTTAAACAATTAGATTTGACTAGGTAGGGGATATATGGATCTCACTGGGAGGGTAATGTAGAATAGATTTTGTGGTTGGATTGGGGGTGAGGGGATGGGAGAATCCAGTGGGGAGGGGAGAGGTGGACTTGAGGAAGGGAATTTATGGAGAGAGAGAAGGAATTGAGGGGCATAGACTGACAATACTGCAAACCAAACTGTGGAAATTTCCTGATATATGAAGGCATATATCCTATTGAGGTCTCCCAATAATGGGGGAGGCAGAGCTTCAACTGGCCATCTTGTGTCACCAAATAGACTTCCAATTCTGGGACTGCATCATGTTCAATTAAGTTGTTGGCCAAGGGCTGTCCCATGGAAATCCCCAAACAATCCAGACTGATGCCAAGACAGTGGTACCCATGGAAGAGAAGGTAGAGTGCGAGAGCCTGAGATGATGGAGGACACCAGGAGAACAAAGCCCTCTAAATCAACTGAGCAAGGCTCATAGGAGCTCACAGAGGCTGAAACAGAAAACCCAGGGCTGACACACGTCTAAACCAGATCCTTTGTGTATTTATGATAGCTTTCAGCTTAGTATTTTTATGGGACTCCTGAGTGTGTGATCTGTGATTTGCATCCATGCTCTGGGGCTCTTTTCCTTCTGTAAGGTTGCCTGGTCCAGCCTAGATGTGATAGTTTTTGTTTTATCTTGTTAAATTTCATTCTTTTATATTTGGTTGTTGTCTCTTGGGTACCTGTTCTTTTCTAACGAGAGATAGAGTGGGAGTAGATCAGGATGGGAGAGAAGATGAGGAGGAAATAGCAGAAATAGTGGGAGGGGAAACTGTAACGAGGATATACTGTATGACAAAAGAATCTATGTTTTTAAATTTGCCTTTGTTCTTCTTTCCTACAATACATCCTGGCTGTGTCTACCCCTCCCTCCTCCTCATATTTCTCTCCCACCTCCCCTCTTCCCCAGATCCACTTCAATTCTGTCCCCCAGAAAAGAACAGGTCTCCCAGGGACATCAATCTAACATGGTAGATCAAGACAAAATAAGACTAGGTAAAACCCTCATACCAAGACAGGGCAAGGCAACCCTACTGTGGAAAGGGTATCAAGAACAGGCAAAGAGTCAGGAACACCTCCACTCCAACTATCAGGAGACCAAACAAAACATCAAACCAAGAACAATTACATATATGAGGATCTACCAAAGACCCATGAAGGGGCCACAACTCCCTGTTCAGTCTTTGTGAGCCCACATAAGCCCTACTTAGTTAATTATATGGACTGTGATCTCCTGGTATCTTTTATCCCTCTGGATTCCACAGTTCCTCCTCCCCAAGTTTCAAAGATATTCATTTGAGACATTCAACTTGGATTCTCTCTGCCTAATGTTTGATTATGCTCCTATAAGCATCAACGGCTGCTTTCCTGATGATAATTGAGTTTAGGCCCAATCTCAGAGTATAGCCGAGTATCATTAGGAATCAGATTATTTCATTGATTTTTTTCCAGATGTGTTTGGTTCTGTACTAGGTCTCTGATCTGTCCAACCCTTGGGCCCTGGTCATCCAGGAAGTGGCCACAGATAAGACCACACATTTGTTAGCCACTCCCTCAAGTTCTGAACCACCATTACCCCAGCACCATTTTGAAGCATGAAAGATTGTAGGTCAAAGGTTTTGTGGCTGAGTTGATGTCCCAGTCCCATCGATAGGAGCCTTGCCTGGTTATAGAAGATGGTCAGTTCAGACTCTATATCCTCTGTTACTAGGAGTCCTCACTGGGGTCACCCTCACAGATTCCAGGGAGTTTCTACTGCACTAGGTTTCCACATTGCCCCTGAATTCCATTCAACCCTCCCCATATTCTCTCCATTCCTTTACCTACACCTGATTCTTCCTATTCCCATACACCATACCCCATACCCACAGTACACTTGCAAAGTCTGTTCTGTTTCTCTTTCTCAGGGAGATACATGTGTCCTGCTAGAGCATGTGTCCTTGTTACTTAGCCTCTTGGGGTCTGTGGATTGTAGCATGGCTATCATTTACTTAACATCTAATTGTCCCTTATAAGTAAGTACAAGCCATATTTGTGTTTCTGTGTCTGGGTTACCTCTGTCAAGATGACCTTTTTCTAGTGACATCCATTTACCTGGAAATTTCATGATGCCATTGATTATTAAACTGCTAAGTAACATTCAATTGTGTAAATGTACTACATTTTCTTAACCATCCTTTGATTGAGGGACATTTAGTTTAGTTTTTATTTTCTGATGATAATGAATAAATCTGCTATGAACATAGTTGAGCATGTGTCCTTGTGGAGTATGGGTCTTCAGGTAGATTGATCCCCAATTTTCTGAGGAGCAACCGCAATGATTTTCAAAGTGGCTATACAAGTTTACACCAGCAGTGGAGGAGTGTTTCCCTTGCTCCACATCTTCCCCAGCAAAAGCTGTCACCTGTGGTTTTGATATTAACCATTCTGACAGTTTTAAGATGAAATCTCAAAGTAGTTTTGATGTGCATTTCATGAATGGCTAAGGATATTGAACATTTTTAAAAGTGTTTCTCAGCCATTTGAGATTCCTCTACTGAGAATTCTCTTTTTAGATCTATACCCTATTTTGAAATTGTATTATTTTGGGTATTTTATGTGTACTCTCTCTCTCTCTCTCTCTCTCTCTCTCTCTCTCTCTATATATATATATATATATATATATGTATATATATATGTATGTATTTGAGGAATATTAGCCTACAAAAGATAGGGATGATGTTTATTTAGGTAGAAGTCACTTACATGAGAAGCCAAGAACCCAAGTTCAGTGCTTGCTGCTCTCTGAGACCCAACAAGAACCCCAAGAGAGAGCATGTCTCTTTCCCTCATCCTGGATACAGTCAGTGCTACAGGTCCTAAGATCTGTCCCTACAATTCCCCTTTTAGTTTAAAGAAAAGATTTAGCTATGTAACAAAACTAAATTGTGTCAATATACAAAATGCTTCAAACATGTATAAAGCATATATACATATGATGGGGGAAGTCATTCTGTGTACAAGTTGATAAATAAAGCACTGTTGGCCAATAGGGAAGCAAGATAGTTGGGACTATGAGTCCAGGAAGATTCTGGGAAATGTAGTCAAGAGTGGAGAGTTGCCATGTGATCTCAGGAAGAAAGAACACATGAGGCTGCATCCTCGGTTAAATAAGTCCTTGTAAAAATATATGGATTAATAATTATGGGTTAATAACTAAGGTAGAGCTAGCCAATGAGAAGCCATAGCAAATGGCCAACAGCTTCATAATATATATATATATTGTTCATTTGGGACTGGGGAAGCTCTGGGACCAGACTGGCAGGAAGAATGTAAGTTACATACATAGAAGATGATAAGGATATCTATGCGTCAAACATCATGAATAGAAAGAAGACTTTACACAGTATGACAAATTGCGATAAACAAATTATAAATCACCAGAAGATATAATAATCTACCTATATTCCATCGTAAGCATATCTATCCCATCTAGACCCTAAACTTATCTAAAAGAGATGCCCAAGTCTGAACACCTCCTTCCAATCCCAACCCTAAACAATTGAAAACTAATTTTAAATAGGTGTAAATTATCCTGTAATATCAACAGTAGGGGACGGGGGCATAGTATTCTCAGAATTATTTCCTGCTGAAATGTAAAAATGATAGCTTCATGGGAATCTGCAGGAAGAAAATATTAGAGTAGTGAAAATTTCAAGTGGACTAGCTACAACATTTGTACCCAGTCTCTGTTTGGTGAGAGATTCTTGATTGACATTCTTGATTGAAGTTCTTATCTTGATTGAAGTTCTCATCTGAGGCTCTGCCAGAGTATAATAAGAAGGTACACCATCTCAGTTAGCTAGTCTGGAGTTTTCTTGAGTGATGTAGTCCCAAACCGGTTTCATGGTAGTTATCGTTAATTCAGATGCATCAAGTTGGATCAGATGGAATCAATGAAGTGGGACCCCATTTTCTTTCTGGAGTGTTTGAATATTGCTGTCAGGAAATACTTTGTTCTCTGTGAAGGACTGAAACATTAATGTCAACAAAGAAATCTCAACTTTTATAGGTATGCATACTAGGAAATGCAACAATAAGGAAGATAATAAATATGGAGTAAATTAGTAAATCAGTCCCTAGATTTTGTATTCTTCTGTCTTACATAAATTGGCTTCTTGATATAGTACAGAAACTCTGAATTTTATTTTAACAACATGCTTGGATTTAGAGGAGGAGAGTCAGATCCAACTCCAAAGCCAGTGTTGGTTTAAGTGAATTGGAACTAAAAGAGTACTAGGAAGTTAAGAAAAAGATTTTTTGCAAAGATATAAGTTAAGAGAACTAGATATTGATACTAAATATTATATTCTTGTTTGCCTGATGGTTCTTTTCGGCTAGCCATTCTCTCTTCCTCAGTTAACCACACGTTCAGTATCTTCACACAGTTTGGAGATGGGTTTTCCTATTAAGACAAGAACAAAACACTTCCCTTTCCTTTTGTGAAGTCTCCATGCACCTCAGCAGATGTGACTTTGTGGATGACCTGTCAGCTTTCCTCCTCCTGAGGTTTCTGCTGTTTAGATCAAGTCTTGATCAATTTTGATGAAATCCAAAGTTTTTTTTCTCCTGCAGAAACAAAGGTGAAACCCCTTCCCCAGCATAACACATATTCTGGTTCCCAAACTGAGGTCATTATATCCTTGAAATATATCCTCTGATTTAGTTCAGAAGTTTTTTCTGTAGTCCAGTGTCTTTCTGCAGATGTCCGTCCTTTCTCATTAGCATTAAGACAGTTTAATGTTAATAAATATTATGTAATCTGTGTTAGGGGGTCTTGGTTCCCCCTTGCTGTTTATGGAGCATTTCTTTTAAAGTACGGTCAGATCTCTCAACCACTGCTTGTCTTTTGAGATTGTATGGTATACCAGTTATGTGCTGTATGTTAGAATATTTGAGAAACTGTACCAATTTGCTGGAGACATACACTGGAGCATTGTCAGTTTTTATTTGTGAAGGTATAACCAGAGTGGTCATCATCTCTAATAGGTGTGTGATAATAAAATCAGCTTTTTTCAGAGCTAAGAGCAATGGCCCATTGAAACCCAGAAAATGTGTCTATTGTATGGTCCACATATTTTAAACATGCAAATTCTGGAAAGTGAAACACATCCATTTGCCAAATTTCATTTCTATGAAAGCCTTCGGGATTACTGCCTGCTTGTAATGGAGTTTGATTATAGAATGAATAGGTGGGGGCAGTTTCTTACTATTTCCTTGGTTTATTGCCAAGTAATAGAAATATCCTTTTTTAAACCTTTGCTATTAGTATGGTGTTTTTTAAATGAAATTCTGAAGCTTCTAGCACACTTCCTTTTAGTAAACGATCAATTCCATCATTACCTTGTGATAGAGGACCTGTCAGACCTGTATGGGATCTGATGTGTGTTTTATGTAAATAGGATGTGTCCTATTTTTGATAGTTTCTTGTAATTGTGTAAACAATGAAGTTAATTCCATATCATCAGGAATATCAGTGCTACAGGTACCTAAGATCTCTGCCTACAATACATATTGGATATTGGGCCTCTATAAGGTGTGGGGTTGGTTAGAAACTTTTTCTATTCTGAATGCTGCTGTTTCCTGTTAATGATGGTGTCCTTTGCCTCACAGAAGCTTTTCAGTTTCATGAGGTTCAATTTATTGATTATTGTTCTTTGTGCCTATGCTATTGGTGTTCCATTCGGGAAGCTGTCTCTCATTCCAATGTGTTCTATTCTCCACTATCTCTTATATCAGTTTCAGTGTATCTGGCTTTGAACCACCAGGACTTGAGTTTTGTGCATGATGATAAATATGGATCTACTTGCATTCTTGCTCTTGATTTTAGTTGGATTGCTTTGAGTTTCTCTCTATTTCATTTTTATGTTGGCTATAGGCTTGTTATCAATTGCCTTTATCATGTTTGATAATTTCCTTGTATCCCTAATCTCTCCAAGACTTTTATAACAAAGGAGTATCATAATTTGTCAAAGGTTTTTTATTATCTTATGAGTTGTTCATGTATGATCATGTGGGGATTTTTTCACTCAGCTTGTTTATATGGTGAATTGAATCTACTGATTTTTGTATGCTGAACTATCCTGTATCTCTATGATGCAACCTACTTGAACTACTAAGAAAGAAGACTTTTAATTTTAAAAACAAATAAATAAATGGACTTATAAACAGATTTCTTCTTTCTTCTTATTTTTTCTTCCAACAAATGGAATAATACAACACTAGATTATTTGCAAGTTTCTTTCTTTTTTAACAATGCAGTAGTTGCTGCTGTTGAATTTATTACAGGAAGTTGATTGCCAAGTGCTGTACAATATTTCCAACTGTAACTAGATGGTGATGCAGGGTTGAGGAACATTTAAGGCTTCTGCAGGCAAGGTTCAAAGAGCCTTAGATGCCTTCCTTGGGGTGTGTCCAGGATATCAGGTCGCTAGGAATTCTTCACCAATTTCACAGTCAAGTGCACACTCTAAGTGCTGGCTAGGCAGACTAATGTTGTGTAGAGGGTGTGGCCTTGTCCCATCCACCTTTTCCTTCTCTGCTGTGTTGTGGGTTGGACTCACTGCTATGATTACAGCAGCCTGTGCAGCAAGTGTACCCCTTCTTTAAGGGACATTGCAAACATTCCCTGATGTCCAATTACTTCAAGATAGTTTAATTTCAAAATGGGTCACAACATTAACTTTTGGCCCATTCTGCCAAATTTACAAGCTACAAATGCTTGCTCAGAAGCTGAGGGGCACACATTAGTATCATGTCTGAAAAGTGATAAAAATCCACACAAGACAAATATTCAAACTTTCCATAGAAACACAGGTAAGTGTGACCCATCTCCTAGCCTTCCATACTGCATCTGTGCCAACTCCTACTCTTACAAAGACATTCCAAAACTAGCAGTAATTAAGTTAATTGGTCCCCCTCAAATCCCTTAATTCAAGCTAAACTTGCAGGTAAAAGCTACAAGAATGGCATCTACACATTGATACTAGCAGAAGTACAGGCTGCAGGGTGACGGTCTATCCTGCTCTCCTGGGCACAAGATGTGGGTAGAGTGGCAACATCCTGCTCCTCCACTCCTGGTGTGGAGCCATGATTCTGGATCGGCTTCATGAACAACCACATTGGCCTCGTCGGACATCACAAAGTAGATAGAAGGCCTCTGGAACCCGTTGAAAGTAGACACAGCAGCAACAACGTATGCACCCATGTTCTCAAAGAGCATCCAGTCACCCATGTGCATTTCAGGCAGGTTACAACATCCGACGATCCGGTCAATGCCATCGCATGTTGTTCCGCAGATTCTGAATGAGTAACACTTCTCTTCTGGCTCGGGTCTCTTCTGCAGCAGGGTCTTCACATGGGCATGATCATAAAGAATGCAGTTAAATGGGCCATACACTCTGTCATTCACGTAATACATGAAGGTTTGCTCACTGGACTCATCTTGAGCGACAGAGCCCGTCTGCTCCTTGCCTCCGATTTTTTTTTTTGGTAATGATGTTGACTGCCAGTATGAAAGCTGAGGGGACATATTATCTGCCTGGCTCCGCTATAACTCTTGCTCCAGACTCTGGTGGGAAGTACTTGTCCAGAGCTGGCTTGATAACACTGGTGATCTCTTCAAACATAAGCTTCAAATCCTCAGATCCAGGAAAGCCACCACCAATATCAAGCAGATACATGCTGAAACCCATTTCTGTCCCCATGTCAAAGAAACAGCGGGCATCCAACAGGGTCTGGACAAAGGACTCAGGGTCAGTACATCCACTCCCCATGTGGAAGCTGACACCAATGACATCGATGTTTAGCTTTCGCCTGTTTCAAGAGAAGACTGCTGGTTGTGAGTGTGGCACCAAACGTAACACTGAAGCGACAAACTGCTTTGGAATCATCAGTGGCAATCCGCAAAACCAACTTTGCCTTTGAATGTGCTGTGGCAACCTTCATCATCTCAACCTCACTGTGGAAACTCATCATCTGGACTCCACTACTGGCAGCATACTTGATCCGAGACACTTGTTAACAAGGATTTGCAAAGATGATCCTCTCGGGAGGCACCCCGAGCACCTGTACCAACTGTATTTCAGTCTTGCTTGCACAGTCAAGACCCGTCCCAATGGCGGCTAGGGTGCTCGCTAAGGCTCTGCTGTGGTTACTTTTGACTGCATAAAAGGGAGTGACCCGGGGAGAGCTTTTAGCCATCTTAGGTATTCCTTCAGAATTTCTCCAAGGTCTGCGACATAAAATGATCCTTATCATCAGAGGAGTACTTCATTAATTTTTTAGTCCAGAATGTCCTTGGCAGTAAAGCTTTCATCTAAGATATGGCAGTAAAACTCTTCCTTATTGCAGCTGTTCATGACTCTGGAAAATGAACTCTCTTCAAGGCAGTGAGCAGATTAATCTGTGTGTTGACTAACCAACCAGTTTACCAAGGGATGATGGGCTGTTTGTTCTCTACAGACCATTTGTAGCTTTCTGATAGTTAAATTAATGCTAACTCCAAACTTGCCTTGACTGGCAATGGTACATTATTTTTTCTCTACCCTGTCAAAAAAAAGCCTCCAATTTTCAGATCCACACTAGTGAAAACTATGTAAGAGGTCCAGGGCTCTAACTTCACAAACTATACATTCAGTTATTGGAATTGTACCCTAATTATCTGTCTCTCCAAGTGTTCTATAAATGCAATATCCCTGTACAATTTACTTTTTCAGTATCTGAAAAGATGCATGTAAAAAAAACTTGAGTTTTTCAATATTTCTTCTTACTATCCCAAAGAGAATAGTTAAATATTTCTTCTTACCGTCCTGAAACATATTTAATTCAAATAATTTTATATCACTAAATCTCCCAGCAAACAAACTACTTTCAGGCCCCCAAATATCTTTTATTATTTTTTTAAAAATACTTTTGGCATGCCAAAAATCATATATCAAGGCAACAGGGGAAATTGACCTTTGATTGGAAAGTGCCTAAATAATCACAATTTCTTTAGACTGGATTTTTTCCAGAAAACTGAATTTTAATATAACCTAATCTCAAACATCATTGTATAATTTATCAAGGACACACATACTCCTTGTGTTCTGAGCGTATCTGTCAGGCTGCATATCATCTCCTCTTTACAGACAAGGAAGCAAGCTCAGAGAGGCACTGTCATTGGTCCACAAGCTGTCCCCTGGCACTGTTTTCTTGCTTTAACATTCCTGACTTAATTTTTCTTCTTGCAGTTAACAAATTAGCATTGCTAAAATTTATCCCATCTTGTTTGCTTTCTTTACTACGATAGACTTTGAGTACAAGCCAAGCTAGACCCTCCTTCCTTTAAGTTGCCTTCGCCAAGTATTTTGAAATTAGACTGTATTTTTTATATTTCTATGTGCGAATATTGATATTTTATATCAACCTTCATGTTTGTCTTTAATACAAATAGTAACATATTTTCCAGTTATCTTTCTGTTCAGAGTAACAGTTCATATACTACATATCTATGACAATGAGCAAGAACCAGCAGTGGCCATTTGCATATTAAAACCATCACAGGAGAGAGAGAGAGACAGAGACAAAGAGACAGAGAGAGACAGAGACACAGAGAGAGAAAGTCATCTTAAAGGAAAACAGAGAGAGAATCCAAGAGGAGACATTCAGTTCAACTTCAGAATGAAGTTAGAGTGAATCAGGTTCATTACTCAATGAACAGTCAGTCATTCAGCAGTTATTGAAACTGTTCCTTCACTTTCCTTAAACAGAATCCAACAGGATACAAAAGGGATAAGCATGTTGGCAACAATGCCATAAAGAGATGGAAACAAAGCTATATTCTAATTCTGTAGAATCAGGAAAGATCAATGTGTTAAGTGATGAGGTATCATACCTTATGACTGCCCTTTTGATTTCTAAGGATTCCAAAGTCCAGCATTAAGGGGAAGATCTAGATGTGCCAATGTCGACCTATCGCTCTTGAACTCCAAGTTCACTCTTCATAACTAAGGTTCTAACACTGTAACAATTTTCCTATTTTGATTTGGTTATAATCTTTCCAGGACATTTGCTAGATGGGCTGTAAAGAAAGTATATGGCACAGGCATTCTAATTATGAATGAATAAAAGCTCAGGTTTCCTGCACTGGGCATATACAAGATTGAACTTGTCAGTATCCAGGTACTGATGGAGGGTGGAACCCATGGATCACTTCCTCTCCCTGCTGAATTTTCAGTGCACATGGATACTGATGATTGGGGAGGTAGTCTCAACATGTGTATATCCATTGGTAAGCTCACAAGGCTCCATTGGATAGCTCCATACCCTTGGTCATACAGATAGGTATGGAAAAACTCAATGGGTCACAAAAGTAAACAAAAGGATATGAACATTGATAAGCGACCTATATGGAGGTAAATCAGATTTAGTATAGACGGCAGAGAGAAGAGAGAGAGTAGGGAATGAGGGCAATCACAACAAATTGCTTACATGCATGAAATGGATGTACGTAAATTTGTAAGAACGGACTTAATTATTAAAAAGGGACTTTGCTCAAAGTTTATGATACACATTTTAGTGAGTAATTCTTGGAACTCCTGAAAGTTTGGGGATTTTAGGTCTTCACTTAGAAGCTGGAAAAAGTTGTAAAGGCTTACTTAGCTGAAAGTTGGACTTAAGAACCTGTTACTAATTATCTTGTGTTGTCTGAATGAGATGATCCAGGTGACATATGTACAGTAAATACTGACAATTTGATGCCATTTTATGAGGGAGCTACTGCATTGTTTAAAATGTCATTGATGCTTTTTTGTAGGCACAGACTAGGGAAAGGAATTTGACAAATACTTTAAATGACCTGGTTAAACTCAAGTTTTGGGGAAAAATTACTGCATAAGTGCTATATAGAATTTTAATAATAAGACTTGAGGGAAAACAGACACTGATTTAGGACTATAACACATGTTAAATTTTTCAGAAGCTTAATGTAAACCAGGAGATGTAAGGATTAAAAGGAATAAAAAATAGAAAGAAAAGCATATGGTCAATAGACTACATGCTAATTCAACTTACAAGGAACATGAGAAAGAATTAAAGATAGGTCTACCTTTCTTGGATAATTATTGGAGTAAAGATAAGCTACAGAATGATTTGAAATAGTAGAAGAGAGCATTGTCCAATATAAAAACTTTGCTTAATATATTGGAATTGTTATCCCAAGATAAGGTAGGATACTATATAGGTGAAGCTGGAAAATGTAGAGAAACATGACTTCAAGATAGAGCTCTATATAGTTCATGCTGTAGATATGAATTCATGGTGTAGGAAAAGTGTGTAGGAAGAAAAGTTGGGATAGAAAAGATCATTCAGGAAAAAAGGAACAACCAAACACGAGAGGAAATGCGAATAGAGGAATACAAAGGAGAGAGAGAGTTCAACAATACGCAAGCACAGTAGAGATAATAGTCCAGCTGTGATCTTCAGACCCACATTGAGGAAAAAGAGTACTGACTTCAGAAGAGTGTCCTTTGACCTTTATGTGCACATAACATTAGCACATATACACACACACATACACACACACTACATAAAAGTGTAATTGAAATGTTTAAAACACCATGACAAAAGCAACTTAAGGAAACATAAGGATCTCTAAGGAGCTAGCAATATTTCATCTATGGCTAAGCAGCAGGACACCTAGGTTCTGTAGTTTTACACAGTCTAGGATCACAGTCAAGGAATGGTGCCACCCATAGTGGTTACATCTTCCCACTTAAGGTAATGCGATCAAGATATTTCAGCATAGGAATGCCCAGAAACCCATCATCCAGATGATTCTAGATGCTGTCAAGTTGGTATTTAACACCAATAATACAGTAGACAGAAATAATAAACCGCTTGTATGCATGGCTCCAGGGATCGGATATATCTAGGTGGTCAGGGAAGAAGAAAAGACACACAAACATACATAGATAAGAACTGGGCTTTCTGGTGGAGAAAGTCAAACATCCAGGAAAGTTCAGCATGCTTATTGTTATATACAGCTGAACAGAGAAGCTGGGCAATTGCATACAACTGAGCATAGAGGCAGGATTGTTATATACCACTGGATCAACCAGGCAGATTTTAATTAATCTTGTAGGAACAGTTTCTGTAGGGGAACAGTCTTCAGACTGTCAATATTCAGAGGAATAAAGGTACGGCAGACATATTGTGCACATACTATCAATCTTTGCCACCTCTCTGAATATAACCCTGGGTCTGGGGCACATGCTTGACCATTTTCCCATAAGTATGAAACTATGGTCCTTGAAATAGCCATGCTGTGTCAGCAGTGACACACATTCACACCTGCCTTCACACACTCTGGGTATCTTCCACTTTTCATAAAGCTTCTATGGGTCTGATGCTTGGTTGGTGAGGGTATTTACAAGTTCTTTGTGGAACTCATATCTAGTGATCCTTCTAAGATACCTGTCCATTAGGATTGTGGGACAGTCACTTGCAGAGAATGATCTCATAGTTTTTAATGTGTGGAGAATTGGGTATTTGTTTTCTTTATTTGTTTATTTTAAGGACACATACATCAATACTGACTTTGAAGTTGCAGATAAAGAATGGATGGAAAAGTGATATTAATCATTTAAGCAAGAAACATAAATGATAGAGAACTACTTCAGAATAAGTGTAGGCTAGCCCAGGTGATGTAGTTAGCCTCACGTAGATTCTCTTCTCTTGAGATAAATTCTAAAAACTAGTTGGAAAGACAGAGCAGAAGGAATTTGAGAGAGCAGTCACCTGATTAACACACAGGAGTTACTGCATAAGACTTCAGTATGACATAAGACTGTAATAGACTGGAAATAAGTCTACTAACTCGTAGACAAGCCATCTTTGCCACTCGGTTCTTGGCAGAGAAAGTTTTTCCCACCCTATGTGGAATTTGAACAAGCTCACCAAGTTGAAGCTCAGAATACTGTAGGATGAATTTCTTTCACCATTCATTTCCCTTCAAGCTGTTTTGCATTTTGATGCAGGCAGGTCTTGGGATAAGCAATTTATCCTTCAATCCCGGTAGTGACCTACTTACCCTTAGATAAGACAAGTCCTACCAACAGCCCAGCATGTGTGCCTGTGTTGTCCTGGAATGGAAAGGGATACTGTGCAAGCCCTTGGCAGAAAGTGCAATGGTAAGCTACGTTTTTTATATCTCTATTTTAAATGTGGCTGCAGTGATTGTTTTAAAGGGAAAGATTAATCCTTTGGGGGGCAAAAGTTGCCTTTTTCTCTACAATAAATGTGGGAGCATTTATTTAGCATTCACTAAACTAAGCTAAACTTTGCTTTCCATTTTTCAGTTCAGCCACTGGGTCTGCAGATGACTTTGTGACCTTGTGTTTAGTAATGACCGGGCTGATTCGATCAAAGCAAGAACAGACTGTCTCATGATCTGACCTCGAATAGTCACTTTGACTCCTTTTACTTTTTTTTGCAATCATGGCAAATATCTTTTACATAACTGCAGAATCGTCATGGTAATTCTCAGGAGTGAGTTATGAGCATTGGGAATCAGCACACTTCCCCTGATGACTGATAGAGAACTTCTACAAGAGTAGAATCAGTTCTGTCACTCACCCTTCTGTCCCTAGAATTAGCTGCAAGGGACTCTGCAGACTCACATTAAATAGGACTTAATGCATAGAGCACTTGCAAGAAGATATAAATTAGTATTCATGGCTGGCCTATTTCTAAGGCAAATTCAAGGACACACTGTACTTCACACAGCCAAAAGCTCACACACTTAGAGCCTACTCACTCAACTTAACTGGAGGCATTATTTATTACATATGAAGAAAATAAATACAGTAGTCATGTTTCCTTATGTTTTTATTCTAGATTCTATGGAATAATTGGGCTTTTATGTTTACATTAAGAAGACAGAGACAAGATGGGCAGTGGTGACCCAGCATTCAGGTGGCAGAGGCAAAGGGTCTTTAAGTTAAGGCCAGCCTGATCTGCAGAGTAAGTTCCAGGACAGCCAGGGCTACACAGAGTAATGCTGGAGAGAGAGAGAGAGAGAGAGAGAGAGAGAGAGAGAGAGAGAGAGAGAGAGAGAGAGAGAGAGAGAGAGCTATCAGATGCTAATTAGCATATTCAATGCTCCACCACTCCATCTTCCCTGGAAAAGAAGAAAAACAGGCAGTGTAAAAAGAGAAAACCTTATTGAAAACATATGAGTGTTACTAGTCAAAAGCATGTCCCAGGCATGTTAAACTCGACCTAAGTGCTGGGCTTCTGGGAAGAGTTTTGGTGAAGAAGGATCTCTTTGTATGTGTTCCAGTAAATGAAACACCCTTCCACCTTTGACCTAGGTAAGCCTCCCACAGGTAAATTTCCAAAAAAGTTAAACAGAATACCCCCAAATTTCTGTTATTTGTCTTATGAATCTTATACTAAAGTGTTTGTCCTCACTAACCAAAACATGTCTGGAAAAAAAACTTGATAATATAGCATTCCAGTAGCCATAGAGTTCTCTGCACTGAGGACTTTGGGTTTGACCCACCCATACACAAAGCCTACATTGGAGGAGTTGACTTCAGAAATCCCTGAAAATCAGGAGAGTGCTAGGGGCTGGTGCCTGAACAATGGACCATCCCCCTTTCCCCCTTTCTTTACCCTACACAAGCCCTTTTGCATAGGACTTTCTAGGTGCCCTTCTAAGCATAAGCATGCCCCCTGCCGAGCTAATCCTCTGCCAGTATAGCAGCATGCCCTCTGTCTGCCCCACAGTAATAATCCTGTCACAACATGCTTTAAAAGGGGCTTCCTTTTCCTAAATCAGGACTCGATTTTAGTTGGCAGTTGACACCTTCAGGTAAGTTGAGGTCTTCCTACGTGCTGCAGCCTGGTTAATCTGCAACCATGTATCCACAAAAGCCAAGGCCCACATGTGTGAACAATCTCATCAAGCATCTTCCTCGAAACTCCAAAAAACCTCAGCATCTCTGATTGGATTTGTAACTAGCTTAGCTCTGAGGAGATAGTACAATACAACCCATGAAACTGTCACTGTGTAGGGTAGAGCCAGGGAGGGTACAGATAATGTTTTACACTGTGTTGCCTAGCAGGGTAGTCTGGCATAGAGACAACAGTCACTGAGGAGAAATCGACATCCCATGTTCCCTTCCATATCTACTAAATGACCTTTGGATGATGACTTACTCTCCTTGGGCCTCTGTAATTTTATCTGTAAAATGAGGGGATTGAACTTCATGATCTCTAACCTCCCTTGGAGCTGCAGAAGTCTATGATTCTAAAACAATTTAGAGTAAATCATAAAGACAGACCTTGAGGCAGTCAGATCCCGCAAAGGTGACTGTAGGGAGGGCTGCACACTGCCGTGGCCAGGCCGTGATGAGATTTGTAATTAAATATAACAACACGGGTCATAATCAGACTGCATGCTTCAGAAGACACATTAATCATGATAGGGGTCGGGAAGGGCTCTCCCCAGTACATGACAGGACCTTGCAAAAGAAAGAGGAAAGTCCCTGGCATGCTTTAGAGGGACAAAGACCAGGCCATGCTGGGAAATTGAAGCTTTAATTTTGCATTATATTTGGGGTTCATCTAGAATGTGAGAAATTTAGACCCATGACTGAAAACTTTTCCAGAATATCACTGACAGAAAAAGACCCCAAGGGCCACTGCAATTTCCCTACAGTTTTTGTTTCCTTTAGTTTGAATTAGGTATTTTTTCTTTTTTTATAAAACTATGCATATTTTCCTCACTCTCCTTCCCTTGTCCCCTCACCCCTTCTACCCTCCAGTCTGCCCCTCATGCTCCCAATTTACTCAGGAGAACTTGTCTTTTTCCCCTTCCTAAGTAGATCTATATATGCTCTTAGGGTCCTCTTTGTTACCTAGGTTCTATGGGGTTGTGGGTTGTAGGCTGGTCGTTCTTTTCTTTATGTCTAATATCCAGTTATGATTGAGTACATATCATATTTGTCTTCTGGATCTGAGTGACTTTACTCAGGGTAGCTTTTTCCAGTTCTATTAATTTATTCCTAATCCTTGTTTTGCATATATTAATATATATACATACAAAATAAATTTTCACCATATGATATTAATAATACCTCAAGAATATTGAGCTAGCCATCTGACTTTAAGACACTTCAGTGAGGCAGGTGTTAGAGGGCTACAAAGATGGTATGCTGGTAGATCTCAGTGGATACACATAGAAATAATATTCTATAATTCTCACACTTAGATCCATTCTTGTTTCTTGTGTAACCCTCTGTCAAATCATAAACTCCATTGGGAGACCAGGAAAATAGGTCCTAGCAAGGTTGGGAAAGAGGGAACAGACCTGGAGGAGTGAGCTCAGGATGAAGGCCTTTATAATAGAAATTTTGATGCCTAGGAGTAAGAAAAGGAAGAAAAACCAGACACAGCAAGGCTTCAGAGTCCTTAGGGCTCAGATCAAATATAACAGATCCGCCAAGCCTGAGGCCAGCCCTGAGGCTCAGAGGCAATAAGAGGCTTGGCCTTATGAATGCCTAAAATCTTCTCTGCCTGTTTCCAGCCAGCATTTTGCACAAGGCAATGCCATGCATATTTAAACTGATGTGATTTTTGTCACATTTAATTCACATATACCCATATCCATACCATTATCAAGGCCGTGCCAGTATCTTCCATTAAAGTAAAGCTAAAATGTAGTCCAGGCTTTCATTAATTGGTTTGTCATGGCAATACCTCTTCAAGAAACACCCCAGTATACACAATGCCTGTTCAATCAACCCTCCTTTATGTAGAGACCATAATACATTCTACCATTCCGGATTACCACATTGTCTAGGACTTACACCAATACTGGGAAATAAAGAAGTCTAAGTCATAGTTAGTGTCCTCCTCAACAGAAGACTAAGTACCTTTTAATTCAGCATACTGAAACAGTCATTTACTCCTGCCTCTGTCCTGAAGCAGAATTAGTAATAGCATCCTTCTTGATGCCAACATCTGGGAGAAAGAGGATGGTAATTTAGACTCAACCTGAAACTCCTGCAATGACCCTCTAGCTTTGTGCATACATGGTCTACTCCAAGGACAGACAGAGTAGGTCTCAGAGATCTATGTGGAACACTGAGATCATCAACTTGTTTACCTTCCATAGGACAGGTTAAGCAACCCTTCTCCTACCTGGACATATAGAAACTTGTGTAGATATTGCTTTGCTAAAACAAAAATACGTACCACAAAAATTTAGCCTTCCAGAAATTCCAAAAGAAAATTCTCTCAAAGCTGGCAAAAGTTTGCGATGCAAAGATTATAGTCTATACATAGAAAAGGCTGAGATAACTTTCTACACTGTTACTGACAGCTTTGTCTTTCTTGGAAAATTACCGTTTTCCTAGGTGGCATTGGCAGATTGATGACTTTCAAAGAGTGGCTACATCTTAGTCCTTGTTACTTGTGAAAATTCTGCTGCGAGCAAAGAGAAATCCAGATTGCACAAGAAAGTGAGGTTGCTAATCAGCTAACTTTAATGTGTATCAGTTTTGTATATTAACTAGCTTGAAAAACATCATCACAGTGTGCAAGCTCAGCAGGGAGGCCCAGAGCAAGGACCAGGAAGGAAAGTGGTAACAGGAAAAGCCAGTAGCCCTGGCTTTAAAGATTTCGGGAACCATGAGTAGCCCAGTCATGTTGACAGCCTGTGGAAGCTGTAATTGACAACAGATTGTTTGTAGGGGAGGAAAAACAACCCCATGGACACCCAGAGAAACACTTCAAGCTTCTCACCTCTAGATCTGTAAGCTAAAAATTTTGTTTTATTTTTAAGGCGCTAAGTGCATCGTAATTTCTTGTAGCTAATAGAGAACACTGCAACACTAAGAAGGGAGACTAAAACATCCCAAGAAGGTAGCCAAGCCTCCTGCAGAGAGCAGTTAGAGGTACTTGAAACAGGCCCACGGACAGCAGCAAAGAGTGCTGAAAGGGAAAGAAGTAAAAAACCACCAACTGGAAAAAAAATCCCTGCGTGGAGAAGACCACAAACCACAACAAGCCCTGAATGGCAGGCATAAGGAACCACTAAGCAGCCAGCCACAGAACCACAGGACAAGGAGTTGCTTGCAAACCAACCCTTACTGGCTTACCACCACACTCCCAAAGGTGCAATTTAATTCTCACTTGACTATCACATGTTCATCAAGTCATCTATGGCGTGATGATAAGAGCCAAGCCTTTTGAGTATTCTCAGAAAGGAAAGGCAGACAATTTGTTTGTTTCTAATTGCCAGAAATCAGCTGTGTTTTGTAGTCATCTATTTTAGCCCAGCTGTGATTTTCCATCTCTGGTTCCTATCATAACTTATTTGAATGCCCAGAAGATATTCTTAGTGGGAGAACCTACAATTAAAATATAAAATATCTGAGACTGTGAAGGAATACATTTGTGTGTATGTATGTATATATGTATTTGTATATATACATGTATATGTGTATATATAATATTTCCCTCCTCAAATCCTCCATCTCTTTTCCATTCTCAGATCCATTGTCTACACATTTTCTTGTCAATTTGCCTGTGTGCTATGTGCTACAAAGGTTAAGGCTTTCATCACTCCATACACTCAGTTATTCTTAGGCTTTATCTCCAATGTAAATTTGTTATTTTTGAGTTCCTGACCTGCATTTTGATCATTTGACTGACAGCTCACAAGCATGGAATAAAAGTTTGCCTAGATTTGTTTCATAGTCTCTACCTTCCTTGAGCTCAAAATTCTACCTGGTTCCTTAGTTTTCACCCAACAGTGACACTGGCTATTCAGTTACCCAGATGGACAGCAAGACCTTGTCTTCTCTTGGACCTCCTATCCCAATCATTAGAACTGCATGTAGGACAGTCATTTTTAAGACATACATCTTTTATTTTAGAATGATGCTCATCATCCTTAGAACAAACGTTCTAGAATTCAGCAGCATAAAACAAGTATTTTCTTAGTAGGTCATGAATTTGTGCAGAAAATAGTAAAGATCGTTTCTGTCTGCTTAGTGTATGTGTGAGCACAGGTATAATCTGAAGCTGTGGTTGACTGGGTGACCAGGCCTACTCCATCATGCAGTTTCTTTATTCATGTTGTTGTGCTCTCTGGAAGACGTAGTCTACAATAGACACAACAGTTTCCCATTTGGAAATTATGACTACAGAAATGTATGCTTATCACATTGAAATTATAACGCCTATTAATTTGTAGGTTTTGTCATCTTGAGGCACATGCATGTTGCATACTTTTAAGCATTTTGATAAATGTATTTCAGTATTTGAATGTATTTTCTTTGTAATTTTTCTTTTTCCTACAGACTTTTTGAATGCTTTTCTGTATTGAGAAAGACTCTTCAGCCAATAAGGTTTAGATACAAAATAGCTTAAATACTTGAAAAATGAATAGCAAAAATGAAATCTTCTTGGCAGTTAAATGGTAAATTTTAAGTTTATCTAGAGTAGTTAGTCTATAGCTCTCTGCACGTGTCATGTCAAGGATGTCAAACAAGCATGTTGATGACCATTTGAAATGAAGCGGGTCTTATAGAAAAATGGATGTGGTGACAAATGTTCGACATCCCATACCTGAGGTACTGAGGCTGAAGACCCATATGTTCCACAGCAGCCTGGTCTGCACAGTAGAACCCCATCTCACCACAGCAAAATACAAACAATATACATCTTAGCTTGTTTACTTTTCATATATTTCATTAGTGCTCAGGAAACCAGTAAGTATAATGACACAATAATTACACATAATTAAAACAATATGTTGTGCTTTTTGCTCGGCTGCAATCTGGGTAGACGTAGATTCCGTATACAAAGACAAAACAAATGAACCTAAAGAAGGTTCACTGAGTCTTGCATTTACCACAGTGAGTTCCTGTCGCTTCTCCATTATATTTAGCCAAATTCTTTAAAACGTTAACATATTCTCCTGTCAGATCAGCTAAGGAAGCTCTCAGTTAAGCCAACTGTGCACGATGTCATTGTCACTGGGTATCCACAGGCACTACAGGTTCCTGAGAAGACAGAATATACAGCATTGGCCAAGACACCTTTTCATGAGTTTTATATTCTAGACGGAAATTGCTCTGTTCCAGAAACCAAGGTCTAAAGAGGCCAAAGGCATGCTTGGGCCAGCCAGATGCTGGGGACCAGGGCCCAGGCAGAAACTGAGCCAGGGCCCAGGGAGAAATCGAGCCAGAACCCGGCTCCTGCCTCTCAATCACAGATGTCATACTCTCCCACAAATGCCATACTAGGAGTGCAGGTGCCTGTTTATGTGGAACACTATGGTAGAAGGAATAAAAAGATGAATAAAAAGATAGGCACACTGGAATAGGCGATCTAAGGAGGCAGAAATGGTGTGATAGGAGCTGTCCTTCATAGTCTGTCTGCGAGCATGAGACTTTCTGACAGGTCTTTGGTGTCAAGACTAAAGACACCCTTCTTTCAGCTTGCTCCAGTCTTAGACCTCCATAGGATTGTGGTGGCTCAGCTTGGAGAAGAAGACATGTGTCAGGATGTAGAGCAGAGTCCTGTGAGCTCTGAAGAAATACTTGGGAGAGTGAGACCTTGACGGGCTTTGAGGAACATGACCTAGGATGCATTACCTGTGGAAGTGTCTATGTTTAGTTCATTCAAACCTGCACCATGGACAGTTTTTCTCTTTTCTCTTTCCTAATTGCACAAAAGAAATACACAGTTGCGTTATTTGGTCTGCAGAATTCTTGACTGTCAGCTGGGCGGTGGTGGCGCACGCCTTTAAACCCAGCCCTTGGGAGGCAGAGGCAGGCGGATCTCTGTGAGTTCCAGGCCAGGCTGGACCAACAGCCTCCAAAACAATACAGAGAAACCCTGTCTCGTATAAACCAAAAAAAAAAAAAAAAAAGAATCTTTGACTGTCCTATTTCCAATTTTATGCAGCCCCTTGAGATTTCCCAGTTTCCTTCTGGGGTCTAAGGTCTGCTTAGCAGGAAAGTAAGGACTGATGAGCAGTTCATGAAAATAAGATGTTTTCAGAGGCGGTGAGCAATCCAGTTGAGACTCTCCACATCCTTGCCAAGAGGGCAATCCTAGGTCTGTTAGTGGAAATTTCCAAAACCAAGGAACAGGCCTGGAGGACTTGAGAAGCTGAAGAAAGATGCCATAGGAAACTGTTTGGGGCCTTTCAGAGTGTACTCTCTGCTAGTCATGTTCCTAGAGCATGCACCTATTTACTTGTTTGTTTGTTGAGTGCCGCAACTCCCATGCGAACATCAGAGGATAACTTACTGAAGTTCAATCTTTCCACTGTGTGGATACAAGGGAGGAGATCTCAGGTACTCAGGCATGTCGACAAACACGTTTATTCACTGAACTACCTGTCCAGATCACAGCTGTTGCTGAATGGTTAACGAAACAGGCATTTGGGGGTCTGGATAGCAGAGGCCCTTCTCTCTGCTTAAGAGGCATTCGTGAGGATTTTATAGTGTCTTGTAAGGGAGACAGTATGCAACGTTTCAAGTACAACATAATAACATAGATAATCTCATTCAGTCTGCTCCTTCCCCTACTTCTGTTGCCATCACATTTCTTAAAAAAAAAAATAAAAAATATAAAACATGGGATCTGATTGTAAGGTCATTGTCTTGGGGCTCTTAGAAGTCCTCATAGGCATCACACAATTCTACCAAGAGGGCTCCTCCGTTCTAAAATGGGTGTAAGGGGAGGACAATGGGCAATGAGCATCTAATCACAGAAAATGAAAGTCAGCCGAGGCAGACCTAGTGCGCAAACAATGTGGTGCTCCACAATGCGGATTGCACCACAGGCACCACTGGGTTACTGCGGTCAGAGGCACGGATAACCCGTCCTGGGAAGGTTTGCATTGGCTTTTGTTTTATTCTTTCCTAACCGCCGCCACCATCTTTTATGTTGCCTGAAAAGGAGTTATCCTTGTGGAGAGATCTCTCTTTTACAAAGGCCACAGCTAGCTGAGAAAACTCCCTCTAGAACTCTGGGCGGGAGCAGCACTTTGCGACTCCATTTAGTTTGTCCTTCAAAGTCCGGAGAATAATTATTCCATAATTCTTTCACCTGATTAATTCTTAACTATGAGCATAATTACACCCTGCAGAAGGTAAATCGGTCGTATAAATCAGTGGTCGCTGACAGTTCGGGGTGTTCAGGAGCGGAGGGCGCAGGACCGCTGCGGGTCCAGCCTGGGTGGGTGGGTCATGACAGCCACCCAGGACCCGGCTTCCCACACCCTAGGAAGGAAGGAACTATGAGCCCCTGGGTGTTGCCAGAACTGGCTGCCGGTGCTTGGGCTAGGATCCTGGTAAATGTCGGTCCTGCGGGAGCCGGGCAGCCTCAGTGAATGGCATCCATGCTCCTCATTTCTGCTCATTGCACCAAGCACCTTTTAAGCAAACAAACAATGAGCCAATAAACCTGTGTGTGTGTGTGTGTGTGTGTGTGTGTGTGTGTGTGTCTGTGTGTGTGTGTGTTTGTGTAGGTAAATCTTAGTTCAATCGCTAATGAAAGAAGACTGCCTAAGCAAACAACAAAATACTAAAATTCTGAATATAATGTTTTTAGGGCTTTGCTTTTGAACCAGCCTTCTTCAGACTGGTTTCAAACTCAGCTCTTCATGACTATGATTCCTTTAATGCTGGTATCGCAAATCTCCAACACTAGGCCCCGTTTGATTTTTTGTGTTTAACCTCCCCCTGTATATCTCTTATTTTTAAGTTTATAAATATATCTAATTCAACAAGAACTTTATGAAGCATTAAAACATTGAATTTGTCCCATTTCCAAGATACTTTTAAAAAATTCCAAACTCTTTTTACAAATGGACTTATCTCCTGTTTCTTATTAAAATTTCCCAATGCTCTGACTGGTGAACATTCCAAGTTAATTTATTATAATATCTTTTGCAAAGTAAATGCATAGCCTGGTTACTGGTACATTCTCTTGAATATCTAAATTGAATGCAGATTTAGACATTTATAAATGAAAATAACAAAAATTAACCAATTACATAATTAACACGTTGCTAGAATTACACAATACTGGGTACTCTCATAGGCCAAATTCTTCTAAAGGTAGGACTTTATGTATGAAATGCTTTACATTTTATATTACTAAAATATTAACATTATACACATAATTATTTTAAATACTACTCTACTTATTTCTGGTTATTTCTCAAGTTAAAATGGCATTTCTGTTAAGAAAAATGGATATATCTTAGATACAATTTTGGGACTGTTTTTCAGGAGAACATTTGCAGCTCTCTGATGATTATAACTAATAAAAGCTTAGCAATCGCCTTACTGTTCTGAAATGTCGGTAGAATAAAAGAGGGCGCCATTCCCAATAGGTAATATCAACAGTTCTGAACTGAAGAAGGGAGAGACCATGAAGTCCATGTATCCTTTAATTACATCGAGCTGTCGTCACATTTTTAGTTTAGTTTACAATCACACTCAAACTCCCTTTCTATTCACTTAGGTCAGCAGCACTGTTCTCTGAGCTAAACTGCAAAAATCTCCAAGATTTCTCTGGGCCTGCTTTGGAAAGACAGTTGACTGTCTTCCCTCAAAGAAGCAGGGGTCAGGATACCCTCACCTGAGTATCCAGCTGCCCCTCACAACCAGTTGCCTGTAACCCTCCCCTAATTGTGCATTGTCTTGGGAGGATATAGAGCCCATAGTGGGGGAAGCATGAGGAGAGTTTCATCTTTGAAGCCACCATCCTTGCTGGTTTCAGACCTTCCAGTGTGGCTGTCACCTATGCTGCTGTCTATAACCCTTCAACCACTGCTCTGAAAGTAAGCCTAATAAATTCATTATTTTTTCTGAGTGAACTTTGGTGGAATCAAATCTTCGCTTGTGGTTGAAACTTTAGGAGGAAGGGTAGCATTGTTTGCATCTCTACCAGGAAATACCTTTTAGCCGTGACAGTGAACCCTGAGTATCAACAAAGGATTAAGTCCTTCAGTCCAGCTATTCAAGCTACATAGAGTATTGTATTAATTACAGTGTATGGATGTATCCTTTTAACCATCTCTAAATTATAATACCAAAGACAATGGGAATGCTGTGAAACTAGCTGGTGTCTTGTATTATTTAGGAGATAATTATAAGAAATCAAAATCTGCAAATTTTCAATACAGTTATAATGTTTTAAGATATTCCCAAATCAATGAATATAGAGCATAGATTTAATATACGTATTATATTTAATTAGATATTATTATATGATAAATATATTTAGATTAAATATACATATCGTGTGTATATGTGTGTGTGAGAGAGACAGACAGAGAGAGATGACAGAAAAAGGACTGTTATGAACTATCATATCATGGTCTGGGAAATGAAGATTATTTTCTCTTTAGGATTATTTTGTTTGAGTAACAATAATAATTTTATTTGCTATTTGTATATCAGGTGTAGCTTGGTGCATTCTACTTGTGCTGCACCCATTAGTAAATGAAATTCCACATGAAGATGCTGAGTCAGCATACAGTGTTGTAGATGTGTGTAAACATGTTGAAAAGCCATGAGATTTGGATTCAGAGCCTGGGATCTTGACAAAATGCTTTCCCAATGAAGTGTCTTCATGTTTTAGCATCAGAAATTCTAATGTAAAGTCACTCATCTGTGTTTAGAGTGGCAAGGAAGGAATTCTTGCTGTTTGCTGTTTGTTGAGATAACCTTTCTTCTGGGCAACCTAGGTTTACTTCAAACTGGCCATCTTCATGTCTCAGCCTCCTGGTACTGAGATTATAAGTTCGTGCCACAATACCTAACAACAAGGAACTTTGAATCCTTGTAAGAACTTGAAGCAAAACAAAACAAAATGAAAACAAAAACAGGGAAAACAACAGATATCAACTAAGAACTAGAGCAATCAATCACAGACACTTTCTCAGGCTAAGGAAAGATGTGTTCTTTAGAAATAACAGTTTCTTTTAGAATACATGAGACCAAAGCTTTAAGAACATCCTGTACTTGAAGGCAATTGGATACTAACATGCTAGAGTGGGGAGGAAGTTGAGTTGTAATTAGCAAACTTGCAAGATCAGTGATTGGAGTCTGGGCTGGTGTTTTCAGATTCTTGACCCCTTACTCAAGGAATTGAAATAAGCACAGGTTTGTAAAATCCAAGGAAACTCTATTCCAAAGCAAAAACAATAGGTAAGGTTAGATACATTGTCAGGAGTGATGGTAGACCACATGGATGAGAATACTCTAATGCCCCATTTATTGCTTAGGGCTTTCTTTTATGGAATTCAAGAGGAGGGCCTCGGTTGCCAAGGGATATAACAAAGTGAATCTCTGTTCTAATTGACAGGCTTGGATTTTGTAAGCCCTTACTCACTGTGCACATCTTTTCCCACAAAGCATTTCTTTTAGTTATACGCATATGCAACTATACATAGGTACAAGGTGATAAATAGTTAATTCCCCACAAGACTTCATTCAGATGATACAATTTGCAATACCATGCATGCAGCTAAAATGAATCTAGGCCAGATTGCCCAGTCTCTTCCATGCCCCACCCCTGTGGTTCCAATATATGTTTGAATAGAAATAGGATGTTATCAAGTGTGATTAAGAGAGAGGATTTTATTTCATTGTCTAAAGCAGCTATCCGGATGTAGGTAGGGTTCCTAGGTCGTTGGCATATTGCTAGGTATATTGATAGAAGTGTAGTGTGCACACTACATGCAGACAAGGCTCCTAGTTACCAAGTACATTGTGGAAGAGGATATGTGTGTTAGCATGCATTGCCTGTGGAGAAGTGATAGATTCATAAAGATTTTGCCCTGCAATAGGTTAGAGCTTCATTGGAGAGACTAGGGACAACACCCTTTATATTATTCCATCCCTCTCTCCATTACTCTTCTCCCAGAAGCAGAAAATAACATCAGAATTCCTCTGGCATTCTGATTTTGGTTTTGGACTTGCCAGCTTTCAGAACTGTGAGCATAAAGGTGCATTCGTGTGTGTATGTTTGTTCTGTGTGTGCGAGTGTGTGTATCTGTGAGTATGTGTGTGCATGTGTTTGTTTGCATGTGTGTGTATTTGTGCGTATGTATGTCTGTGTACGTGTGTGTGTATTTGAGTGTATGTTTATGTATGTGTGCTTTGTGTGTGTATGTGCATGTGTGTGTCTATACGTGTGTGTATGCATACATGCATATTTTAGTTATGGTTTCACTGTATGAAGAGACACCACAAGCACAGAGTTCTTATAAGGGAACATTTCATTGTGGTTTGCTTACAGTTCAGAGGTTTAGTTCATTGTCATCATGGCAAAAAACATAACTGTGCACAGCCAGACAGTGTGAAGAAGTCCCTGAGAGTTCTGTGTTTGGATCTATAGGCAGCAGGAGGAGACAACTCACCACTAGATCTGGTTTGAGCATCTGAAACCTCAAAGCTAACCCTCAGTGATATACTGCCTCCAACAAGGCTACACAGACTACAATGATGCCACACCTCCTAATAGTGTCATTCTCTGTGGGCCATTTTATTAAAACCACCACACTGCATGTGTGTGTGTGTGTGTTTGTGTGTGTATATGTATGTCATTATATATATATATATGTATATATGTATGTATGTTTGTGCATGTGTGATTGTATGTGTGTATGTGTTCATATATATGTGCTTGCGTGTGCTTTTGTCTGTGTAAAGTGAATATTTTTGCGTGTGTATATGTATATCGTGTGTGGCTGTGTGTGTCAACTGTTTTGTGTGTGTGTGTGTGTATGTATGTATGTATGTATGTTACTATTTTCTAACAATGTACTGAAGGCATTTTGCTTTTTAAGGAAGCACAGTTGATCTGCCTCATATTCTGGAGGCTGTGATGGTGCTGACTTTTGTCCAGCTTGTGATGAGGAACTTCCAGATCAATCATCTTTTCGTAGAAGCTTTACAGAGCAAGTGCACTGCATGCCTATCTCCTGTTCTGTCTATACAGACACTGGTGTCATCATGAGGGCCCTGCCTACGAGAATGCTTAAAAAAGAAAAATTATTTGGTTTAAGTGTGTGTGCCAGTGCAGGTGCCTGGAAAACCTAGAGACATCAGATTCCTGGATCTGAGATATCGCCAGATTTTGGAGTTACAGGTGGTTATGAGCTGCTAGAAATGCCTTCTCAGAAACCTGGGTCCCCAGCAAGATGAGTGAGAGTTCTTAACCACTGAGTAATCTCCAGCTCTTTCCAAGAGCTTTTCTAACCCTACTTACCACTCAAAGGGACCAGCTCTAGGAAAACATTAACTCTTAGGATCTGGTTTCTAGCATATGAACTAAGGACATAATGAGCCATAGCAGAAACAGCCTGACTGCACTTGACTTGAAAGACCAGTGGAGGAGGAAGAACATGGCAAGAGATTACGTTTATATATGTTTTCAGAGAAAATAAAGCTTCTAAATAATGTATATAATGGAGTACCACAGAGACTTCAGCAGGAACCGCTAATGCAAGGAAAAGAAATAAGTCCCAGGCCCGGGCATGCCGCTCGCCTTCTACCTGCTCCAGACTCATTCCAGCAATATTAGATGATGCTTGCCTTCTCCTCTTCAGGAATCCAACACTATTACCTCTACTTCAGAGAAGTGAGGCTGTCAGTGCAATCAGTGTAGAAACCCAAAGAAATCCCTAGATGAAAGCACCAGTCTCTTCTGCCTTGTGTTTGAATAGAAAGACCTTACAACAGTTGAAAGCAAGCCAACAAAAACACTCCTTATGAGTCAGCCTTCAAGCCCCAAAACAAAGAGAAGGGGAGGGGAAAACTCTCATGGTATAGAAGCAAGAGTACAGAAATCAGTGCAATTGCCTGTGCACACAGCAAACAAAGGTAGAGCATTTATCTGGCAGTACCTGGTGATTATGGAATTAGTCTCCATTTCAGCATTTTGAACTATCAACTCTAGGGGGAAGGACTTGGCATGGTTTAATGTTCCATTTCCAACTTCTGTGATCCAACTGGGAATATCAGTGATTGTTGAATCACTACATGAGTGAAATCAGAAAATGGCAGGGATATAAATATGTTCTGTTACAGACCTGAAAGCCCATACCAGCAAGGCCAATGTGGTAGGGAATAGACCATTTTAATGTTTACCTCTAAAATGCCAGAGGGTACTATATTAGAAACTATTGGCAGTCTATTAGTGTCCATTCTTTCTTCCTCTAAAATGAAAGAATTTTTATCTGGAGTTATGTGTACTCAGAAAATAGAAACTATATTTTTCTAGTACTCCTTGTGTCTGGTACGGAAACACGACCACATTCTAGCTATAGTCCATGAGATGGATGGGGAAATTATGTATGTCCTTTAGAAGAAGAGGGCATATCCCTGTAACCCATCACACTGACTGGGCTAAGAACATAGTAGTTCATACTGAAGGGGCAATCCCCTGCCACTGGCAAAGCAAACAGAGAGGGCACCATATCTCTGATACTGTGGAGATGATACCCCATCCTGGACTGCTTCTGGTTGATCTGTAAAAATCACTGTTATTATGTACCTTGAAAATGAATGGCCTAACCTTGCAAGCACTGATGATCACAAAGTAGTATTTCTTGTTTTGTTTTGACTGGCTTCCTTCATTACAGATTCTTGCTGAGAATACACTTTGAGAATGCTTAAAAGAATTTCAAATTCTTTCAGATGAGTGCTATAGAATAGATTATAATGTACGAGGAAACTCTAGCATCTTTTTTATATTTTTATATTTTATATATTTTCTTATGAATTTTAGAAGATTTGGAAGATTTATTGATTATCTATAATAATGATGTGTGGCCCACCTCAGTCCGAGACCCACTGCTTGACCAACCACCAAAGAGAAACTCAGAAATCAGCAACTAGACCTATAATCACCCCAAACCCAGATGCCTATGCTCTAGCCTAAGAACACCATCCACAAAATACAAGGAAACATGTCACCACCAGAGCCCAATTATCCTACTATCGCAAGATCAGCACATCTGAAGTACAAAAAAAAAGACCTTAAAATAAACTTTATTAAAATGATAAAGGTACTTAAAAAGGAAATGAATAAATCTCTTAAAGAAATCTATGAAAAGGCAAAAAAGTTGTAGGAAATGAATAAATTCCTTTAAAAAATAAAAACACAAAACAAATGAAGGACATGAGTAAAACCATTCAAGACCTAAGAATGGATTATAGAAACTATAAAGAAAACACCAGTTCATAATTTTTCAATAGATATCACTTAACAAAGTTAAATAAATGTCAGATAACCAACTTAAATATAACTATAACTCCTAAAAAAAATTCCCCGCAAAAACGCCCAGGGTCCGATGACTTCAGAGCATAATTCTACCACTTTCAAAGAAGAGCTAAAGAATTCTCTCCCAATTGTTCCCAAAATAGAAAGAAAAGAAACATTGTCTAAGTCATTTTATGAGTTCATGGTCACCCTGATACCCAAACCACATAAAAATTCAACAAGGAAAGAGAATTAGAGACCAATTTTCCTTGTGAACATAACCTGCAAAAACACTCAGTAAAAATACTTGGAAATCAATTCCAAGAACACATTTAAAAGATCATCCACCATGACCAAGTAGGCTTTATCGCAGAGATTCAGGGATGGTTCAACATATAAAAATCAGTCAATGCAGTCCACCATATAAACAAATTGAATGAAAAAAATCTATGTGATCATCTCATTATATGCTAAAAAAAACCTTGACAAAATCCAACACTGCTTCATGATAAAAGTCTTGGGGAGATCAGGGATATAAGGCACATACTTAAACGTAATAAAGGCAACTCACAGCAAGCCTGTAGTCAACACCAAATTAAATGTAGAGAAACTCAAAGCAATTCCATTAAAACCAGGAAGAAGACAAGGCTGTCCACTATCCATATCTATTCAATGTAGTACTTGAAGAAAAAAGTAGAGTAACTAAAGGGTATCAAGGGGATACAATGGGTAGAAAGAAGTCGATGTATTGCTATTCAATGGGGATATGATAGTATACATAAATGATACCAAAAATTCTACAAGGGACCTCCTACACCTGATAAGCACCTTCAGCAATGAATCTGGATACAAAATTAACTCAAAAAATCAGTAGTCATCCATATACAAATGACAAATGTACTGAGAAAGAAATAAGAGAAAAAACTCTTCACAATAGCCACAGATAATACAAAATATCTTGGAGTAACTCTAACCAAGCATGTAAAAAACTTCAAATCTTTGATGAACGAAATTGAAAAAGATATCAGAAGATGGAAGTATCTCCCATGGTTTTGAATCTGTAGTGTTAACATAATAAATTGCCCCTTCTATCAAATGCAATCTACAGATTCAATGTAAGCCCCATCAAAATTCCAACCCAATTCTTTACAGACCTTAAAAGGACAATTCTCAACTTCATATGGAAAAAGAAAATCCTGAGATAGCTAAAGCTATCCTGATTAAAAGAATTTCTGAAGGTATCACCATCCTTAATTTGAAGCTGTATTACAGAACTGTAGTACTAAGAACTACATGGTATCAGCATAAAAACAGACAGGTTGATCAATGGAATTGATTTGAAGACCCAGACATAAATCTACACATTTATGGACACCTGATTTTTGATAAGAAAGTCAAAATACACAATGAAAAAGGAAAGCATCTTCAACAATGGTACTGCTCTAACTGGATTCATATGTATCACCCTGCACACATTTCAAGTCTAGGTGTATCAAAGACATCAACATAAAACCTGATACAGAGTTCCTGAACAGAACAATGTAATACAGGCACTAAGATCAGCAATTAATAAATGGGACCTCATGAAAGTGAAAGCTCCTGTAAGGCGAAGGACACACTCAACAGGACAAAATGACATATCCTCAGACTGGTTACAAACGTAGTTTTGAGACCATTAAAGAGCTTGGTCATTTGCAAGGTCACTGAACATTACCTTGCATGTCTTGATTATCTTTAATAGTTTATGAAATGTTAGCAGCTTTAGTAAGATTAGGATTTTGCGCTTTTATCCCTGTAAAATTTAGCCTTAATTTTTAAATTATACTCCTCTATTATAGTTGTCAGCTCCCTTCTGATGACAGTCTCAAATTTGGCTCAGAGATTGTTCATCCTGCTACCAACTAATCAATAAATGTTTAACTATAATTGGATTGAGTCTATAGTCTTTTCCCAAAGGTCACAAACTCTATAATATTTGGAGACCTGACCTAACTGTATTTTATTTTGCTGTGTTTGGTTGATGTACCTGGAGGCCTGCTATTTTCTGGGAGCAGACAGGGAGGAGCAGTGGATTTGGGAGCAAGGGGAGTTTAGGTACTTGGAGGAGTGGAGGTTGGGGAAACTGTGGTAGAGATGTATTGTATGAGAGAAGAATACATTTTTTAAAAATGTGTGTCAGATATGGAAATGTGACAAAATAGTAGGTAGGAGAGTGTTGACATAGCAATTGCAAGACCTTTGATTCAGTCCCTTATAATACTGAAGATCAGGCAAGCAAGCCAACTTGTCAGCAGCTCTCACTCAAGCTCAGGCTGAAAGGGCTGATCCACAAATTCCGCACCAAGCCTCCTCCAAGTACCTCAACTCCCCTTGCTCCCAAATCCACTAACATGGAATAAGGAATTACTTAAATCAGGTACATCACCAAAGTTCCCCATCATGGAAGCTGTGTAATGGAGTGCTCTCTAGCAGGAACATTTCTCCTTGTGCTTCTTATGATGACTTCTCCCTCCTTCTTCCCTTTAAAGTTTTCCATGCCTCCCTTCAGGAGTCATTCTGTACACTGTATATCCTCAAGGAGCCTCTACCATGTCCTGTTCCTGAATCAATAACTCCCACAACATTTTTATGTCAAAACATCCCAAATCTCTATTTCTCCAAAGTGGTTTGGGATACAGTATCTGCTGTGGAGTAGCCACTTACTGAATGTTAGATGAAGGAGAAATGATTATGCATCTCCCGCCTCACGTCAAAAATATCTTTTTAAAGTTCACCATAGTACTTTAGTTTTCAATATCTGGGGAACTGGATCACTTCTTCATTCAAGCTCTATATTACAAACTGTAAGTCAAGCTAGGACAGTTCCAGCAAGGAGAGAAGGCACCTACAAATGGCCCTTGAACATGCTGATCACTTGCCCATCTGAGAAAGATGTCGACTTGAAGGCAGATCCATTGCCTTTAAGAGTTCAAAATATGAGTTCAGATAGAGTTTATATGAGCTCATAGTTTTTTCTAGTGTCTATTAATAACCCAGCAGAGAAACACAAGTGGAATTGTCATAGTTACACATAAAATAACAATTTTAATTGGCAAAATTAAACTTCTAAAAGCCAAAGCAATATCAAGGTGGCTGAACTCCTTTTGGAGCCAAAGAGACTGAAATAATAGAAGCTACATCTGATGTATTTTAAGGTCTTCAGTTACCATATGTGCTCCACTCACAGTGACAGATGGGTGTTGATTTTTTTTCTCAACTGCACAAAAGCTAGCTGAAGCATATGCAAAACTCTTAATGACATTAAAGTTTTGCCAATTAAAAACATGCTCAAGTATTTGATACAGAACTTGATACCATGTTTCACAAGCTCTATTCTGAATTTTAAATCATGATTTTTATTACATTATTTGTCAAGTTAGTGAGACTAAAACAATTATCACATGGGTCATATTTTCAGCCATTTTATCATTTTGGCACCTGTCAAGTGTAATGATGAAAAAATGGTAGAGTCATTAAACAATTTTAGACAAATTATTACGTTATAAATAGCATTCATGAAAATAGATCAGTTTTTGTGTTTTTATTGTATCTCAGAAATCAGTAATGAGCAGGTTGAGAGAGCAGTAAGACAGAGCTGTTAGTTAGTTAACAACCTACAGTTATCCTTCTCCCAAAAGATCACCCAAATCTCACTCATTTTGCTAACTTTGTCTTAAGTTTTTTTTTTAAAGCAGGAGTTTTTGTTAACTTAATTGACTATTTTCTTTTGGTAACTTAACCAATGGTTATTCTTGCCCAGAATTCAAGAGTAAAGTCCTTCATGATGGGAAAATCAAAGGAGCAGGAGGCAGAGGCAGCTGGCTATGGAAGTCAAGGGAGATTTATCACACAGGTTTTCCATGTTGCCTGAGTATTTTATGTTTCTCCTGTTTCATGTCAAACCCTACGGGACATTTAACTTGTTCTAAGCTCCTTCATAAGTTCTCTCTCTGGACATTGAAGCCTTCTTAGGGAAGTCCTTTTCTGACCTTTGTCATATTTCTGTGTTTTCTCTATACATCTACTCAAGTAAGTGGACTCTTTCTAATATTAGACAATTACAAATGTGGTACTTTCATATTTCAGTATTTTACTTGCTTTCTTATTATCTGAATTCATGGCTTCCTTTTATTGAGTTGTGACCTCTTTTTATTTTTTATTTACTTATTTATTTATTTTTTGGTTTTTCGAGACAGGGTTTCTCTGTGGCTTTGGAGGCTGTCTTGGAACTCACTCTTGTAGACCAGGCTGGTCTCGAACTCACAAAGATCCGCCTGCCTCTGCCTCCCGAGTGCTGGGATTAAAGGCGTGCGCCACCAACGCCCAGCTGTGACCTCTTTTTAAATAACCCAACTCCAGATTAAGCAGGAAGAAAACAAGAAATAAAGAAAATTGATTTTTAAAGATGCTCCAGAATTAATTAGCATATTATTATTTTTAAGTCAGGTAGATTTATGGAAGTGAATTTGGATTTAATTTTGTTCATAGTTGCCTGAAGTCTGAGTGTTCTTGTCCAAACCTGGAGTTAGACATTCTTGGCTCCTTTTACAATGCATTTCAATACTGCAACATCTGCCAACACTGTCACTCTGCCTTCAAATTCAACAACCACTTTCTAGGCCTATATATACAGTGCCTTTTCACTTCACGGGCATGGATAAGCCGATATAGAAACAAAATCACTCGTAAATCCCACTTAAACAGCTCCCAGACAGGACCTGGATAGAAAGAGACCTTTTTTTGACCGGAACATGACACAGTTATCTAAGACTGTGGGATGGTAATATGAGAGCTATGTCTCTCCTGTGGGAGATTCAGATTATGGGAAAGAGATGTGGTGATGCCCAACATTTATTACAGGTGGGTCATTTTATGGCAGTGATTAGACCAGCTCAATGGCGATACTTTTAAAGACAATAGAGTAAAAGGGGGAAAAATCAACTGTTCTCCAGCAGAGTACCAGTTTTGAGGCAATTCAGACTCTCCAGCTTTCTCTCTGTCACATTGTATCATGGAGGGCTCTGCTCAGTGCACATCACTCAGAGGGTAAGCTAGCGTTTTTTTAGGGAAATCAAGAGGAATATTCATTTTGTTTGAGCCACGGAAATGCCGCCAAAATTGGAAAGCGGGACTCTGCAGGAATGAGGGAACAGTTGGCTCCTGCATCTGAAAGAGACTCTGGCAGTGGTGCTGCATGGAGCGGGGTCTCATTTTGCAAAATAGAAGCCATTATCTTTAGCATATCAACCAGACGAAATTAAATTGTAATTATATGGAGACATCCAAAAGCAAGCTATTTTGTCTTCAGTTAAATTCAAAGAAGTATAATAGAGATTACCAATTTCAAAAGAAGTTTAGACAGGCAATGTATGTGGCTAGAAGAAACATGGAATTAAAAATTTAAAAGCTACCACTCTGAATTTTGATGATTAGTAAATAATGTTTTAGAAACCCAAATAATTTACTATATTGAGTGTTTTCAGATTTAGGTTACAGAAAAGAGATGTGAAATTTTTGCACATCTGCTGACTAAATAACCAGCATCAACATTAAATTTTTGTTTGCTTTGTCTGATGTGAAAAGGTTCACTATCCTTTAAAAGGAACAGTGCACAGTATAAAATGACTTACCTCCCTAAAACTGGTAAATGTCCCTATACTTTGTATATCTCTTTAATAGGGGAGCCATGCCACCCCTTGCAAAGAAAACATATTTTTGGGATAGATAAAAATCTGAGGTCAGTCGGTGGTGGCACACACCTTTAGTCCCAGCATTCAGGAGGCAGAGGCATGGGGATCACGGTGAGTTGGAGGCCAACCTGGTATACAGAGTGAGTTCCAGGACAGACAAGGCTACACACAGAAACCTTGTCTCAAAACCAGGGGAGGGCCTAGGCCCTGCTCCAAATGATATGACAGACTTTGAAGATCCCCCATGGATGGCCTCACCTTCCCTGGGGAGCTGAAAGGATATGGGATGAGGGGCTAGTGGGGGGTAGGGGATGAGGGGAGGGAGAGGGAACTGTATTTGACATGTAAAACAAGCTTGTTTCTAATTTAAATTAAAAAAATAGAAAAAAAGATGCATGGAACCACAGAGAAATTCAGTTATACTGAGAAGCAAATAAAAATGGTTAGACCACAAAAATAAAAAATATGTAAATAAGACAATAAAAAATAAAAAATCTGATTAGTTACTATAGAGACTTTGAAACAGATTTCTTTAAGATGGCTACAAAGAAAAGTGGAGAAAGATTTGCTACCCAAGGGACTGTCAGTGGTTTCTATTTTGCAACCATTTGATAGAATTCTGGCCCAAGAAACTTATAGCTAGTTAGCTTTATAAACACGCTTTAAATATTTGACCTACCAGACATGCAAGTGAACTGCAAATTTGTCTTTGAAAAAATTTCCTTCTTTACTGTCTAATGAAGTGGCTGTACTGGCCAAGATAAAAAAAAAGTAATCAGCATAATTCTTCAGTCCAAGCCTTTGTCCTCCAAACAGATCTAAGATGAGTAGCACAGCTTCTCTAGGATGTGAACTGGAATACAGTGGTAAGGACTTTCCATGAAATTTCTCTCCAGAGTCCAGGTAATTAGGTACAACACACACACTCAAACACACACACACACATATACACAGACACACAGACACACACACACACATTCACACGTGCAGATTAGTTTAAAAGAAATCCAGTGCTATTTAGGGGAAATTAAATCATATAACATGGAAGAATACAAGAAATTTTATGTGCTACCTTTTTTCAACCTCCAGCTAATGCTACTTTTACATCCAGAAGAAGAAAAACAAAAACTTATAATTGATTCTTACATGCTTTTGCTACAAATACCTTAAATATGGCAGTAGCCTAAGCAGTCTCTCAAAATCTCCAGACTACTAAGATACGCCTTTGCCAGATGCCTCTTAGCACTATCATGCATTCCATCTTAGTTAGCATTAGTTGTCTACTTGACACAACCTAGAGTCACCTGGAAAAAAATGTGTCAATTGATTAGTTCTCATTATCAAGTTATCTGTGAGGGACAGTCTTGCTTGCTTTGACTATGTAGGAGGGTGTCTATGCAGGAGAGTGTCACCCATGGTGGACAGTTCCTTTTCCTGGGCAAGTGGCCCTAAACAGCACAGGGAAATTAGCTAAGACTGAGACTGATCAAATCACTACAGTTCCAGTTCCTATTTCATCCTTCTGCGTGGGTTCTTGCTTTGACTTTCCTCCATGATAGACTGTGACCAGGAAGTGTAAACCAAATAAATCATTTCTTCCACTAAGTTGCTTTTAGTTAGATTGCTTAATCATAGCAACAGAAAGGAAACTAGAATATATTCCATGCCCATATAATTAAGAAATCTTTCCATTTCAACGAAAAATTGAGAGGTGGTGGTTAGTATTTTATCTCCTTAATGCTTCCTTTATTCTTTGTTTTTATTTAAATCACATATAGATATACAGTTAGACTTGCATTCCTAGTCCAGACAATTTGTATATTATTCATAAATAATGTCAAATTTCCCTTCATTCATCTTTTGCAATCTATGTTCACTTCTCTCCAACTATTGGACCTCAGTTCTCATTTATCCCCTTAACAAATCCACTAAATATATCTGGAAGGCCTGTCATTTATCACCTCTACCAAGTCATTCTAACAGTGGGATAATCAGTAATAATCTTTTAAAAAGATATAAAACTAACATTTGGAAGAGATAAAGCAGCTACTAGTGTTGGCCAGTGTCCACAACTGGAAGGAGTTTAGTCACTAAGATAAAACTCAAGTTCTACAGTATCTTATAGGTACACAATTGTTTATAGGCATCAGAAAGAAAGAAAATGTGTTGTGTGTATGCTGGTTCATGCTGACTAACACTACCTTGCTAAAAATAAACCAATTATGGCGCTAAAAGCAGATAAATTATTCTTGGTTTTGGTCTTTGTAACCCATCAATTAGCTTAGCAGAAGAATGCACCAACTTATTCTCTGGTTTGGATTTGGGTTATATTTGGCCTTGACAAATACTGTCCAGATGTTGGCTAAATTGTGTCTGCTTTCAACAGAAGGTCAATAAACTGAGAAATCTGGCTTTGTAGTCCCCACAAATTTACGGATCCCAATCCTAGAAGTGAAACTAAACCACAGCGGGATCACCAGGACTTGCGATGGGGAAAGAGCCAATCAATTTTTCTCTTGCCTTCTCCAAGCACAATATAATTTTTCCACAAGTTAATTCACATATTTGAGAGGATCAATGGTTATCAGAGAAGTGATGGAAAAGAAGAAGAATGTGATATGGGTAAAGTACTTGAAGAAGAGACTAAAAAAGCAAGTGTGGAAAACAAAAACAGGACATTTTTCACAGCTGACTCTCAAAACAACCACATAGATGTTTCTGTTACTCACTCACCCTGTATCATTGCGCAGGCACATGTGTAAGATGCTGAATTACCATAGATGTAAATTATACCCTATGTGAATAACTTTGTTTTGTGGCTGCCCTATAGAAAACTAAGCAGCTCTTCATCTTATTTATGCCTCAACACTCAGGATTCTAAGACCAGGTAAATAAGTCAGAAATATGTAATATCACAAGATATTTCTGAGTATCCTTCAGTTATATTTAAAAACATAACAATTATTTCAGATTAGCAAGGGTTTATAATATGCTTCTGACAAATGAATTCTTATTATAATAATTCTGAGTATCTAAAGAGAAGACACCATGCTTTAATAACTAAGACACTAAGAACATCTGATTTGGCTTGAGTTTTGATTTTAAAAACCAAACAAATATTTTTAAATAAAAAATTCAAAGATTTCACAGAGTCATATAGACATAATAGCGTTTCTTCTTTCAAACACATGCTACGTAACACTTGAACAGCTTCAAAAAGATAGTGGGTGTCTTACTTAGAGTTGAGAGCCCTACATTGTAGTGCAGAGGCAACAGGAAGTTGACTGAAAGTCACACTGAGGGAAGGTTGGGCAAAAGAGACCTCAAAGCCTGCCCCTACAGTGACATACTTCCTCCAACAAGTCCATACCTCCTAATAGTGCCACTCCCTTTGTGGGTATTTCCTCTACGGTGGAATCTCCTAAGGAGGCAGTCTCAGCAGACTATCATTGTGCATATAAGATGTCCATTAAATTCTTTCCAAAAAGAATGCATCTTTATTGTACAGAAGACGAACTCTGACTTTGAAATTAAAGGACCCCTGGAGGAAAATAACATTCTATTTGCGTAAAACAATTGCATGAGGCAAAGTTAGAGATTCCAAATAGAAGTATGACCCATTGTAAATATGTTTTATTTTCATCTTTTACATTAAAGGAATCCACAAAGATGCTCTAGTTAGGGGGAAAGTGACTGAGTTAAGAATATCTCTCTTGAAGTAGAATGACAACAGGTATAGGGTTCTGAAAAATTGCAGGAATAAGTTGATAGTTCATGGTAAAGGGAAAATAACAGTAAAGACAAATTAATGGGACTCACACATGCAGAGGAGAATTAATATGGCCTTCATCTTAGATTAGCAGGTGCTACCTGACCATAGAAGATGAAGATAATGAGTTTGAAGTAGTTGTTAATGTGTTTATCAATGGATGTTAATTGTCCCAGGATATGATTTTGAAATTCAGATTGTAAGTTTGGCCCAACGAATGGAAGTGTTCTGAAAAGAAAATCATAGAAACACTCCTTACAGGTCTTCTCAAAATGACTCTAGAGGTCAAAAAAGCCCCCCAAGAAGCTTATAATTAACTATAATATATGGTATATATGTTATGTATGTCAAGGCAAGGAGCTATACATTTTTAATGAATAATATGTATATTTTGATTTTAATGTGGAATGGGCATATGATACACTCCATTAAGGCAGGTCAAACCTTGATGAAAACACTGACAACTGAAGCCTAAGTAGCTGATAGACAAGTGGAGTTTCCATATTAGAAAAGATGGGACTTGCCATCGACATCAAATATTAAAAGTCTTCCAGAAAATATTTTTCTTCCATTGATACCAACAAGATATAACTACTCTTTCTAACCCTAGAGTGACCTTCTTATTAACATCAAGATCTATGTATGACTCAACAATGAAGATGAAGATTCCTGAAGAATAAGCAGACATGAGGGATCTCTACACTGGTTAAGAAACTAGCTCAGGTGACTAGCTTAATACATTACTGTCCAAACTAAATCAAGGTCACATATCCTTATTTGTAACCTGCCTTAACTTTCCAAATAGCACTTCACTTGCAATATCTCACTGTAAGGCATAGCTAATAGTTTTAATATATCAAGTGACATTAAGTACCTGCAAAATTATCACTAAGTTTTGTAAAGAATGTTCTAATATGCTATGAGCTCTTAAAACCAAGAAGATGCACAAAATAAGACGAAAAATGGCTATCGCTAGATGACAGCACCTATTCTGTGGTAACCAGTTTTAGGTAAATGGGAAAGTCATAGAAATCATCCTGAGTGACAGATTCTATCAATGGCCCTAATGATTCATCTTTCATTATAGCCACACTGTAGAGCAAAACTTTGCACCATTGTTTTGACTGATTTGGGCAAATAGAGTAAGACAGAAGGGTTGATATCCATCCTGGATCACAATTCTCTAGAGGATATTGTGGCTCCTATTTGTCTAATATCTTGTTCTTGGGTTTAGCATGCTTGTGCTATCCAGTAGGAAGATGATATGCGAGCAATAGATTTGATGGTAGATACGCTATCCTAGATCATGTGCCACCAAGATATGTGAGCAAACAAATCTCAAACGGATAGTCATCTTAGCCATCCATCTGTTTACTTGGGTAAGATTAGCCAACATTTTCTCATCCCATTGCAGAGCATCTAAGCCTTGGATTCCTGACCTACATAAATGAGTATTTTTACTTGCCAGTGAGAATTGGATAGCTATTTACTATATATGAATGATTATTAATCTTCATTGTCAATTTGACCTATTGTTATTCATCTGAGAGTCACGCCTTTGGGCATATTGGTGAGGACCTTTCTGGAGAGGTTTAACTGAGGAGGAAAGACTCATTCTGAATGTGATATACCTATTATGGATTAGGGACCCAGACTGTCTCTAAAGGAGAAAGCAATTTGAGCACCAGCATCCACCTCTCTGCTTTCTTAGAATGTAGCATGACCAGCATCCTTACACATCCATCTCTCTGCTTTCTGACTTAGAATGTAGCATGACCAGCATCCTTACACATGTTCCACCTGACAGGCATTCCTGATGCAGTGGGTGTCTTCCCTTTATGATGTGTTAAAGTACAAACCTTACTCCCCTTCACTGGCTTTTGTCTCACATTTTGGAACAACAATGAGGAAAGTGACTAATACAACATGACAGCATCATCTTACCACAACACTCTACACTTTACTTTCACGTGTTTTTGCAAGCCAATACTTCAGCAATACCCCATGACTGCCTCTTTTAATGCAGCACTCTTCTTGCCAGAAATGGTGATTTCAGGGATCTCTCAAGTACATCTTTCTATCAAAATAGTCCTTATCTTTGAATCAAGTTGTTAATGCACTGGCAGGAGATTTTTAACAGTTACCACTCATTTTTATTCTAAAATCTCCCTTGAACTGCATCCCCATCTAGCTACTGACTATAGAAAAGACTTCTTTTTTCTAACTTTTACTTATTCTTTGTGGTTTGCACATCATGCATCTTGATCCCACTCAACCCATGTGTCTTCGTAGCCACCCTCTGCCCTTGATACACTCCCAATAACATAAAATTTAAGAGAAAAGAAAAAAGTAAATGAAAAGAAAAATGTTGTAGTAGAAGCTGTATTGTGACACAGCAAGTCACACAGTGTACCCTTCAGTCTGGATATCTTTACTTGCAAGAGCTCATTGCAAAGAGTCATTGGTGTGGTTTGAGGCCTCTAGTCTCTGCTATGCTATCAGTATGGGGCCCTCATTGGAACTCCTCTTGGATACCCTGTTATTGTCCTGTGTTGTGGGATCCTGCAGCTTTGGGTCTGCAGGACAGCCGCTTCACATGTTCCAGCAGATCACAGATGGGATAGATGCTGGCGTGAGCCAACTCATAGCCCTGGTTCTGTGCATGGCTGGCTGCAGATTTGGTCAGTCCTCCAGTTCTCACCCATCCTCACCATCAGGATAAGCTCTCCAGAACTTCTCTTGCTAGTTCACCCTATACAGCAGGGATCAAGGCATGAGGCCTGTTATCCTGCTTTCACCCCCTCTGGGACTGCTCACTGATGCCTACACCACCAGAATAAGCTCTACCATGCTGCCTAGGCAAGGGTAAGGACCCTATTTCCTGAATGCTGCAACTGGTGATGGAACACTCTCCAGCTTTGATGACCTCAGTACCAGCTCTCCCACCCACCATAGGTGGCTAGGCGCAGGGAGGAGGTATAACTCTTCTCTGCCCATACCATCGTATGGCAGCTGAGGTGTAGAGGGGCTCACATTCTCAGGGCCAGCTCACCTTCGCCCAGTGGGCAGGATCAGCTCTACTGTGCTGTCCATGCAAGGTGCAGGGCCCAATGGAAAAGGATTTTTTCATTAAAATTGTCCATACCAAGCTCATAATTTTTTCAATGAATTTCTCGTTTCTTTTTCTCCAAGTCTCTGTCATTTATACATGTTCTAAAGCCTGGAAGTAGGCGACATCTTGAATGTGTTCTTCCTCTCCTGCAAATGTCATTAATTCCAAAGTACTTTTAGAGTGAATAATTCAAGAATCCAATTGGTTTTCTTTTCCTAGTCAATGCACTACCATGGTCAAATAACTTCTCTCATTTGAGTACTTTCATAACTTCATAACTTTTCAACTTAAGTAAATAAGTAATTCATTGGAAGAATAGGATTCATCTCCCCAAATTAGATGGAGCTTCAGAGCCTGGTTCAGACATGATAGAACCAGAGTGGTTCCAGAGCTCATGAAGCAGGGAGAGAGTAGATTTCTTCCTGGATAGCACAATGCCACCAGCCATCTGTTCTGTCATTTTTCCACCTATAATCTGTTCAAGATTCAAAGCAAAAGCAAAAGGTATGATTCATTTTTCTTGGGTCACATGCACATCCATTCACCATGGGAAATGCAGAGTACCTACTGATTGGTCCATCATGCTAGCGTTCTGCAACTGTCACAAAAGACATGAGACAAATTAACACAAAGGAAGAAAAATGGTTTTATCTAATGATTTCAGAGGTTTCAGCATATGGTCCCCTTGGCTCCCTTCTTTACAAACCTGTGGTAATGGCAAACATCATGGCAGAGAACATGTGGTAGAAAAAAAATTGACTCAGGTGTTAGTGAACAAGAGACAAGAGACAGCAAGAGCTGCCTGTGAGTAAGATACACTGCCCACAGGATGTACTGAAGGGGCTGCTACTTTTTACTTGGGTCTGTCTCCAAATTTGCATTACCTATTGATCCCTGAGAAAATCATGTACCCATCAATGGATTAATCTACTGATTAAGTCAGATCCCCTCATGATCTTAGTACTTTTCCAAATCCTAAGCTCTGGTTGTTGCTATATTGAGGACCCAGCCTTCACTAAAAGAGTCTTTGGCTATAATTTAAACTCCAAAGCACAGCTTTCACTTAAAAGAAAATCTAGATAGTGGTTCTCAACCTTCCTAATACTGCAGCTCTTTAATACTGGCCCTCATGTTGTGATGAGCACCAACCAAAAAAAGTATTTTTGTTGCAATTGCATAACTATAATTTTGCAACTGTTATGAATTGTAATGTAAATGTCTGAATTTTCCAATGGTCTTACAGGAACCCTGTGAAAATGCTATTTGATGCCCAAAGGGGTCAAGCCTCACAGGTTAGAAACCATGGATATAGATGATCTTAACAAAGAACAACAGATTGAGTCATGGAAACTTCAGCAATTTTTTTTAAAAATGGATTGTTATGTTTGATTTCTCCAAAGTTGCTATATGTCAATTGCATGAATCGCTGCTAAATTTGTGTTTGTTTAACCCCTTTTCATAGAAACCTGGCAATAAAAATTGATGTTTCAGTTGGACATCTTCCAAGATGATTTCTGATCTTCTCTTCAAGCTATTTTATCATGTTGCCTGAAGAAAGAAGTCTGCCAATGAAATTACATGATAATTTTGCGTCTTAATATATATAAAACCAGGCTTTTTAGGACAAAAACTTTCTCATCTTCAAGATTTACCTACTGAGAATTTTTGCCTGTGTACATTGTAGGTTACCAGTTTCCTATCATATACATCTGATAATTATTTAGTTCTCATGATTCCCATACCCTAATGAAAGCCTATGGTTTTTCTTTCTCTTGTAAGCAAAAACAATGCAGTGTAGAATGAGTTCAAACAGAGATGGAGCAGAAAAATGGGTATGGGTTGTAGGTACAAAGAGGTTATTATAGAAATTGATAAAATCAATTATCATGGAAATACTGAACAAGTCCATCTATAGAGTTATCAGCCTGAATTTCTAGGTCTTTTTCTGTTTCAGTATCTCAGGTGTTCTGGGCACAGCCACTGATTTTACGTATTGTCAAAAAAAAGGAGGGAATTCTTAATGACCTACCTTGATCACAATAAAGAAAACTGAGGTTTGTTTAGGGATCTTTGTTTTTATTTTTATTTTGTACTCTTCTCTCCAGTATAATGAAATTTGCATATGGATGCTTCCAGCTGCCTTCTGCTTAGGGTTACAATTCTCAAATAGCTACCTTTCAACATCTGTGCTAGAGATGGTAAAGTAGGAGTCTATAAGCTGTAAAAAAATCAAAATGTAGCAATAAAGAGAACTGATTATTTTTTAGCTCATTAATGGAGAACATCACACATACACACACACACAAACACACAAAACTTTCCTGAAGTTATATAAGTTAATAGAATATTTAGAAACTACCCTTTAATGCTTTGCAATACAGACTTCTTACATTCCATGTAGAAGTATATAATTACCGGTAAGTCCCCAAACTGCAATATTGTTTATTTATTTGGAAGATTTCAAATATATATTTATTCTCTCTTTATAAATTCTTACCAATTATCATGCCTACTTCTCATTCCCTCACACAGCTATTGACAACAGAAATTGTTTTTAATTTATATGAATTTGTCATTGAAAAGCAATTTTTCAAGCAAATGTATTTCCTGCTGTTTGGGGCATCACTACTACTTAATTACTTCTGTAGAACAAGATCTTTATATAGAATGCCTGAATACAAACCAATGTGTGGTTACATGTTATTCAGTTTTATAACTGGTAACATTTTTACAGATACAGACAAAGCTTCTCACTACAAATAAATAGAAAATATGCAAAATCTTGTTTTTTCTTTATAACCAATGCAAAACAGAAGCAATGCAAAGAAAATCAACTTTGTAATTATATGTGTTGTATATAAAATAATTAAAAACTGCATTTTAAAGACTTAATTAAAAAATTCCTTTGTAGTATCTTGGATAACCAGTAAAAATTTCTTTAAACCATGAATAGAGAAAATGTCCCTCAGTCAAAGTGATAGGTTATAGGTATGTATGAATATAAGATCAAAATTCATTACACATGCTTTAACTAGTTGTACAGAAACCCCTATTCCTTACTTAGACAATTCTCATGATATTTAGACTAAGAACTTGTCCAATGTATATTATCATACTTTTACTTGCAAACTTGCCTCTTAAATTATTAGATGACAAGATCAAGATCATCATTTATAATAAAATGTTTTGAAGACTTCTTAATTCATGCAAACCCATTGTCTCCTCACCATTTATCCTTCTTCATTTATTGAGAAAGAATGACATTGATTGATTCCTGATAATGACAAAAGGTATACTATGAATCAATGCTGGTAAATTGTAAAAAAAAAGAAGTCATTCTGAGCCTTTGAGGACTTTAAGATGTAGGACGACTACCGGCTGGAAATTTTGAATATAATTTGATCCCAGAACATCTACTGTGTGCCTTAGGCCCCTATTAATAGCAGCAAAATCATTTCCCAACTACTCTATATTGGGCACCAAGGTGGGGAAATTTACATAACATTTTTATAACAACTTTGTCAAAGGAACAACATATATATATATACATATATATATGAGAAAGCATATATATATATATGAGAAAGCATAAATCATTTTGGACAAAATGAATTTCATATTCACACATGCACATGAAGCTGAATGTGCTTTTAAAATTCTTACCTTCCACCATGAAATAAAAGTCTAGTATAGGAGACAATCAGTGAATAAAACAAACGGATACAGACCTGAACATAGGATAAATGAGACAATAAAACCATGTCAATCTATAAAGAAGAACATAAGCAGTAAAGAAAAATTGTGATGGCAGAAAAGAAGGGTATCATTGCAAAGCAGAAGTTTTGGACATAAAAGTACTGCCAAGGTGATCGTTTCTTCCCTGAAATAAACACACAGATGTATACTGGCATGGGTGTGGGGAAAGGCATCTGATAGCAAATTAGCCAAACTAAAGCTAGGACTAGGGTTACAAATCAGGTAGTAGACTACTTGCCTGGCATGTATGATACCCTGGATGATTACACAAGCCTTTAACCTCAGCATTAGGGAGGGAGAGGCATGAAACATCAAAATTTAATGTTGTACTCAGCTACACAGCAAGTTTCAGGTTTGTGGTCACTCTGTCTTCAAGAAAGAAAAAGAAATGAACAAAGGAATAGCACAAGCTAGATGTAGGAATGCAATTTGATATATAAAACTGTATAGATTGTGGAGTGTATACATAGTATCTAAAAGATACCATTATACAGTACATGTAGTATGCTATATGTATAGTATAGCAAATATATGTATATAATTGCTACATACCAAATATGTAGTACATATGTCCCATATTCACCCAGTTGTGATTATTCTCAACTTGATAGGACCTAGAATCACCTGGGAGACAAGACTTTGGCATGCCTCTGTGGGGATGACACATGTAGGTTAAGTTAATTAAATATAATTAAATATATATACATATATATATACATATATATATATATATGACTTTACATGTTAATGAGAAAAGTTACAGCCAGGTGTGTTGACACATACTTGTAATCTCAGTTCTCAATCAGCAGACTCAAGAGGATCCTAAGTCCAAGGGCGGGATGGGCTATATAATAAGAGTCTGTCTATAAATAAATGAGCATATAAATAAGAATGCATTCATTTAATTTTCAGAAAGATATTAAAGAGTAACCAAAAAGCTGCACTTGAATTACAGATATCTATGAATAACTTACAGAACTAAGTCAAGAATACTCAGAGAAAAAAAATGCATGAATAAACATAGAAGCAAAATACTCCCTACTTATAGAATAGGATTGCATCTAATACAAAATCATAAAAACACAAAGGAATGCCCAATTAATTAGAAAATCCTTTTCCAAATGTTGGGAAAATAACTGCTATGCAGAATCCATTACCTTTATAATAGCTCAAGATAAGGGAATAACAAAATTATATCTATATAAATGAATAGCTACTTCTTACAAGCCCCGAAAAGCAACAAACTTAGGAGGGAAAGAGCAAAGAAAGATGTGGGGATACAGATCAATGCTAGATATGGTACAGAATGATGATCCCAGACAAGGATAATTGGAAGTACTACCAGTCATGAAGGGAAAAGGTAGAGGTAAGAAATTTGGAATATTTACTATAATAATTACCTGTAGATTCAAGAATTTCCTTAAGGAATAGAAACACACACATTGTGAAGTCTTTAGATTGTCAAATAAACAAGTGAGTTAACTCATGTGGCTATCCACTCCAAATTTTCCAAGAATAAAATCCATCATGTTATTTACTGTAGTCAATTTACTTTATCACCAGCATTTGAAATTTACACCTGCTCTCAACTGTGATTATGTATCCTTTGTCCAAGGTCTCATTACTCACTAAAATGAAATTGTTTTATATACTTTGACGCTTTATCTTATAAAGTATTTATAGGATAAAACATCCTGGCTTTTGTCAGTTTAAAAGTTAAGTAATTTTAGAGTCCAAAAATGTAGAGGCATAATATCTAGTTTCTAAAGAGAGGGAATGTAGGATATAAAATGACATAATGAAGACAAAAGGAACACATAAAAAAGCATAGTAAACTAAAAATTATGACAGTGTAAAAATCATAAAACATGAGGAAATGATATATTACAATTATGTCAGTAAATACAATAAATATTAATATATGATGTTCACAAACAGAGTCTCAGGTTGAATAAAAATAATAGGTCTTGAAGGTTTAGTTCAGTGGTAGAACACTTGCTTAGTAAGCCCAAGACCCTGGGTTTGGTCTTCAGATCTGAATAAAGAAAGAAAAGAATATGAATATTAAGGTTCTGAGGCTAGAGAGATGCCTCAATGGTTTACAGCATGTGTTTCTCTTCCCAAATTACTGGGTTCAGTTCCCACATTACACATCAGGAAGTTCACACTATCTGTAACTCCAGATAGCCTCTGTATTCATGCAGACAACATACAGTTACAAAGACATATACATATAAATCAAAATAACTCTTTAAAATCATTAAGATGCATTAACTCTGTAATAGACACATAAAATAAAGGAGAAAGTATGATTTGACAGTAAAGAACAAGAAAAGGGATGCCCTAGAGAAATACTGTTCAAGAGCCAGAATATTGTGTACAATAATGGAAAAATAAATTTTTTAATGCAGCTGTCTTAGCTTGTATTTCTATTGCTGTGATAAAGCACGCTGACCAAATGCAAATTGGGGAAAAGAGAATCTGTAACACCGTAATGAAAGACCCAGAGACTGATAATGAGGTTCAATCTTCAAGTTGAAGATTAGAAAGGCAAAACAGTCACATACTAGCTGTTATCGCTACATCCTCTCAGATCAAAGGGACAATTCCTCAAACTGCTCCCAACTTCACTGCTCCTCAGATTCACTTAGACTGCTATGCTCTCCTCAGTGTGGCTACAGACTAACTTTCAGTCTGAATGCTTCTTTCTTTTTACCTCTCAAATTCTGGGATTGGAGGAATGAGATCTGATTCACTCTGTGGTAGCCCAGGGTGATCTTGGACTCAGAAATCTGTCTACCTCTTTGTTGTGAGTCCTGAGATTAAAGATGTATATCACCATGGCCTAGCTCTGTGGTTGCTAGCATTAAGGGTATATAACACCACTACCTGATCTCTATAACTTGAGGTTGCCTTTGCTTTCTGATTCCTCAGGAGAGCTTAATAAATCATAAATACCATATCACCCAGAGGTTTATTTTGCTTATACCTCCACATCATTGTGGAGTATTGAAGAAAGTCATGACAGAATCTCAACTCGGTAGGAACCTCAAGGTAGGAGCTGATGATGCAAAGGCCATGGAGGAGTGATGCTTGTGGCTTACTCTTCATGTCTTCTCAGTCTGCTGTCTTACAAAATCCAGGACCAGCAACCCAGAGATGGCTCCACACTCAATGGACTGGGCCCTCCCCCACCAATCAACCACTAATTAAGAAAATGGTCTTTAGTCCTACAGTCTGAACTTATGGAGGCATTTTCTCAACAGAGGTTCCCTTGTCCATGGTGTCTCTTGCTTTTGTCTTATAACATAAAACTAGCCAGAATAAAAGCTATTTTTCTTAGGAGCAAAGTTGTTATTCTTTAAAACTTTTAATAGCAAACAATTTTCCAGATTCATTTATCAATCTGAGCAGTATGCTGTTTACAGTGTAATTACACTATAATTGCTGATGTATAAAACAGTGACAGAAATTTAAAAGGTATGCTAGAAATTGAAAACTTTGGCAGAAGTTACCATGAAAACTTAAAAATACAAAGGATTAATTGGAGCAGAAAAATTCACCAATTCAGAAAATTTGAATGGAAAGAAAACGTTCATCTTTTCTTTTAAAAAGAGTGCTGGGTTTGGTGATGCATACCTTTAATTCCAGAACTCAAGGATCTCAGGCAGGTGGAGATCTATGAAGACAGGGACAGCCTGATCTACATACGAGTTCTAGGATATTCAGGGCTATGTAGAGAGAACTTCTCTCAAAGAACTAACAGATAGATAGATAGATAGATAGATAGATAGATAGATAGATAGATAGATAGACAGACAGACAAGCACATAGATAGATATTTACAGATGTTATATATGTCTTTTATTTTTGAGTGTATAATACAGATTAACCCACCCAAACCCACCCATACTCTTCTTGCTCTCTTTCAAATTAAAACCCTCTTTTTTTCACTGAGGAGTTTAAATATTTTTCATGTGATATATTTTTATTACATTTATTCCTCTACCACTTTTCCCAGCTTTTCTCCCTGCTCACTCAACTTCATGGGTTTTCTTCCTCTCTGTAATGCCCCCCAAACAAACAAGCAAAAAACCCAGAGGAAATAGTTGGTCGTCTCATATCTCAGTGAGGTTAAAGTCAGGCTGGTCACATAGTGAATTCCAGAACAGCCAGGGCTAAGTAGACAGACTCTGACTCAAATATATACATATATATTTCTTTCATTTTTGAGTTTGTAATTACATAATTTCCTCTTCCCTTTCCTCCATCCATACCTTCTCATTCACCCACCTCACTCTTTTTCAAATTACCTATAAACATGATTCAAAAATTACTGGATGAGTTATTAGCAAACCAAATTCAGCAATAAGCCAGTAAACAAATAAGTGACAATTCAGTAACTGAATAAGTTTGATTTCTGAAATACAATAGATTATTATTAGAAAAGGCAAATGTTTTCTAGCAGTAAACATTTAGTTGTCTCAAAACATACAGAAAGCAAAAATTTCAATATCCCTTTTTAAAAAGAAGTAAAACAATAAACAACACACCTAGAACAACAAACTATATACTGCAAAGCAACATTTGATATGTCGGTCTTACCTGAAAAACAAGTTTTAAAAAAACCTATGGGAACAAGTACCTTGAAAATAAGAAAGCAATTCTGCCCGCTCATCCTTCCCCAATTTTCTGTAGATCCTATCTACTGGAAAGTTTTCCAGAAGAAATAAAGTTTTACAGATGACTAGAAAATATATCTGAACTATACTCAAAGCCTTAAAAATTTGAGAAAATAAATGGGAAGACTCTAAATATTTTAAAATATCATTTCTAGATATCAGAAACCACCACTTAGAAATTATATGCAAATATAAACATCTTTCAAGAGTATGCGTGTTGAGGAACTTGAGAATAAATCTAACAAAATAAGCATAAAACATATTAACATAAAATTTTGCATCCATTACTGAATAAAAGTGGTCAAACAGATATGGTGTTTGTGTGGAAACTGGTGAGCTGGGCCTAAAACAAACACAGATAAGTAAAGATCCAAGAGTAATTAATTTGTTTTAAAAAGAAAAAACATGTGATGATTCAAAGAATTGTGGAACTCTAGATAATGAACCTCTTGATTTTTCAGAAATTCATTTTACTGGCTCTGGGATTTGCTAAAGTACTGATTTTTCCAAGTTACCTGTAGGATTGATTGCACTTTGTGGTATCAGGAAGTGCCAGCAGACAGGGTAGCCTGGAGCAAAGGTCTTCTGTTGTGATGTGAGTCCTAGTCCTTCCTCCAGGCGGAACCTGCTGTGCAATTGAAGTTGTTGGCAAAAGCTGTTAAGAGTCTACCCAGACTATTCATACTAGAGCTACAGGCTCTGCTCCATCTGACTATTCTCATTCTCCATGAGATTTTATGGATATGCACCTTTAGTCACTGCATTCTTTTTTCTGGGGGACCTAAGTTAAGGCAATGTCAGAAAAAAAATCACAAGAAATTATTTCAAGAAACTTTAGCTGACACATATCTGTCTGTGACTCTTACCCGGAGAACTTCATTCTAGTAATTAAAAGGCTTTCCATTGATCACAGCCAGGCTTGGTTGTCCAGATACAGGTTGTTTTTCCCATAAGCATCAAGGCAGAAGAATTAGACATTGTCTCGCCTTCTGATTTCTTGGAAGGTCAGATTAACCACTCATTTTCCACGTAGTGATATGAAACTTCAGCATAGGTGACTCCATCCTGACCTGGTCTCTCAAACTACTGCAAAATTCAATCCAAACTAAAGGACTTCACACATTTATTTAACATAGCAACAGAGTGGGGTATTAGTACAGATAGATAACTCAACAAGTGTAACAAAAGAAAACATAGGGAAGGATATCAAAAGGCAAAGTATATACACAGAAATGTATTGAGCTTCATCTAATCATCAGAGGATAAAAATGAAATATTCTGAGATTAACACATGGTATAAACAATTGAAAAAACATCTGAGGCTATTAGTTAATTTTTAAATTCTTTTACCAATGGCAAATATAGAGGTTTATATAGGCTATAATATAGGAAAAACACACACACACACACACACACACAAACGCACGCACACACAAGCAGGAAATACTTAGGTATATCACATGCATGAAGACAGTCACTATGGCACTGTTTTTAATAGTTATGTACTGGATATAGCTTAAGGAGCTATCACTAAAATAATAGATAAAGTATGACATATTTGCTTTATACAGCAGTTAAAATAAATGACTACCAGGACTAGGACTGTTGCTAAGTAGTGTTTGCCTGGCATATGTAAAGTCTGAGGTCAATCCCCTACACTGCATATATAAATAAAAAGGAGTAAATCACAAATTTAGATGTGCCAATACTCATACATTAGAATGTTTAGTGACTAGCAACATGCTTAATATACAATTGTTAAAATGGCAACTTTTATGAAACCTTTTAAGGATACCTGCCAAAGGAAATTTTTATATGGATATCATATGCATAGGTCTCTTTATACACAACTGTGGTAGTTTTAAAGAAAATGGCCACCAAGGGGATTGGCATTAATGGGTAGTGTGGCCTTGTTGGAGGCAGTATGTCATTCCAGCTTCTCTCAGTGTGACTTTCCTATTGCCTCTGAGTCAAGATTTAGGACTCTTGGTTCTAGCACCACATCTGTTATCATGGGACCATGCTCATTGTTGTGATGATCATGGGGTGAATCTCTGAAATGGTAAGTGAGCCACCTCAATTAAGTGTTTTCTTTTAAAAGAGTTATGGTCAAGGCCCTGCATCAAGACCGGCATTCCAGTGCCTGGGGATTGCCTGGGGACTGCCATAGAGCTTCCCATCCTGGCAGAAGCCAAGCACCCCAGATCCCAGGTCTAATCCTCCACCATTGAGACCAAGGGAACAGGTGGGAGACTATGCACCCCAGATTCCTGAGCTTTCTCCAAACATGGGACAAGAACTAGGATGAGGAATAGAAGAACAACCAGAGTGTTGGACTGGCTTGCACCCACCAAAAGGGAGCTCTGGTCCCCTAACCATCAGACCAGTAAGGGGCTCTTTCTGCACCCACTAGAAGAACAGATGGGAAAGAGATAATACAAAAAACACAATCAGCAACAGAAAAACAAATATGACACTGCCAGATTCTAGAGACTCCATACCAGCAAGACTCCAACATTCCAATGCAAATGAAGCATAAGAGAATGACCTTAAAAACAACTTCATGAAAATGATAGTGGCCCTAAAAGAGGATATAAGAAAATCCCTCAAAGAAATGGAAGAAAAAAAACAAACCAAAAAACTGCAATAAATGGAAGAAAAAAGAAAGCAAATGATGAAAGAAATGGAAGAAAAAAACCAAAAAATGCAAGAAATGGAAGAACAAGCAAATCAAAAAATGTAAGAAATGGAAGAAAAAGAAAACCAAAAAATTTATAAAATGCAACAAAGGTAGGAAAAGATAAACCAAAAATTGCAAGAAACAATTCAAGCACTGGAAAGGTTGAAAACTGAAATAGAGGTAATAAAAAAAAAAACACAATCTGAAGAAAGGCTAGAAATAGAAAATCTCGGCAAATGGTCAAGTACTACAAATACAAGCATTACCAACAGAATACAAGACATGGAAGAGAGAATCTCAGTTGTTGATGATACACTAGGAGAACTGGATTCATCAACCAAAGAAAATCTTAAGTCCAACAAATCCCTAACACAAAACATCCAGGTAATATGGGACACCATGAAAAGACCAAACCTAAGAATAATAGGTATACAGGAAGATGAAGAAAACCACCTCAATGGGAGTGCCAACTTGTTCAGCCACTTTGGAAATCAGTATGGAGATTCCTCAGGAAAATGGGAATAAACCTACCACAAGACCCAGCAACTCCACTATTAGGCATTTATCCAAAAGATGCCCATTCATACAATAAGGATGTCTGTTCCACTATATTCATAGCAGCACTATTTACAAAAGCCAAAACTTGGAAGCAACGTAGATGCCCCTCAACCGAAGAGTGGATAAAGAAAATGTGGTACATTTACACAATGGAGTACTATTCCGCAGAAATAAACAATGGAATTGTGAAATTTGCAGGCAAATGAATGGCACTAGAAGAAACCATCCTGAGCGAGGTAACCCAGTCACAATAAGAGAAACATGGCATGTACTCTCTCATATATGGATTTTAGACATAGATCTGGGGAGTGCCAGACTACAATCCCATGGACAGAGAGTCTGGGAAACAGAACCTCCATTCAGTGGCTGATGGAAGCAGAGGAAGACTCCCATGGCTAAGCACTGAGCTGAACTCAAGAAATCCAGTGACAGAGATGGAGGACTGATGACGATAGGGGTTAAGACTGGGCTGGTTTAACCCCCAGAAACAACAGTTGACCTGACAAGGGTTAGCTCTTGAATCCCAGACTGATGGCTGGGAATCCAGCATGAAACTGATCAAGACCCCCGAATGTGGACGTCAGTGAGGAGGCCTAGGTAATCTATTGAGCCTTGGGTAGTAGACCAGTATTTCTCTCGGGCATACAAATGGACTTTGGGATCCCATCCAACAATGTGAGATGCACTCTCACCCTGAACTCTTGGGGGAGGGTCTAGGCCCTGCCCTGGATGAAATGATAGACTATGGACACCCCCATGGAGGGCCTCACCCTCTCTGGGGAAATGAGGGGATATTGGGGGGGTTGGTGGGAGGGCACGGAAGGAGGGGAGGGAAAGGAAGAGAGACCTGGAACTGACTTGTGAAGCAACCTTGTTTCTAATTTAAATTTAAATTTAAAAATAAAAAAAATTAATAAGAGTTATGGTCATAGTATCTCTTCACAGCAATAAAAACACAAATTAAGAAAATAACACATATGTAGTATGCGAATATTGTATGGTGCCTGTCTAGAAAACACAGACTACTGAAGACTACTGACAAAACACAATGAGGCGGTGGGTACCAGACTGTGGAAGGTACCATGTGCTAAAGCTAATTTTTCATTGTTTCACAGAATCTCTTCATTTTAAAACCACTTTTATTTACATTTGAATTTCAACAAGACGTATCAATATAGTTCATACTTGTTAAAAAATCTTATTAGCGTATATTCATTGTGCAAAGCAATGGGTTTCAGATGGCATTTTATCAAGTGTACCATGCATTTTGACTATATTGATTGAAGATTTAAATTAGTCTTTGCTAAGATATAACTCACAGCAATCATCTCTTTTATGGTGGATAGTCTTTAGTTTTGTTTTGTTTAAGTATTTTTCTTTAACTTTGAGAATTTCATACATGCACATGATGAAATATGATGACACAGCTACCTATTTCTTCCTCCAACTCCCCCATATCATTCTCAACATATCCCTCTTTCTACCTCAAGCTTTTCTTGTTCCTTTTTCTTTTATAACACTTCTGATTCCAGTTAGTGCTTCCCATATGTACACATGTATGGAGACATCCACTAGAGCATGGCATCCATAGCATTGGCTGTACCTTCAATAAAGAATAGCTCTCCCTTTTCCAGTGACTATCCACAACCTTTGCTTCTGAGTGTTGTCTGCAGGCTGCTCATCATCTGCTCCATCTATGCTGAGAATTTGTCTGGTTGTATTCCATAATGTCAGGAGGAGAAAAGACATCAGTGGTGAATACCGGACTCTCTATGCAGAAATACCAACTTGCCAGGCAAAATGTGTACTGTACTGGTGCAATCGTGATATGATTGTTATGTGGTAACTAACAAGGTAGGAACTGGTTTTAATTCTGAACTTAGAAACATTTTAGAAATTGAATCAGTAAGATGGCTCAGTAGGTAAAAACAGTAGCCTTACAAGCCTGACAATTGAATACAACCCCAAGAACACTGTAAGTATTTGGAGACAGTAAAACTCCTTGGTAACCCAAGAACTCCTAAGGAGAAGTGGGAGGTGGAGACAAAAGAGTTAACTAGAAGCTCAGAATATATTGTGCATCAGTAGCAAGACAGACCCTGACTTAACAAGATAGAAGTTCAAAATTCAACTCTAAAAGTTGTACCATGATCACATACAAACTGTGATGTGCATGGGCCCATATTTATACACATACATACTCACAGAGAGAGGGCAGGGGAGAGAGAGAGATACTCACAAATAGTAAATTTAATAGGTAAAATAAAATTAAAAGGTTACTACATTAAAAAATGATCTGAAGGAATAGAGAAAATGCTTAACAGTGTTTCATCTAGAATGACATGTTTGGATATTCATTACATTGTTTCCTGTTCTTTTATAAATGTTTCAAATATTTCATAACAGAAAAAAACAAAGCAAAAAATGGTATTCAGAATGTTACTCCAAACCCTCTTGTCAATATAGCCATTAAATATTTTAGTTATCATTTTAAGTAATTTTAACAAATGTGTTCTATATTTTAAAATATAGAATATTGACTATTCATCTTCATTTTCTTCTTTTACCTTCTGAGACAAGAAGATAACTTGATACTTTCACTTAGAACTTTTCAACTTCCCCCTTTCCTTTAGTCCACTTTCCCTTTTTTGTCTCCTGTTTTCATTTCCTGTTTTGCTTCCTTCCATAGTAATATGTCAGGGACCTCTAAGCATCCAGCCCTAGTCCTATCACATTTTCTCCGTGTGGAGGATGCGACTCCAGGCCACACTGTAAAAATACCGCCTCTTAAGATATGAAATAATTCTGAGAAACAGGCTCGCAGCGCATCCGTCAGTTATAGATTAAGCCTAGTGAAAATTACCAAGTCACTTGGGCAATAGACTTGAGCAATAGAGGGTAGATTGTGAAAGATAGAATTGGAACCTGCATTTAGGTTACCAGAATTGCCTAACCCTGCTACTGACCTCTTTGCCCAGCCAGCTTCTTCCCAGCTTCAGTCAACACCCCCACTACCTCCCCTCCTCAATTCCCACCTACGGTCCTATATAAACCCCTTTGGAATGAATAAAGGTTGATGTCTTGATCAGAATACTATCTTGCTGTCCATTTCTTATACCCCTTGTCCCCCATTTTCTCCTAGGTGTCCCCAGTCTGACGTTGACTGTCCCTGCCAGACAGGTCAGTAATACCTCTAATCTCAATGTCTACTAATTTCCTATTTTTAATTAGGGTCCCCAGGTAAAATACAAGATGTCCCAGTTAAGTTTGAATTTAAGATAAACACCAAGAAGTATATGCATATCCCACATATTGCATGGGACCTCCTGGAATATTATTATTATTATTATTATTATTATTATTAATCTGAAATTTAAACCAAGAGCCTTGTGTTTTCATTTTCTGGTATGGCAACTGCCTTAGTTGGGGTTTCTATATCTGTGGAGACACCATGGCCATGACAATCCTTATATATATAGGAAAACATTTAATTCGGGAAGTTTACAGTTTCAGAGGTTGAGTTCATTATCATTATGGTGGGACATGATGGTATGCAGATAGACATGGTCCTAGAGAAGCTGCTGAGAATTCTGCATCTTGGTCTGAAGACAACAGGAACTGAACTGAGACACTGACCATAGCTTGAGCATAAGAGACTTCAAAATCTGCCCCTACAATGAAACACTTCCTCCAACAAGGCCACACGTCCTAATAATGTCACTCCCTATGACCCAATTACATATGAACCACCACAGCAGCTATGCTAACTTTAATGTCTCATAACTGCAGTTCATTGGCATGTGTAATCTTTCTCATGAATACCTCAATTCTCATATGTACACACAGAATAATCAAATACCCTTTCCAGTTTAAAGTCTATGACCATGTCTATCTATACTGTATCTTAAAAGGTACAGTATCTTCTAATCAATTTTAAAGATGTGATCTTGACTGATTCCCAATATTCTGGAGGCATGAGCTGGTTTTAGGTTCTGGTACCTTCACAGAGAGTTCGATAGAAGCCTAAGTTTCACTGTTTGGTCTTTGCTATTAGTTATTTATCTTTCCTTCTATGTGGGCTTGGGTTTCCTCTCAAAGTATTCCTTCCTCATATGTCATATTGATCTTGAGCTGTTTTTTTTGTAACTAGAACTCTCACATGGCCTTTGTATTGCATCATAGTTTCCTTTTATTTCAGTAATTTAAATTCAAGAGTATGAGCTTTCAAATCTTCCTCCTTGGTTCATTGTCCTGTCTTCCTAACCTAAAGTTTTGCTTCACTATTTCTGTTAAGTCCATGGTCTTTGAGGATGGTGGAAAATATTATTACTGAATAAGAACAAGGGTATAGTTATTAGTTGGTTAACTGAACAAAGAAACATATGATTCAAAGAACCAATGTAATAATTGTTATTGGAATTACTAAAGATTTGCAAAGACAATGATAGCAATCCTGTGAGAAGAAAATATAGCAATGAGATTCTCTATTTTCCTTTCTGGGGACTTCTGTAAATGTTTTCTCAAGGTCACTGTTCCTTAGACTTGCATTTGATTTTAAATGGTCTGAAATTTAAGGAATATGGAAAAATAAGAACTGTAAAGATGACTCAGTCATCAAAAGAACTTCCCCATTCCTCAGGAGGACCCAGTTTAACTCCAGAGGATCCAATGCCCTCTTCTGGCCTCCAGGGGCCTTCATACATGTGTGACATGTATTCACACAAACATCCAAAATATACATAAATAAAACCCAAAGGTAGAAATCACTATGTTATTCAACAGGTTGTTTCTTGTATGCATTATTACCTCTGAAATATCTTTCCTTTATGAAACAAAGAATGTTCAGGTCTGAAAGTTTGCCTCTCCAGAGGCATATGTATGTTAACATTCTAACTGTAAAGTGATGACATAGGAAGTAGGATCATTGAGAGGTGAGTAGGTAATGAAGTTAGAGCTTTTATAATGAAGATCAGTCCTTAGAGAAAACGATTGATCCCCAAAGTCTAATTAGTTCCTTCTACAATTGTGAGATTCTGAGAACCAGAAAGAGTGAACCCAGTGGCACTGGTTCTCTGGCACCTTGATCTTCACTTCTCGGACATTGGAAGTATGTGTCTAAGTACCCAATTTTCTGTCACTCAGTTTGTGACTTTTTGTAGTAGTAGCCCAAAGCAGCTAGCACACCAAATAAAATAGCAGACTTGGCACAATCTTTTCCCTTCAAATTGAATTTTATTTATGAGGATGAATATTCTGAGATAAGAACTACTTGTCATTCATTATCCCTTGTGTTCTGTCCATTCCTCTTTTTGTTTTTATAAATTGTAAAATGTTGTAATAAGATCAAATATTTTATTAATGAAAGAAAAGCAATCAACCATGTTTGCATTTATTGCATATATTAAATAAGAACTATTTATAAAGTCAAATACATAGTGTTTGCATATGTTCTCATATATGGACACATTTTCCCTTCCTATTAAATATTCAGTCACATTTTTCAATAGTTTTCCAGCACTGTATTATCTTTCAAAAAATGAAAGCTTGACTTTTTATGAAAGTTTCTCATCTTTTGAAACTCTGAGCTTTTAATCTATAAAATAGAGTTTGTGGAGAGAGAGAGGTAAGTCAGGCTGAGCTGCGATGGAGTGGCCATGAAAGACTCTGCTCTTGTCTGTGTAACTAATTCTGCTGAGGACTGGAGGACAGCCACAATGTGGAACTGTGTTTTACAACCGCAGAGATAAAAACCAGAGAAAGGAAAGGTGACAATGATGAAAGCCGAAGTGGTGACACTGTTAAAGGTTTGCCTCAGTGTGCCTTTGTTGGTTAGAGCTCACTCTGCTGCCTGAAAGAGGGGAAAAATGGACTCATTTTATTGCACTCATCTGTCAGAGATAATACCCTGCACAAAGGGGGGGGGGGGAGACTGGTGAACTTATAATCAGTCTGTATATACATACAATAAGAAGTCAGTCTGGAAACACAGCAGGCCTGGGAAAGGAGTGACTGTCATAGAGAGGACAGTGACACACCACTGAGATCAGTGAGCATGAAGTTCCAAAGGCAGGAGAAGGCCAAGTTGATCTCTCTTTGTATGCACAGAGGTGGGAGTGCTACATGCACCTCCAGACTTGGTGGGGAGTCACAGTCAATAGCCAGACAGATGCTGCACTCTCCACCTCCAATAGGCAGAGCCAACGTTTTGTAGCCCTTTGAAGGAGTCCAGAGAACACATGCTGCCTGTGAAAGTGGTAGAGAAAATCTGCTCTCATACACCAAAGGGTATTTTTTCAAAACTGATGAGAGCAATACCTGTATGTCAGAGGCAAACATCCAAAACCAAGTTAGAGCAATTTGTGAAAAGATTAATAGTGTAGGTAGTACTTGTACCATTTTACTTTTAACAACAGTGGAAGAACCCAAATGTTTTTCATGTGTATCTACCTTCTTTCATCAGACTCTAGAGAATTTCTGGGGTTTGGAGGACTGTAGATGCTTCTCCATCTTCCAAAGTCTGTATGTTTTTGTATACTCACTGTACAACATACAGTTATGGTGGCAAACTCAGATGTCTGGCAGTCCCACCTAAAAAGACACGTGAATTGTCTGTTAAATGAAGTAGTGCTACATTTTCAGTCTTTGAATCTTTTCTTTCTCTCTGGATGGGTGACTTTCAGAACAGTTTTGCTTGTTTATTTTGTTTTGTTTTGTTTTGCTAGGATAAGGCATCAAAAACTCCCTTAGGCTAGTGGATTACTTCTTTCATTGCTGCAGTAACATACTTGTCAAAAGCAATTCAGAAATGGAGGCTTTATTTCAGCTCAGTTGGAGGGTTCAGTTCTTCAAGTCAGGTCGTCCATGATAACAAGGACATGAGGCAGGTGGTCGTTTGTTGGAAACAGTGACAACTGCCATGCTCAGCTTGCTTTCTCCTTATACAATATCAGATTCCAGCCCACGGGCTGGTTCGTCCAACATTTAAGGTGGTCTTTCCAACTTAATTCATCCAGTGGAGAGATACCTGCAATCAGAGGCTCATCTTTCAGGCCACTCTAGATCCCATCAAGATGACAATCAAGATTAACCATTACAGCTTGGTAATAGAAATTAATTGCTCACAGTACTGAAGGACTGCAGGTCCCACATTAAGATTCCAACTGATTCAGGATGGAGAAGTTCCTAGTCCTCATAGATAGTGCCTTCTTGTAGCATCATCTCAGGGTAAAAGGGGTGAATAAGCTCCTTCATAAGGGCTTGGTTATCACTTATATGAGCACTGCCCTCATAAAGGCTGTCCTCATAACACTATTGCTTTGGTAACCTATAATTGTCGAGCAGAGACAACATTTCATAGCATAACTTGTCTTCTAATACGCATGTCACACAGCACTGTTCCCTAATGTTCCACTCTTCCTAATTCTGACGATCCAAGGCAGTATGATGGACCCTGGGGAGACTCTGCACAAGCTCCTTCCTTTGCAGATTCCTTGCTGAATATACACAGCCAAAGGTGAGTATCTGAAAGAAAGTAAGGTCTCACACTATGTTGATCATTCCTTCACATATTTGTGATGAGTACAAACTCATTGTATCTCCCCTCAGTTGCATCTCCAATGACTTTGAGTATCTATCCATGGTGGACAGCATCATTTATATGATTATTCTGGAAAAAAACATAGCCGACTTTGCAGTACTAGATATTGTGTTTCATAAAATTTTAATTGTCCTTGCGTAGATCTCAACAGATACAGTGATTGCTTCATGTCCCTAAGCTATTTCTTGACTTTCATGTAGTGTTTGTAGGATCTCAGAGTCTGAATTCATACCACTTCAAACAAGATCGCAAATCACATACGATTTTCTTTGTTATTGTGTTGGATGAAAATACTCAAAAGAAAACTTTCCCAACCTAAAGAAAGACATGCCAATGAAGGTACAAGAAGCTTACAGAACAGCAAATAGAGTGGAACACAAAAAAAGTCCCCTTGCCACATAATAATCAAGACCCCAAGCATGCAGAATAAAGAAAGAATATTTAGAGCAGTTAAGGAAAAAGGTCAAATAACATATAAAGGCAAACCTATCAGAATTACACCTGACTTCTCCATGGAAACGCTGAAAGGCAGAAGGTCCTGGAGAGATATTCTATCAACACTAAGAGACCCCGGATGCAAGCCCAGCAAAGCTTTCAATCAATATATGGAGAAAACAAGATATTCCATAACAAAAAAAGATTTAAACAATACATATCCATTAACCCAGCTGTACAGAAAATTGTGGAAAGAAAACCCCACTCCAAGGAAGTTAACTACAACCAGAAAAATATAGGAAATAGATAATCCTGCTTTACCAACACCCAATTCCACCAAGAACAATCATTCCAATGCAAACGAGAACCAGCAATCACGGGTCAATATTAGTGGTCTTAACTCACCCATAAAAAGGCACAGGCTAACAGAATGGATTCTAAGACAGACCATCCTTCTGCTGCATACAAGAAACACACCTTAGCCTCAAAGACAGATATTACCTCAGAGATAAGGATTGGGAAAAGATTTTCCGATCAAATGGTCCCAAGAAACAAGTAGGGGTAGCAATACTAATATCTAACAAACTAGACTTTAAACTGAAATCAATCAAAAGAGATGAAGGAGGTCATTTCATATTCATATCAGGAAAAATCCATCAAGATGAACTCTTGATTCTGAACATCTATGCTCCAAACACAAAGGCATCCACATTCATAAAAGAAACATTACTAAAACTCAGTGCCACATGGAACCTTCTCAAAAATTGACCACATATTTGGCAACATACCAAACCTTAACAGCTACAAAAAATTGGAATAACTCCACGTATCTTATCTGACCACTATGCTTTAAAGTTAGAGTTCAACAACAACAGAAATTGCAGAAATCCTATAAACTCATGGAAATTGAATAATGCACAATTGTACTACTCCTGGGTAAAAAAAGAAATAAAAAAAGAAATTAAAGACTTCCTAGAATTCAATGAGAATGAAGACACAACATATGTAAACTTATGGGACACTTTGAAAGCAGTGCTAAAAGGAATGTTCATAGCACTAAGTGCGTGCATGAAGAAACTGGAGAATAGTAACGCTAGGTAATTAACAGCACAGCTGAAAGCTATAGAACACAAAGAAGCAAACTCTCCCAGGAATAGAAGATGCCAGGAAATAATCAAAATGAGGGCTGAAATCAATAAAGCAGAAACTAAGAAAAGAATACAAAGAATCAATGTAACAAAGAGTTGGTTCATTGAGAATATCAACAAGATAGACAAACCTTCATCCAAACTCAAAATACAGCAGAATGTGAACTTGCAAATTAACAAAATCAGAAATGAAAAGGGTGACATAACAACGGACATTGAGGAATCAGGTCATACTTTGAAACCTGTACTCCACAAAATTCAAAACTTTAAAGGAAATGGACAACTTCCTAGATAGATATCACATGCCAAAATTAAATCAAGAACAGATAAGCAATTTAAATAGACGTATAACACCTAAGGAAATAGAAGCAGTCATCAAAAGTCTCCCAACCAAAAAAAGCCCAGGGCCAGAATCCTCAGTGCAGAATTTTACCAGAAACTCAAAGTACAGCTTATAACAATTCTCCTCAAGTATTTCATGCAATAGAAGCAGAAGGGTCTTTGCCAAACTCTTTTTATGAGGCCTCCATAACATTGATACCCAAGCCAAACTAAAAAAGAGAACCAGACCAATTTCCTTCATGAACATTGATGCAAAAATACTGAATTAAAATACTGGCAAACGGGAGGCAAGAACACATCAGAAAACTCATCCACCATGATCAATTAGGCTTCATTCCAGGGATGTAGGGATGCCTAAACATAAGAAAATCTATCAATGTATTCCATCATATAAACAAGCTGAAAAACAAAAATCACATGATCATCTCCCTAGATGCTGAAAAAGCCTTTGACAAAATCCAACACCCCTTCATGATAAAGCTCTTGGAGAGATCTGGGATAAAAGGAACATATCTAAACATAACAAAAGCTATATTCAGCAAAACAACAGCCAACATCAAACTGGATGGAGTGAAACTCAAGGCAATTCCTCTAAAATCAGGAATAAGACAAGGCTGCCCCTCTCATCATACCTCTTCAATATTGTACTTGTAGTTCTAGCCAGAGAAATAAGATCAAGAGGATAAAAATTGGAAAAGAAGAGGTAAAACTTTCACTATTTGCAGATGATACGATAGTTTACATAAGTGACCCAAAGAACTCTACCAGGGAACTCTTACAGATGATTAACACCTTCAGCAAAGTAGCAGGATACAAGATCAACTCAAGAAAAAAGAGCTGAGAAAGAAATCAGAGAAACATCACCCTTTACAATTGCCACACACAAGATAAAATACCTTGGGGTAATGCTAACCAAACAAGTGAAAGACCTGTATTGCAAGAACTTTGAGTCTTTAAAGAAAGAAATAAAGAAGCCCTCAGAAAATGGAAAGATCTTCCATGTTGTTGGATGGGTAGGATCAATGTAGTAAAAATGGCAACCCTGCCAAAAGCAATCTACAGACTCAATGCAATCCCTATCAAAATTCCAGCACAATTATTCACAGACTTTGAAAGAATAATTCTCATCTTTATATGGAAAAACAAAAAACCAAGGATAGCCAAGACAACCCTGCTCAACAAAGCAACATCTGGAGGCATCACCATTCCTGACTCCAAGCTCTATTATAGAGCTATAGTCCTGAAAACAGCTTGGTATTGGCACAAAAATAGACAGGTAAAACAATGTAATCGAATTGAAGTCTCTGAGATTAATCCACAAACCTATGAACAGCTGATTTTCAACAAAGAAACTAAAATTATTAATAAAGACAGCATCTTCAACAAATGGTGCTGGCATAACTGGATATTGCATGTAGAAGACTTTAGATAGATCTATGTCTATCGCCATGCACAAAACTTAAGTCCAAATGGATCAAAGACTTCAACATAAATCCAGCCACACTGAACCTGTTAGAAGAGAAAGTGGGAGATACCCTTGAATGAATTGATACAGGAGACTGCTTCCTGAACATAACATCAGTATCACAAACACTGAGATCGACAATTAATAAATGGGATATCCTGAAACTGAGTAGCTTCTGTAAGGCAAAGGACACAGTTAGCAAGACAAAAAGGCAACCACAGATTGGGAAAAGAAATTCACTAACCCCACATCTGACAGAGGGCTGATCTCCAAAATTTACAAAGAACTCAAGAAGCTACTCTCCAAAACACCAAAGTACCCAATTAAAAAGTGGGGGATTGAACTCAATAGAGAATTCTCAATAGAGGAGTCTAAAATGGCTGAGAGACACTTAACAAAGTGCTCAACATCCTTAGCCATTACAGAAATGCAAATCAAAACAATCCTGAGATATCATCTTACTCCTGTCATAATGGCTAAAATCAAAAACACCAATGACAGTTTATGCTGGTGGGAGTGCCAACTTGTACAGCCACTTTGGAAATAAGAATGGAGATTCCTCAGAAAAAATGGGAATCAGTCTACCACAAGACCAGCAATTGTACTCTTAGGCATATACACAAAAATGTGCATTCATACAACAAGGATGTCTGTTCCACTATGTTCATAGCAGCATTATTTGTAATAGCTAGATTCTGGAAGCAACCTTGATGCCCCACAACTGAAGAGTGGATAGAGAAAATATGGTACATTTACACAATGGAGTACTACTCAGTGGAAAAAACCAACGGAATCTTGAAATTTGCAGGCAAATGGACAGCACTAGAAGAAACCATCCTGAATGAGGTATCCCAGTCACAAAAAGACAAACATGGCATGTACTCACTCATATATGGATTTTAGACATGGATCAGGGGAGTGTCAGCCTACAATCCAAGGGCCACTGAGTCTGGGAAACAAGGAGGTTCCCAAGAGATAAGCATGATACCCCAGAGAAGTGGAAAGAGGCAAGATCTCCTGAGCAGATGGGAATATGGGGGGGGAGGGTAGAGGGAACCAGGAAAAAGAGTGGGAGATAAGAGGAGGGTAGAAGAAGACATGGGGGAGCAGGAAGGTTGAGTCGGAGTAAGAATAGAGGAGACCATGATGAGAGATACCATAAGAGTTGGAGTCATTATAGCTTTGAGGAGAGAGCTGACACTACTGAGATTTCCAGAGATCTACAAGGATAATACCAACTGGAAAACTAAGTAATAGCGGAGAGACTACATTAGTAGCCCCTACCTGATGATAAGGTTGATGACTACCTTCTGTGACATCCTAGAACCTTCATTTAGTGACTGATGGAAGCAGAGCCAGATACTCACAGCTAAACACTGAACTGACCATCTGGAACCCAGTGACAAAGATGGAGGAGTGATGAGCGAAATGGTCAATACTCTGTTGGTAAAACCCACAAAGACAGTCGCTGACTGGACAAGTGGGAATTCTTGAACCTCAGATTGATGGCTGAGAGGCCAACAGGAGACTGATCCAGTCTCCATGAGTGTAGTGTCAGTGAGGAGGCCTCAGTGTTCACCATGGCATACGAATGAACTCTGGGAGCCCATTCCACATAGAGGGGCACTCTCTCAGCCTGGACACATTGGGAAGGACCCAGGTCCTGCCCTGGATGAAATGACAGAATCTGCAGATTCCCCCCAAGGAGGGCCTCACCCTCCCTGGGGAATGATGTGGGATTGGGCTGGGGGTTGGGGGTGGGGTGGGACTGGTGGAGGGAGAAGGGGGAGCTGGAATTGACATTTGAAGCATGCATGTTTCTAATTTAAATAAAAAAAGAGAAAATACTTAAAATGTTCAAAGAAAGAGGTTTGGGTGATGCTGTAGTCAGAAGCAGCAGAGGATATATTTATCCAACCCATCTTTGGGAAAGGACCCCTCTGAAGGCTAGCATGGAGTCAACTGTGTGACTTGTGGACAAGGATTAGAAGGCTACTTGGGGCATGATGTCATGCTATCCCTTGACATGAAGAAGTGGAAAGAAATTAGAAGGTGGCAAGGGTAAGTTGTTTCTCTTGATCCCCACTTGGATCTCTCAATCATCCAGTTGACAAATTGTATCTATTGTATTTTCCAAAGTTCTTCTCCAGGTTCAGGTAAACAGCTGAGATCAAATCATATCATTCTCTCTGCCACACAATGAGCCTCCCTTTTGCCCTCAGATTGCATGATGTAGTTCCTGAAAAAGTTAATTGACTGGTTGGGGAGCTTTATATACTTCATAGTTTATGTGTGCATTGTTCTTCTGAAGATACCATATGCTAAGTCATGCTCCATGTAGGCTTCAAGATGGGCAAGGCTTGTTTGCGATGTATTGAATTTATAGTTCTATTTCTAATAATGCAAACTGCTTACTCTCTGTATACCTCAGATTTCTTTCTCTCTTCCTTTGTTTCTTTATTTTCTTCTTTCTTTCTTGGTAAAGTAGTTCATTTTTGCTACAAATGCTATGTGTACTACATACACTACAAATGTATCCTCAGTGGAGGAGCTCTAGTAGGAATTGCCAGTGTATAATGATGACCGTGATTTGAACACCATGATTTGATGACACCTTGTTGTACTCTAGCAAATAGTTTGCCTGAAGATCAGAGGGTGGAGCTAGCTACTAGCTAATAGTAGAGGTCTGGAAGTCTGTACAGATAATCAGGAAGTGAGATGGCTAGGCAGAGAAAGGAATATATTGGAGGAGACAGGAACTCAGTCTCTTTTCAGTTTAAGGATTTTAGAGGTAAGAGCTGTAGTGGCTGGCTGCTTTGCTTCTCTGATCTTTCAGCTTTTACCCCCTAATTTCTGACTTGGGGCTTTAATTAGTAAGACCTGTTAGAACTCGTGTTACACCATGATTTCAGAGAGGTTCGTAAAGTTGGTATTACTTGCTGGAAAGGGGGCAATGTCAGAACATACAGCATGAGTATGTACAAAAGGAGTAACAACAATAATACCACATCTAGAATCTATAGAAATGGGTACTGAATTAATTTGGCCTTCTGAATTTTACATTTCTAGTGTGCCCCTTAATAACTTTACTATTATAAACAGAGAGCTAGAATCCAATATGTTATTAGGCACTGACTGAACAATAGTGGTTTTGTTTCAAGATAGAGCATGTTGAGCAGTGGCTGTGGTCTGATGAATCGACCTCTCTGGCTCCTGATCACAGGAGTTCATGGAAGATGGCAGATGCTGTCTTATTATTTGCCAGATGCCTTGGGATCAACCCTTGACCAGAAAAAGTTATTACTGCTTAGTGAAAATGGATTTGGAAAGAGTATTTGGACAGTGTGGGCTTCATTAACACAAGTTTGGTTTTTAAATCCCCAAGTATTGCTTTACAAGTCTTCAGATTAAAAATTAATTACAACAATTATCAACAAATATAAAAAGTCAAAAAATAATGAAAGCCCATCTGCCTGCTTGGCTGCAGGAAGCACAATGCAGTGCTCTCAGTTCAACCCTGCAGTCTTGTATGGCAAATTCTAAAAGTCATCTGTATGTAATCATTCCTCCTTCCTTTATGTAAAACAGGTAAACTCCATCTGAAAAGGAGTCAATGTTTTTATCTCTTTAGCAGAGATTGATCAAGTGAGTCACAGAAATTAACCAGCACAAACATTTTTAAAATGGTGTTTGTTTTATAATTTTACTACCTCATTAGAAAGTTCTTATTTACAAGTTAAAACCGTCTCAATGGGTAAGCCTATTGCTGTTAACTTGTAGGGCATTTCAACTGTGTGTCTGGTGTCAGACTTACATGTGTGGCAGTAAGAAATTTGCTTCATAGCCAATTTGTATACTGTTAATTTCAATTGCATTTAAAAGGATTAGTTCTTGATGTAGAGTGATAATGCTTTTTTTCTCGGTATCTTAGTAAGAGTTACTGTTGATATGATGAAATACCAGAACAAAAAGCAACTGGGGAGAAAAGGGTTTATTTGATTTAGACGTCCATATCACAGTTTATCATCAAAGAAAGTCAGAACAGGAACTCAAGCAGGGCAGGAACGTGGAAACAGAAGCTGATGTAGAGACTATGGAAGGGTGCTACTTACTGGCTTCCTCCTCGTGGCTTGCTCAGCCAGTTTTCTTATAGAACCCAGGAACACCTGCTCAGGAGTGGCCCTACCCTTAATGGGCTGGGCACTCTGCATTAATCGATAATTAATGAAATACCCTACAGTCTTCCCTATAGCCCTATCATAGGAAAGCAGTTTTTCAATAAAGTTTCCTCTTCTCAGATGACTTTAGTTTGTGTCAAGCTGACATAAAACTACCGAGGACAGTATTATATTCATATACTTAACACATATGTAAAACCTATAAGGCCTAGAAATATAACTTAGTTTTAAAGTGCTTACCTAGCCTGTGTGAAGCTCTAGGTTCAATTCTCAGGGCTGCAATATATGCCTGCATACATACATACATTATATGTATATATGATTTAATTAAATAAACACACTATAAAGAAACAAGTGGAAAATGAATTGTTTAGTTCAGAGAAGAGTGAGATTTTAAATCCTTTGTTAAAATGGATTTTGTGTTTATTTTCTAGTTACTTCTCACCTCAAAGGAATTTTTCTCAATGGTACAAATAACTTTTAAAAAGAAAACTAAATATGATTTACTATTCATATGTATGTATTTTAATGCCCTTATGCCAATTATCTTCAAATCAAGTTAAATTCCAATAAGATTAAAAAATAATTACCTTCATATAATAAGAAATATCATTAGTTACTATACCTCTTAATTTTTTTAGACAAGACCTCACCATGTAAACCTTGTTGACCTGTAATTCAATGTGGTTCAGACTGGACTGGAACTCAGGGAGATCCTCCTGTCCCTGCCTCCCTCCAAGTGCTCAGAAAAAAAGCATCCATCACACACCCAGACTCTATCCATTCTATCAAAATACTTTTTTTAACTTTTTCCAAAATTTAAATAATGATTGATGTACCCAAGTTTACTAGTTAGCTTAACTGTCAACTTGTTACAGTCTGAACGCACCCGAGAGTACTGAGTTATTGCCCAGAGCATATTGGCCTGTGATCATAGATGTAAACAATGATCTTGATTGTTAATGATGTAAGATGGACCAGGCCACTATGAGCTCACAGTTGCAGGTGGTCCCGAGCTGTATAAAAAGCAATCTTACGTAAGTCTGTGAACATGAACAAGAGAGGAAGCCAGTAAGCAGTCTTCCGACAAGTTTCTACTTCAAATTCCTGTGTAAGGTCCCATCTTGACTCCTCTGAAGATAGACTGTAATCTGGAAGTCTAGGCTAAACATACCCTTTCCTTCCTTTCATGCTATTGGCCAGACAGTTTTATCAAAGCACCAGAATAAAACTAGAACATTAATTATGAAGGGTTGAGTGTGGTGATGAATAACTTAAATTTTAGCACTCAAGAGACAGATGCATCAAATCTCTGTGGGTTTGAAGCCAGCTTGAACTACAGAGTGAGTTCCAGGCTACAAAGTGACTCTCTGTCTCAAAAAAATAAAAATAAAAAAACAAAAAGCAAAAACAAAACAACAACAAAAAACCCACTAAGATATACTTTTTATGTCAAAGTATGCCTCTAATTTTAATTGAGTTACTAAGATTGCTGCTTATAATTCAGTTTTGAAAATTAAATAGCAAAAATCAAAGAACCAATATAAAACTGAAGGCAGATTCTTAGAAGGTGAATTAGCTACTCTGGTTTCATAACCAGTGTTACAGGATATATGTTTACACTTTGTGAAGGTGTGACACTGTGGTTGGTTTAATAAACAGCTGAATGACCAGTACCTAAGCAGGAGAGTAGAGGCAGGACTTCCAGGGAGACCGAGGAACTCGCTATGTATGTAGGTGAGCAGGAGACACCAGCAAGACACAGAGGGAGTTGAACATACAGAACGGAGGGGAGGTTAAGGGCATAATGTAGATTAACAGAAGCAGGTTAATTTAAGTTACAAGCCTAGCCTAAATAATTGCATAATTAACAATAAGTTTCTGTCATTATTTGGGGACTGGCAGTCCAAAGAAAGCATGACAGCAAACCAGAGTTTAGATAAATTAAATAAATGTAAGTATTAATAAATTGGTAAATTTGTTAAACATAAAGAATTTTTACAAAATGAGAGACAGTAGGTAACTGAAACTGCAGTGAATATCAGTAAACAACAGAGGTAAATGGATCAGAGACAGGAAAGGGAAATTTGACTCCAGGCTAAAGCCTTCATCAGCTCTTCCATCCATGCCCCAGGTGAGATAAGGACAAAATTTCAAACTGCTGCATTAATCATAAAAGCATTAAAGAGAGCCCAGTGGTCCCACATCAGCACTGGCTTTTAAACTTACAGAGTGCAAAACTTCTCTAAAATAAAAGGTGTCCTTTTTTGTCCTCAGAATTCCTGCAGACATGATTCAGTAAGATATTAGTCATCATTGAAAATTCCACTAGCAATCATGAGAAAGTGTGTTCCTAAGTGATGAGCAATACAAATGAACATGATAAAGCAATCAATTTGCCTAGAACCCTGTTATTAGATATGAAATAAAGCTGCTATGCTATTATATGACATACTTGCAGAAATAGAGATACAAAAGAAAAAAGGAAAGACAGGCTTACTATGGGTATCATGGGCTGGAGAAAAATGAGACTATCAAGAAGTTTCAAGGATTTTCAAAATGGATCTTTTGGAAATGACAGCTATATTGTTTGAAAATTTAAAACTTCATGTGCAAATTAACACAAATTAGACATGGTGACAAAGATACTTAAATTTGCATGGAGAGAAGATAACACAGAGTAGAGAGAAAATGGGAGACATTAAAAGATACAAAATATAGAATAAGAACTGAACTTGCATATGAAGTTCCAGATAAATAGATTTCAATTCTTGCATGTCATATTAAGGCTACAATTTTTGTATAATTTCTTTTTGTTAGATGATTCATAGATATAAAATTATACTGACTTATGATATATAATGTGATATCTAACACTAAATATACATATACATACATAAATACATAATATTTATCCATCAGAGCAAATACATAAAGTGTTTATTATGTCTTATATTGAAAGCATTCAATAACCTTTATTTTAATTTCTTAAATACACAGTACATAATTTGTAGAGTTTACCACTGTCATCATTTGTACATACAGAAGGTACATCACATCCCAAGATGCATGAGTGTTTAAAATATCCATACATTGAAACAACACTGAAGGCACAGATATCTTAGATGGGGTGAGGCCAAGGGACTGCCTTTTAATACTCAGTTTTCTCCTTTTGATGTATTTGCTGTATTACTTCATTTTTGTATTGAAATGCATTATTCTTCATGCCTAGGTAGACAAATGATACTTCTAAGATATCTTACAAAATACACACAAACCAAATGATGTCCATCCCCATCCCCACTGAATACTGGAGAAGGTGAACTGTCCCTACTACTCAGGGGAAATCTCTGCACTAGGGAAAAATAGTGCTACCTATTACCATAGTCATGCACCTCACCTGGGGAGCACACTAGAGTTGATTCTGTGGTCATGGACACAGGTGAGTCATCCTTGAAGGCACGAGAGGAAGAGACCTGACCCCTCTTCCCTCCTCTGCCAGGTGATGTCAGGGATGAGTGGAAGATGCGCTCACTTCTCCTCCCTTTGCTACCTGTGGCAGACCGAGAGAGCTGGCTCTGGAGTCACCAGAGTGAAAAAACTAGCCCTGCCCCACACCAAATACATCACACAGGAAAGCAGGCCCTGCACCTGGCCTGGATAGCACACTACAACTGACCATGGAGTCAGGGACTCAGTTGAGCTTGCCCCAAGAGCAAGAGAGCTGACACCTCCTCACCCCCATCAAAACCTTGAATTCATTCTACAGCAGTGTGCAGGAAGCACCCTGAACGTTGCCTGAGCAAGGTGATTTGAGTGAAGAAGGGCCACCAGATCTCAAGAGTAGGAGAACTGGCCCTGCTCTTTGCTGTAGACTGCAACTGGGTGAGCTATCCAAGGCAGTGTTGGAGAGCTCACAGAGGTAGTGATGATAAGGGACAGTTGGCTAGTTGCCTAATCCTAACCCTAACCCTAACCCTAACCCCAACCCTAACATTCACTGAATTTACGTACTGTTGGAGCATGAGAAAGGAACAAACCTACAAACCCAAAACAGCATGATCTCCATGGTGCAGAACCACAAAAGGATCTTCAGGAGGGGCCCCAGTCAGAGTCTATTATGAGGTCTTGAATCAGATAAATGATTCACAGTAATAAACACAAGTAAAGATGAATGGACTAAACAGAAAACTGTGTGACTCAAAGGACCACACTACAGCTTCCACAGCAAGATTCTTTATGGTTGCTTTTGTTTTGTTTTGATTTTTGTTCTTGTTTGGATTTTTCTTTCAAATTTGGTTTTTATGGGAGGGTTTGCAATAAGTGAGATCAGAACACACAATGTGAAATCCACCAAGAATCAATAAAAGTTTAAAAAAACTTTGGATTATTTAAAATACCCACACAACCAATCAATAAAATAAGCTGAATTATGCAAATTTCAAAGTCACAATGCATTGTCACACATCGTGTCATGAATACACAGCCTTACAGACCCTAACAGCAGCTCTAGAGACAAAAATCATTAATCCTACAGAAAACACAAACAGAGCCAAATGAGTAAGAGATGTAAATAGAGTGAGGTACTTCTTTGCAGTGTTGGGCACAGCTTCCATTGTGTAAACCTTGGTATCCTTTCATAGACTTCAGTAAACTAGTCTTTCCCTTTAGGAAGACTCCCAAATAAATTGTCTTCTTCCATACCAAATATCTTCCTTCGGTTACCTCTCTCTGGCAGTACTGAAGAGTGAACCTGCGGACCTCAGCATGCAAGACAGGAAGTCTGTCAGAGCTACAGCCCAAGCCCTCTGCTTGCTTTTTTGTCTCACAGGCAGTAGTATGCTATTACAAGCTCTTGCTCTGCTTTTGAATAATTGAGTGTTTAGGTGAAGGAGTTAGCCCCTCTTGTCCAGTCTACTCCAATTATGTTCCTCTGCTATGTGAAGGACAGGTAGATACTCTAATGCAGTTGGTGACATTGTACTCTTTGTAGACATTGGTACTTCATGGGATGGAGAGAAATTCAGAGAAGCTGACTTCAAGAAAGGATGGCATACTTTATTACAATAAACACATGGGACTTTCTAAAGAACTTCTTTTGCTTTGTGATATAAAGAAAGATAAAACAGAAAAAAGATCAATAAGGCAAGAGTTATGCAAGAAAAGTGTATGCTATAATTTATAATATAAGAGAGAAAAACTTAACATGGCAGTGTGGTTGCACTTCAGATTGGGGCTTAGCTGCAGAACACCTGCAGATGCCTAAAGTTACAGGCACTGGAGCTTCTTGAGTAGACTCTCAGTATTTGTGTATAACCAACATACATTTTCTAATATATTTTTTCAGCTCTGGGTTATTACAACACTTACCATAGTGAAAATTCCATATAAGTCCTTGTTATGCTATGATTAAAGAGTGACAAAATCTGTCTGTCCCTATTTTACACAGATGCAATGTTCTCTTAAATATTTCTGCTTTAACCTTGGTTGAATCTGAGAATATAGCACCCACAGATATCAAGGGTTGACCGTTAAATTTTTTCCATTTATGTTAATGGTTATTGACTACTATCTGTGTGTGGGGGGGGATAAACAGAATAATGTTTGCAGAGATATTTTGTGTAAAGCTGTGTAAAGAACACTGTTTTAGAGGAGACTACTAAAATTTACAAGTTGAGACACATGCTCTAATTTTTATAAGGAGAAAGTCTGGATTTGAAGACTATAAAATCTATGAAGGGGCTCAGATGAAATAAATCAGTGGTGGAAAGAGCCATGTGCCTAGCAGATATCATGTCCTTCTAGATTCAAGCTCTACTGCTGACAGGAAGTCAGGCATGAAAGCAGTGAGGAAGGAAAAGGAGGAAGGTAACCACCATTGCTGCTTTTAGACTGGATTCGTGTGCTCTTCTTCAATGCTTCTTTCTTGAAATCTGAGTTCAATGATATCCATCTTTCCCCCCACGGCTTCCTTCTTGCCCAGTGCCTCACTGACCATTTTATCAAGCTCAGCATCTTTTCCTCAAGCCAGGTAATCAGAGCTAGTTTGACTCTCCCTCAAGTTCAGGAAGATGGTGTTTGTTTCCAAATGTTAGATTTTAAAACAGAGACATGTATCGATCAAAGATTTGGCACTTCTTGCATGTTTTCTGGAGTTTTCATGTGTCTGACATGTTTTTCATTTTCTGATATTAAAAAATGTGACTAGTTAAAATAGAATTACATCATTTATCCACTCTTACTTCTTCCTTTCCCTCCTAGCCACCCTCCTGGAAACCCTTCCCATGCCCCCCATCAAGTTGGTAGCATCTTTTTCTTTTATTATTATTGTTGCACACATATATATGAATATCTGAATTCATAAAACTGCTGAGTTGGTCTTTGCTGTTTGAGTACAAAGCTGACTCCTCTATATTGAACAAAAATAAAGGGAATTATCCCAAAGATAAGTTAATTTTCCTTCTCCCAGATTTCATTAGTAGCTAGTAGTTGTTTGTCTAGGGGTAGGGCACTATGAAATTTTCTCCCTTCCATGTTAACATGTCCATTGATATTGCCATTGTTAAAGTCTCCTTTATGCAACCATCCATAAACAACAACAAGAAAACACACCAGGCACAAGAAACATCCTTTTGAACAATTGTTCAGTGTAGTCCATGTGACTCACAAATAATATAGATTATCAGTGTGGCTTTTGGTTGAAGTTATGCCCCTATTGCTGAGAACACGGATGCCAATGACTCCAGCTCGATCTGACCTGAAAGCCTCCTCATTCCTGTTGTACCTTCCATGGATTCAGAAACCTGCCATGGTTTCAGAAAATACAATGCAAGCTGCCAAGGGAGGTAAGCAATTAAGCAGTGCCCCCCCCCCAGCTGCAGCGGCTATGAACTGTGACAGTTAGCAGCCTGGCAAGATATGCATAAAGATGCAGAAAGTGGCCCATGCATGGTGACAGCAACTGACAGGTGTCTAAATGCACTTACGGCCTCCTCAGCTGGAGGGAAATCATGCCTGGAGGGGAAATCCAGCCAGCCTCGAGGGACTAGTGAGGTCATGGACCTTAGAAAAGAACCTGCTAGTGTCAGTTTGCTAAACTAGCATAATTCTTCACTGATGAGAGAAGTTTCTCTTTACAGCAAATGGACACCATCCCAGAAAACTACAACTGGACACAATGCAGACATCAATGGATTAAGAGGTTACCCAGTCCTAACTGCTATATCTGCATCACGACTCCTGCATCAGTGACACTGGGAACTTCATAAATGAAGGGGTTGAATGATGGTAAGAGCCAGAATACCAGGCAATCTTCCATGAAACATTTCCCTGTACTTTTTATTATGAGAGGAAGAGAGCAGGACAAGCAGACTTAAGTAGTGACTTCTTGAATCTTTTATTAGCTAGTGCACTGAAGCAACCTTTCTTCTGAGACTTCATTTGTTGCTGTTTTCTGTTCCCTTTAATGTTTTTAATTTATGCTTTTGTATAGGTGTACGCTGTACATTGAATGCAATTCCCCCATATCTCCTCCTCCTCCTGATTGTCCTCTTTGTTTCCCTAGATAGTTTCGTTTCTCTGTTCACTGTATATGTGCATATATGACCCTATTTAACTATTTGAAATCCAGGAGCTATGAGTGGGAGGAAATATATAATAATTTCTTTCTCAGCATTACTTAATTTACTTAGTATAATTCCCTCAAATCCAGCTTCATGAAAACAGCACAACTTCATGCTTTATGGCTGAAAAATTCCATTGTGAACATGTAACACATTGTCTATCCATTCCTCTGTTGTGTGATATCTAGGTTGGTTATATAAATTATTTATTGTAAATAATGCTATAATGAACCTTGATATCTAGGTATCTCTGTGATATGTTGATTTGGTGTACTTGGAATAAATACCTGGCAATGGTATAGCTGGATCTCATGGAAGATATAGTTTCAATTCTCTAGAAAGATCCATATTGACTTCCATAGTTCCTAGACTATATTATACAACCCCCTCTCCCCACAGGAATGTTAGGGTTGTCTATTGTCTACATTCCCAATGGCATTATGTTACTTATTTTCTTGATGACATGCTTCCTTATTGTAATATAGGATACTAAATAAGATAGGCATTAAGTACTACATTTGTCATATGACATCAACCAACAGTTAGTATTTACACTGTTTTATACATGGTCAGTTCATTGTATTAAAATAAGATACATATAAAATCTCTTAAAATCACAAATGTCTTTGGAGTTAAACAGGTAAACATAAAAGAGGTTAAAGACAGATTAAGCAGTATATTGCTACGGGCTGTACTTAAGGATAACATTTTGTGGTGAATTTGGTTTCAGACTTATAGCTGTAATAGTTAATGTTATATATTTGTCTTCTAAATACTTGATAGGAATTTTTGAAACAAACATGCTTAACATAATCTTGGAAGGCAAGTTCTTTTAATACCTTTCTTCACAAATAAGAAAACTGAACACCAAATTATTAAGTGATCTACCCTGTATCCCATAGCTATGAATATCTGCATTGGATTCCAACACAGATAAGTTGGTGTTAACCACTGTACCATTAAGCCACATATCTTCTCTGTGTGCTTTTCCTAGTGTAAGGTAGGTTCATCTTGATGCTGTACACATGGAACAATCATACCTTTGGTAGTCTTAAACTGGAGGGAGTAGATCTAAAAATAGAGCTTTTTCTTATGTCATGTTATGCTGTGACAGATTCCACAACAATCTACCCACATTTCCATTTCAATTTCTAGCCAATGCCGCTTTTAATAAACACAAAACATATGCTGTATGACTGTTGGCATGTGAAGCTTGGAGGTTCCCTAGACAGTTGATGATAAAGAATAAAACAGCAAGCCAGATACCTGCTAGTAGGAACAGATGTTCTAGAGAGAAATGAAAGCATAAGTGCTTCCCCAAGTTTTCATGAGACATGTAAAATTCCCAAGAGGCTCCAATAAAGATCATGCTAACTTTGAATTGCAAGCCTACAGGAGAGTGTTTAATTTTGGTAAGAAGCATCAGCAGATCCATTTACAGATTCAGGAGTTTGAAGAAATCCGGCTTATATAGAGACTTTCCCATCAATTCCACTTGGTAGAATGGAAGGTAGTGTTGAATAGAAAGATGGGTTTTTCAATGAATTAAGAAAGAATGCAATGCCCAATTCAGTGCCCTGTGCTATACATACATAACTAGGGAATGCCAGTTAATTGTCATGTGTTTTCTATCTGAAGTTGAAACAACTTCTTTTCTTAAATACTTCCTGCCATTGATCAACACACAGAAACTTACATATATGAAGATAGGAAAGAGAAAGTATTTACCACCAGAATGTTATTCAAATGGAGCCCTGATCTGAACTTCTAACCCAAATATCTTTCACTTAATTTCTGGTGCAAGGTCAGCTAAGGTTTAATGGCCTCCTTCATCCAAAAATGGGAAGTGTGTTTTCCTGCAGTTTGATTCTTTTCTTACTGCAGTTTAATTGTAACTGGACACTTATGGCTTTTCTTGTCAACCTGATTGAATCAATGAAAGCCTAGGAGACAGTAGTAAAATCCAACTCTGCATTTCTGTTAGAGCGTTTCCAGAGACAACTGGGATAGCTTTGAAGAGGATCCTTGGCTCTGGTCCTTCCTGTTACTGTTGTTTCAATTTACGGCTTCCATGAGGTGAACATCCTCAGACACAGGATCCACCACAATGATGGTGTCCCTCACTTTAGTTCCAAAGATTCCAGTTCAAAGGACCTTGTACTAAAACCTCTAAAACCTTTCTATAATTTAAGAGTTTGAAGTTAAGTTACTTTGAATTATTTTGGGAATAATTAATGTCTCCTTAAATTAAGTAAAAGCATATTGGTAGCTGGATATGGTAGGTGGATTTCTGTGAGTCGAAGGCCAGTCTAGCTTATGTAGTGAATACCAGACCATAAAGAGCTACAGAGTGAGACTCTGTCTTAAAAAATAAAACAAACAAACAGGAATCATACCAGTTTTGCCTGCGTAGTATTGAGTTGAGTTTGGTAATACGTTTGAGGAAATGGTGAGGTAGGAAAGACTTCCGAGAAAGTGGTGCAGTATCAAACCCATTTTGGAGGGAGGGGAAACAGAACAAGAGTTGAAAGAGTAAGAAATAGTTCTGTGTAGGCCAAAGATTACAAGAGTGGGATCATGCTGCCCTTTATAGGAAGTTCAATACCAGCCTGGGCTACACAGGAAGGTGTCTCAAAACAAACAACAAAAAACTCTGGGGAATAGGATTTAATAACACCACCATCCCTCCCCGTGTGTGTGTGTGTGTGTGTGTGTGTGTGTGTGTGTGTGTGTGTGTGTGTGTGTGTGTGTGTTTTACACTAAGACAAAAGAGTTTTGCTAACTCTTTATCACTGTACCAAACACCTGAGAACAGGCTAATCTAAAAGAAGGAAAAATTGATTCCAGCCTATCGTTTAAGTATAAGGTGAGCAAGACTCAAGCTTTGGGCCTGAGGTCAGGCAGACTGTCATGGCAAAGGACTTTGTGTAAGAAGCTGTTCATCTCATGGATGTCAGGAATCGAAAAGCTGCAACATGGAGGAGCAGAGCCAAATATGCCCTCCAAAGGCACTCTCGCCCCCAAAGACAATTCTACTCACAAGGCTTCAATTGTCTCTGGAAATGTTCTCACAGAAATATCCAGAGTTGGACATTCCCGATGTCCTAGGATTCTCATCAATCTATTAAGTAGCCACAAGTGTCCTGCATGACACTGTTCACAGGATGTCTAGTCTATAGTCAGGTTCCCAAAGGACACCCATAAGCACTGGGCCAGTAGACAGTGCCTAGTATGTGAAGAGCAGCAGTCAGATTGCCGTAACCGCTGCTTGAGCATATCGACGCTTCCAAAAGAAAGCATTTAATTCTATGGCTTTCTCAAGCTGAGACAACAAAGCCACTGTTTGTTTTTCATGGGTAAAATCACTTAACACCTATCATCCCTCCTCCCATCAGCCATCAGGTAAAGCTTCCCAAAAGGAATACAAACTAACTTTGCTCAAGAAGGGTAACAAAATTTTTCAATGAACTTCAACCCACCATTTAAAAAAATATTAGCTTTGTAGTCTTTTTATCATTTAGAATCATGATTAACAATGGGAAACTCATTTTGGCTAAGAGTATTGGGTTGGGAGATTAGTGGTAAAACCACAGTGCCCTCCTTGTCTAAAGATTTCAAATGAACAACAGGTATTAATACTCCTTCAATACAGCTGTGTTGTGACTCTTGGAACATACTGTTCAGTGGACTGGAGAGATGAGCAGCTGTGTTTTAGGAAACAGAAACTCAGGTAGTACCTTGTTTATATAATATTTTTCAGTTCAAACATCTTTGGAATTCACAGATGGGTTACAATGTGATGCTAAATATCTCTGAATAAGCTACATTGTTTTACAGTAAATGAAATTAAAAACAACACATAAGCCAAAAGAACAATCTGACCTTGGGGAATTGATCAGTTGATAGTATAATCATAATCCTATGAGAGCATGATGGTCAGTCATTATCTGTAGTATGGCTAGTCCTGTTCATTAAAAGAAATGTTCATAATATAGGGGATGCAGAGAGAATTGGACAATTATCCATCTGATTTAATTGTTGTAGACAGTCAAATCAGCTAATTCAGCAGGGAGATAAAGCTAAGACTAGCTACACTGATCAAATAAAAAAACTGCCAAATCACCCCTTCACTTTATGTTGAGTAGATGCTGCCTTGGGGAAATGGCTTTCATCCAAAGACTCTGACTGTTTGAAGTTCCCCAAAAGTCTGTTTGTTGGAGTAGTTTGGAAAGCTAAAAATGTCTCACATACCATAAATCCAGCTACTTTAAAATGCTGAAATAAATGCCCGTAATAAATACAAATTATAATAGTCCAGCTTTTCTGTAAAATAAAACTGAAGACCAACTTGTAGTTGAGATTCTGAGTTACTCTTTAATCTCTCAGAACAGCCAACAAAAGTGGGGGAAAGTACTTCACTTCAACCTAGAATCGGATGAGTCCTTCCAGGGTCAAGTACAATACAACAATCAGCCAACAAGAGACCAAATGATGACCACCTTTGTACCAATGCCTAATTATATCCCTGAAATTATAATATATGACTTAATTAATTTATTTTCATGAGCACAGCTAATTGCATTTCTTAAAACAACTATCACTTTTATAAAATAATAAGATGGAGTAAATAGACAGTTTTGGGTAATTCTCAACAAAGTCATGAAGAAAAAGATGTTCAGGGTCAATAAAAGTAACAAACAAAACCCAATATTATAGTTTAATGACCAGACTGTATGTCCTGACTTATTATCAAGAATGATCCATTTTGATATAAAACAAAGGTATTATTCAAGATTGGTTAAAACTGTATAGATAAGCATGGCGAAACACACACACATACACACACACACACACACAGAGAATCTGCTATAGTATTTTATGTCCTTAATTTCTTCCCAAAGTTTTCTTGGAAAAAGCGAATAATTAATTTTGATATGAGCTTTTCTGTATGATTACTAATGTGCTAACAAAGATTTCCTCCCTTTTATGAAGCTTGAGTTATACCACTCTATACAATCTTCTGAAGGCTCATTCAGTTCTTTGATGCCTAGAATAGTTAGATCTTTCCATTGTCTTTGATGAACCGGTGACATAAAACAACTAGAAGTCTTTATTCATTTGCAGCCTTATTGATTATCTTCAAGGGGGCAGGGTACTAAGTTAAGTTCATCCAGAATCTGGAAGTAGTTTGGCTTTATGGGCAGAGTTCTTGTGAAAAGAAGTAGAAAGAGAAGCAAGAAGAACCGATAAAGGAAGAAAAGGAGAGGAGTGTTGAGGGAAGGGAGAAGAAAGGAAGACTGCAAGAAATGTTTTGAAAGGAAAGGAAAAACATGAGAGAAGTATCTCTTTCTGGAAGTGAATACATTATCCTTTTATTTCAACTAATGCTTATTGACTGTGCATTAAAAGCCACCCTAAAGGATGTAAATATGCAAAAAGTACAACTTCTACTTGAATGCGTAAAACTCAGTGGTTGAAATATTCCATTCTTTAGCACAGCAATTCATTGGATTGACCATTTCTTAAAGGAGAATTTTTCAGATCATTGATGTAAAAGAATTTGTTTAGCAAAGTTGCTTGTAAAGGTGGGAAAATATATCTGAAATTCACAGAAACTTCACAAATATTGAACTGGAAAACCAACTAATAAATTTCTGTCATTTGGAATCGTGTTGCTGTGAGTGAATAATGGGTAATTAACGATAAGCTTACACAGGCAGGAACGATCAAGAAAGATGACAAGGAACTTGTGGACAAGAAAAATGAATGCTTGGGAATATTTGGTGAATGTTATGGGGGATATTTCAGTAAAGGGGAAATACTTTGAGTCAGTGGTTCTCAATCTGTGGGTGGTGACCCCTGTGGTAAAACCTTAAGTTAAAAAAAGATTTACATTACGATTGATAACAGTAGCAAAAGTACAGTTATGGAGTATCAATGAAAATAATTTTACGTTTGGGAGTCATCACAGCATGAGAAGCTGTATTAAAGTGTCATAGCATCAGGAAGGTTGAGAACCACTGCTTTGAGGATTTGCAAGTTTCCTGGGAGCAGACTGTAAAATGAGTGATGGGTGACAGATTCTGGGTCTTTCTGCATAGGTGACAAAACTTGACAACCTGGCCTACAGAATGGTCATGAAGAAAACGCAGTCTGAAATATGATTTTTAAAAAGCAAGTAGAAATGGGAAGATTTCTTTATATGTATATATTCATTTTTTCATTTTATTTTTTTAGTTTAAATTAGAAACAAGCTTGCTTCACACATCAATCCCAGCTTCCTCATCACCCCTCTTGCCCCGCCCCCCACCAATGCCTCCAACCCCCCACCCCATCCTCCCTCCACTTCCCAGGGAGCATGAGGCCCTCCATGGGAAATCTTCAAAGTCTGTAATATCATCCCAGGCAGGGCCTAGGCCCCATGTGTCCAGACTGGGAGAGCATCCTGGGAATGGGCTTCCATAGTCCATTTGTATGCCAGGGCTAAATACTGGTCTACTATCCGAGGCCCCATAGTTTGCTGAGGCCTCCTCACTGACACCCACGTTCAGGGGGTAAGGATCAGTCCATGCTGGCCTCTCAGCTATTAGTTTGGGGTCCATGAGCTCCCCCTTGTTCAGGTCAGCTGCCTCTGTGGGTTTCACCAGCTGGGTCTTGAATCTTGCTCATCATACCTCCCTCTCTGCAACTGGGTTCCAGGAGTTCAGTTGAGTGCTTAGCTAAGGGTGTCTGTCTCTGTTTCCATCTGCCACTGGATAAAGGCTCTAGGATAGCCTATAAGGTAGTCATTAATCTCATTATTGGAGGAGGGCATTTAAGGTAGCCTCTCCTCTATTGCTTAGATTGTTAGTTGGTGTCATCCTTGTAGATCTCTGAAGATCTCTGCAGTGCCAGATCTCTTCTCAAACCTAGAGTGGCTCCCCCTATTATGGTATCTCTCATCCTGCTCTCTTCTATTCTTCCCCTGACTCAACCTTCCTGCTCCCTCATGTCCTCCTCACCCCTCCTTTTCTCCACCTGTCTTTCTCCCAGATTCCTCTCCCCTCTCCTCCCTCCATGTTCCCAAGAGACTGCTGGGGCATGGAGATCTTCTTGTGCCCTCCCTCAAAACAGAAATATCTCTCTCTCTCTCCTATCTCCTCTCCTTTTATCTCTCTGTGTGTGAAATATGAATTAAATGATTAAAATAAGACAAAACCACACAGAATAATTATAAAATTAGGAGTTCACTGAGTGAGAATATTCTACCTAGTATGCAGTCAAACAGAAAGTTCTCAAAGGAACAAGAGGCTAGTAAACACTTAAATCCTGCTCAACATCCTTAGCCTAGGGAAATGCACATTTAAAACACTTAGAGATTCATCTCAACTCAATCACTGTAGGGGTGAGTCCCATAAAGCTATCTGCCCTAGGGACAGGGGTAAGGAAATTTAGGATAAAAGGAAGTGAAAGAGAAATGAATATTTCTTCTTCTCCTTCTTCCTCTGGAGGATGGACACACTTCTGACCCTCCATCCTTTGTGTGTAAGTTCTTATTCTGGTAAATAAAAATATTATATTCCCTATTGCATTGGCCTCTCTCATCAAATCACCATATTGATTACCAAGAATACAAATAGCAACAAATGCTGGCTTGCATAGAAAGAAAGGGGAACCCTTGTATACTGTGGATACTAATGTTAGCTGTGTTAAAATAAATGCTGTAGATATAAGTACAGGCTACTTCAGAATTGTCAGCCTTAAGGAGCCATTTTGCAAATAATTTTGGAGGCTTCTCCAAAAACCGCATTAAACATACCAAATATCTCAGCTAAATCATTCCTAGGCACATCCTCAAATAACTCTATACCGCACAAAAGGGATATGAGTACATCATGTCATATGTTGCACTATTCTCTATAGCTTGGAAACGCAATCAGTCCAAACATCCAACTTCTGATGAACAGACATTGAAGATGTATAAAATGGATTATTATTCATTCATAAAAAAATAATGAAACTATAAAATTTGCAGGGAAATACATGGAATTGGAAAAGCATTATTTTGTGTAGAGTAATGACAGGCCCCAAAGAACAAATACTACTTACCCTTTCTCATAGGAGGACCATAGCTTTGACTCGGTGATTCATTGTGTCTAATGTGGAGTGTCTCTGGAAGACATGATTAAAGGAGAGGGGTGGAAAGATTAACTTAACATGAGGGTGGCTAGTAGAACATAGGTCTTTAAAAAGTAAAGATGGACAAATCCAGGTTGGAAAGTTTATAGGGATGGAGGAAAAGGAGTTGGGGAAATGAGAGTTTGGTATTGAGATTCTAAATGTGAAGGGAATATAACAAAACATATGGAAAACAACCTAGGCCTACCTGTAGAATAGAAACTTCTTTCCTGTGAGAATAATCAAATGCCCACTGTTGTATCTGAGGGCCACTCCATGGTGGAGGTGTATTCAGAGCAGTCCCTGGTACTGTAAGCCAACGTCTGGGGAGGTAGTAGCCCAAGATGCAGAGATTTAGAAATGGTCCATTCTTTTTTTTCAACTTGTTTTTAAAAATTTAAACTAGAAACAAGGTTGCTTTACATGTCAATCCAAGTCCCTCTCCCTCCCCTCTTTCCACACCCTCCCACCAACTCTCCCTGACTCTTTCCCCAAGTCCCCACTCCTTTCCCCAGGGAGGGTGAGGCCCTCCATGGGGGATCTCCATAGTCTGTCTTTTCATCCAGGGCAGGGCCTAGGCCCTCCCCGCAAGAGTCCAGGCTGAGAGAGCATCTCTCATTGTGGGATGGGCATAATACTACCCAAGGCCCCATAGATTGCGAAGGCCTCTTCACTGACACCCACATCCAGGGGGTCTGCATCAGTCCCATGCTGGATTCCCAGCCATCAGTCTGGGGTTCAAAAGCTCGCCCTTGTTCAGGTCAGCTGTTTCTGTGGGTTAAACAAGCCCAGTCTTGACCCCTTTGTTCATCACTCCTCCCTCTCTGTGGGTCCATTCTTTAAAAAGTTACTTCCTTCTACCCTAGTTTGGTTTCTGTTGCTGTTATCAAAAACAGTTTAGGAAGAAAGGGTCTATTTGGCCTACAGTTTGTTTCACAGTTCATTAAGAAGGCAAGCAAGGGCAAGAATGCAAGGCAGGAACCTGGGAGCATGAACTAGAGCAAAGCCCGTGGAGGAACTCTGCTAACTGACTTGTTTTGGGGCTCTTTGTTCAACTACCTTTCTTACATAGCCCAGGTCCACCTGCCAAGGAGATGGCACCATCCACAGTGAACTGAGCTCTCTCGCATCAATCAACCAAGAAAATGCCCTACAAACATACCCACATGTCAATTGTAGAGGTTCAGTTGTTCATTTGACGTTTCTTCTTCCCATGTGTGCCAAGTTGCCGATGAAGATTACCTATCACAGTCTCAAAGTCTCAGGGAGCATTAAGGAAGAGGGGTGGGAAGTATGTAAGAGCCAGAGAGAGAGAGTCAAGATTTATGGAGTGCCGTTCTCCAGACTCACTGACACCATGTAGCCATTAACTCACAACTATTGTTACCTGTGCTGGGCAAAAGCCAAACCAGCCCTATTAACAATCAGTCAAGGAAGCAGGGAATCACAGAGTACTGTCCCTGCCTCTCAACTACTCGGCATTGATAGATCCTAGAGAGAGGAGTCACTTATTCAGTTGTATAATCACTGCTGAGAGAACCAGGCTACAACGTGTAGCTCAAACATTCTATATCAATTATTTTTATTATTAATAATAATTATTGTTAACATGATTAAGCAAACATCAGATTCGGAAAGGCTCTAAAAATTCAAAGGATTATAACAGCTCTTAACAGTCATCTGCAAAGGGTGTGAATAAGTACAGTATATAAACCCAAGATATATGGAACAGCACAAATGACGGAGAGGTACAGCAAGAACTTGAATGCAAAGTCCGCAGAAGAATGATAGCCATTCACCAAAGGAATCAGCACACAGCCAGAATGTGATGAGAGGCAGAGGAAGAGGAAGATACCTTCTGACACACCAGAAGAGGAAGTGGGCTTTCAAGGGAAGCCTTGGAGAGTGTGTCAGTCAAGACATACAGCTGAATTGAGCTTGTTCAAATACACCTGCTGTGAGGAGGCCTATACCTGTGAGGCAGGTCAAGGGACCATTCATATTTCTAATATGTGGCTGCACACAAGTTAATTGAAAAATAAAAATAACACTGGCCTTGCTCATTTCATATTCGTTAATTCCTTGGAGATTTTATATATGTATATGTAGTATTTTAGCATGTACATTCCTACTCCTCTCTCTTTTGCTCCCAGATCCTTTCCAACCCTCCATAAGCCCCTTCCAACTTTATGTTCTCTTTCTTGCTTGTTCATTTTAGTAATCCAGAGTCTATTTTCTTCTGCTTGTAAGCACACTGGTGGAATGGAACATGGTAAATCTATCAGAGGAGAGGCTATATCCCTAAAGGAAACTTATCCTTTCCTCAGTAGCCATCAACTGTCAATACTTATCAGTGGGGAATGGGGATCGTGAGGTCCTTCCCTCTCCATGTTGTAATGTCGATGGGCTTGATCTTTTACAGGACTTGTGGAGGCAACTACAGCTGTCATGGATTCATGAATGCAGCAGTCTACCATGTCCAAAAGACACTGCTTCTTTCTCCTCCTTCCAGACCTCTATACCTTATTGTCTTTCAGCCTCACCTTCTGCAATGGCCACTGAACCTTGAGGAGGAAGTGGTATATATAGACATCCCATTTATGGCTGTACTTCACAGATATGTGTTCCCTTCATTTTGACTCATTGTGAGTTTCTGCGTTGAACATCTGAGAGCACATTTATATCTCATTGCAAACTGAGTGCTCCTGAAACATGTAATTATTTTCTTAGTACCTACAGTTACCAGTTAAACTCATACCACTCTCTCAAAGCCTAAAACACACCCCCTTTCTCTTTTGCCACTGAATAGACAAAATACACTTCTCTCCCTCTCTCTCTCTCTCTCTCTCTCTCTCTCTCTCTCTCCATACACAAACTCTTATGCACCCTTTTTACACTAGGAGTCATCAGTTAGTTACTTGCCATATTATTGGCCTTTCCCATATTCTTAGAAACCATAACAATTTTTCAGAAGTCTTAGGCTTGAAGAGGTAGGCGGATCCTTATTATTATTAAGCAAATAATTATTAGAAAATTGCCATCCACGTTCAAATTCTTCTTGCAATAATAACTATAGTAACAGATGTACAGAGCATATCACTGTTCTCAAATAGCAGATATCAGTAGAACTCTGTTAAGAAGTTACTAGAATTTTTTTCTCCTCACTCTTCTGAGTTCAACTATCACTCGTGAACTAACTTTTTTGCTTATTTTAGTTTTTTATTATTGGGCTAATGCCATTCAAATTCAGTGAATAAATCCATCCCATCGGGCTCTTCTGCTCTCATTGCCTTGTTTCCCCTTACTCTGCAACTCAGATCTTCACTAATTCTCCCTGCAGCCATACATGCCATCATTTACCAGCTGCATTTTCCAGCACTTCCTACTTTTCAGGTTAATGTTCTTTAATGTGATCATTTCTATTTTTCTGGTTTCTATAGTGATCATATTATTATCTCTGCTTCTTTGAAATCAGGATCCACTTCCTATGCAATTTGCTGGACACTTCAGTGTGGGTTTCATGAAGGTAACCACTCATTGTACTGAATAAGCACAAAACTTAGATCTTATTATGGACATTTTTAGGATTATTTCATGGGGTTCCTAAAGTGGGAATGCTGGGTGTGGTTTATACTTCCCTTGTCTCTCAAATTTATGACTCTAATCACTCTACAAAGTTCATGACTGCTAATCCATGTGTCTCCTGAATTTCTCCTTCATGCTTCTCTACTTTGAGACCTTTTGTTTTCTGGCATTAAAATGTACACCATAAGATAATAGGATGTGACTCTGAGGTAGTGTTGATGTTGCTGAGGTACACTCCTTAGGGAACTCTAATAAAGTCATGTACACCCACAACAACAGAGCTGTAAGAATCTTCAGCGTTTTACCCAAAGAGCCATAAACATTGAGTGTGGCAAAGCAAGGATTATTTCATTCGATAGACCTTACTTCACCCAGTGCTCTGAAATGATCACAGGCACCGTTTACACTGTGTCGTTCCACAATCAATCAACATCGGGAGGCATATGCTAACCAGCAGCTGTTTCCTATGAACAAAGCAATAAAGTACTTTTATTCATACAGCAATAACCTCCCTTCCTGCTGGTGTATAGCTTCTGCTTCACAGCCCCCAAAGAATGTGCAATGGCACAAAATGCATTCTCATGAGCAAACAGAAGTCGCCCAGTGCATTTTCTTGCATGTTATGTACACATACCAGAAAATAACTCTACTCTGAATATCATAGCACACCCACCAACAAAGTCACACAAGGGACATTTAAATGAAAACTCAGACAACCAGAGAGAGAGAAGAATTCAAAGTACAATGGACAAATAGAGCAAAGATATTGAATAAACAGGATAGAGGTTGATGGGTCCAGATATCATATCATGGAATAAGGTATGAGATACAAATTTTTAAAATAGTAAACATGAATTTTATTTGGTATTATAGTTGAGAACTATAAAATAAATATTATTTTTATTTATTTAATAATTTTGCTTTTCATTTTAAATACCTACCCTAGTTCCCCTTCACTCCCCATCTTCTCCCACCCTGCTTCCCCTCACCCACCCACCCATATCTACTCCTCAGAGGGAGTAAGGCTTTCCTTGAGGAGTCCACAAAGTCTGGAACACCAAGTTCAGGCAGGACCAAGCCTTTACCTCCTGTATCAAGGCTGAGAAAAGCATCCCACCACAGGGAATGGGCTGCAAAAAGCCAGTTTATGCCCCTGGGTTAGGTCCTGGTGCCACCGTCAGGGCCCCCAACCAATCAAGTTACATAGCTGTCACCCACATTCAGAGTGTCTAGTTTGGTTCCATGCAGGTTCCCCAGCTGTGAGTCCATTGACCTTGAGATGCCACAAGATTGGGTCAGCTGTCTCTGTGGCTTGCACCATCATGGCCTTGACTCTCCCATGTTCATATGGTCCATCCTCCCTCCCTTCAACTGAATCAGGAGCTCAGCCCAGTGCTTGACTGTGGGCCACTATATCTGCTTCCATCAGTTACTGAATGTATGTTTTATGGTGACCATTATGTCAGTCACTAATCTGATTAAAGGGGAAGGCTCTTTCAGACACCCCCCCCATTATTGCTAGGAATCTTAGCTGGGGTATACCTTGTGAATTCCTGAGAATTTCTCTAGCATTAGGTTTCTCCCTAACCCCATAATGACTCTCTCTATCAAGGTGTCTCGTTCATTGCTCTCCTCCTCTGTTCCTCCTCTAACTCAGACTTCTTGATCTCTCATATTCTCATCCCCATCTCTTCCGTTTTATACCCAGTTTACCCAGGTGATCCCAACTATTTTCCCTTCCTGGGGTCCTCCATGTGTGTCGCTCTTAGGGTCCTCATTTTTTACCTAGGTTCTCTGGGTTTGTGGATTATAACCTGGTTATCCTTTGCTTTACATTTAATATCCACGTATGAGTGAATACATGCCAAGTTTGTCTTTCTGTTTTTTTCTAGTTCTATTCTTTTGCCTGAAAATTTCAAGATGTCATTGTTTTTTTAACCTTTGAGTAATACTCCATTGTATAAACGTGCCACATTTTCTTTGGTTTATGGGTATCTAGGTTGTCCCCAGGTTCTGGCTATTACAAATAATGCTGCTGTGAACAAAGTGGAGCAAATGTCCTTGTGGTGTGATTCTGCATCCTTTGGGTATATGCCCAAGAGTATTGCTGGGTCTTGAGGTAAATTAATTCTCAATTTTCTGAGAAACCATCATACTGAATTCCAAAGTGGCTGTACAAGTTTTCATTCCCACCAGTAATAGAAGAGTGTTCCCCTTACTTTATGTTCTCCCTAGCATACGCTGTCATCAGTGTTTATGATCTTAGTCATTCTTACAGGTATAAGAAGGTATCTCAGAATTGTTAAACAGTTCCTTAAATGTCTTTCAGCTATTTGAATTTATTCTCTTGAGAATTCTCTGTATCCCATTTTTAATTGGATTATTTGGTATTTTGGGTCTAGTTTCTTGAATTCTTTATATATTTTGTAGATCTGCACTCTGTCAAATATGGGTTTTGTGAAGATCTTTACCCATTCTGTAGGTTTCTGTTTTGTCTAGTTGACCATATCCTTTCCCTTACATAGGGCTTCTCAATTTCAGGAACTTGGTATTGGCATAAAAATAGACACATGGAATTGAATCCAAGATGTTCATAATAATCCACACACCTGTAAAAATCTGATTTTTCACAAAGAAGTCAAAATAGTATGGTGGAAAATAGAAAGAATCTTCAACATATGGTGCTAGCATAACTGGATATCGACATGTAGACTAGAGAAATGAAATAGACCCATTTCTATCCTAATGCACAAAACTCAAGTCTAAATGGATCAAAGACATCAACATAAATCCAGGTACACTGTACCTGAAAGAAGAGAAAGTGGGAAGTAGCCTTGAATGCATTGGTACAGGAGACCACTTCCTAAATTTAACACCAGTAGCACAGACTCTTAGAGCAACAATCAATAAATGGGACCTCCTGAAACAAAGATATAGATTTAAGGTATAAAACAAAGACTCTTAGGTTACTTTGTTCAAGATGGGAATGTAGTACTTCACAGTAAGGTATAATAAGCATGTGGTATTATGCAATTCACATTTAAAATGTTCTCCTCTGTCTACATTGAAGACTGACTATTAAGAGGACAGCAGATGGTGGATTAAGAAATAATAATCTAGAAGAGTGATACGAAGACTCTATTTTATGATAAAACTAAGAGAGTTTTATCTAAATGAAAAAAATTAGATTCAGAAAAGATTTGGGAAAGAAGACTTGTCAAGAATATTTTTAGGCCTTAACCTCATATCCATACATTTCACAAAATCTCAATGACATTGTCTGAACTGTGTTTCTCAAACAAGCTCCTTGTGCTGTCTTAAAATTCAGAAATGGATCAATTTAAGGATCCATCTACTCCAACCATAAACTGTATATATATATTTGACACCTTGATTATCCTGGAATCTCCAAAATGTAATCAACTATTAAACCCTGTTAACCCAACTTCTAACATGTCTTGGTTGACACCAACTCATATTTCTACTAACAGCACCCTGGTGTAAATTTCAAATATCTCTTTTTCAGAAATTTACAGCAAATGATTTATCTGCATCTTAATGGAGATTAACTACTTAGAATGTCTTACTAAAAGTTAAACTTAATATAAAACAAAATCCTTCAATGATATACCTTTTCTGGGGGGATAAGATCAAAATACTTTTAGGTTTTGCAGGATTTATCTTCTATCTAACTCTCCAGTAGTACCTCATAGAATTCTGCATCAAAATTCCAATATTTCAGTCACATTGACCTTACTTCAGTGATTGAAGATGCTTTCATCCATCCTGTCTCAACGCTTCACTGCTCTGATACTCCCACAAGAACCCAGGTTTAATGTTATTTCTACAAGGAAAAAATGTTATCATATTCTCTAATCCACTTAAAACTCTTGTCTTATTATTCTCCAAATGATTGTGATTATTTTTGTGGCTATCTGTTGAATACCATATCATCTCAAATATTTTAAGCTCTTTGAGAACAGAAATGCCTGTGGTTCATTTTCTCCTTTTTCGTTAACATTTCTGTAAGAGTATGACAATACTGGGTTATACACAAAATGAAGGTTATCAAATATTTTAAACTAGGGAATAATGTAATATACTGTGTTTATTTTGTCTGTCTAGACACAGAATTATCCAGATCTCTATGAAGAACAGCAAGGTAAAGCAGCAGAAATATGATGATAAGGAAATTAGAGACTTGGGTATCCAAAGGAAAGATCTTAAGGTGGATACAAGTGAAACAAGAACATTCGAAGGAAGGGGAAATGGAAAGGAAACAGTGAAAGACACAGATTGTTTGGCTAACAAGCTCATTTTTTATTAGAGCATTGCCATTAATAGAAGCAATTAAAATGAAATGTAATATTAGTGGTAATTATAAAGATGTAAGTCATTATACAGTGTTTTCTGACATTTAGGAATAGCCTATATAGAAATAAAGATTGTCAAAGCAAGGATTAGGATGAGTAGTGTAGGAATCAAGTATCTAAAAGAAGTTCAAAAATGTAGAACCCAGACACAAATAAGAGATGGATTTTTAATGGGGTAAGCAGAGCAAGCATTCATCAGTAGAAGCAAGGAGACAATGGTGGACAATGACAGCTAAATTTTGATGATAGAGAAGTCATTTTCATTTGATGACTTCTAATTTCTCAACTTAGTATAATTTGAAGTCACAGAGCAGAAATGAGAAATGATATATGAGCTTTGAAGAAAAATAGAGACTTAACTCTGAAAATGGGACAATGAACTCGCCATGGAAATATATTTGGAATTCAGGAAGAGTTGAATGACTGAGGACTTTGACAGAAATTTGAAATGAAACTACTTAGCAAATAATTTTCTTCATAGGAAGATTTTACTGCTTGGGTACAAGTAGAGTGATTGTTGAGTATACCCAGTAGGTTAGAAATTGAGTAAGGGACAGGTGGAGAACTGGGCGTACGTGAAGAAAGCTGTGTAATCCTGAGAGTAGAACGGAAATGGCACCAGAATTTATCTAGAGGGTCCATCCTGAATGAGATCAACGATTCTTGTGGTAGCAGGTAAACAAGACAATAAGAGGAGGTGGGACCAAAACTACACAGTTTCATATTAATGCTAAAATTTGCACAGGTTCTTTTCCACATTGACAAGATGCAGGGCATGACAACTGAGCAGATATGACTGACATGCGGTGATTATAAGGTAAGTGGAAATGTAGAGACAGTGTGCTGAACTAGAAGCATGTTGAGAGCTAACCAGAATCAGGTTCAAATAAGTGTGGAAACATCCCAAGTAGGACACAGTAAAGGTGACAGAGAAAAGGGCATATGGCTATACAGCATACATGTCAGAAAAAGAAACAGGTTTGTTTTGTTTTGATCTTGTTTTAATGGTCAGTTGATATGATCCAGAATTAAGGAGAACAATTATATAAGAAAAATAGCCGCAGAATTCTTCATAGCATACAGACTAGAGAGGGCAAAACGCCAACCAAATATTACTATTAGGGACAAGTACCATGAAGACATAGGCTACTGTGATAGCATGAGAAACTGACCCATCAATGCTCCAGAAGTTCAGGGGATACAATGTTGAACAGAAATCCTGAGGGTAAGTTTGGAAATGGGATGGTGTGATGGATATTCTATTGTTTAAAAAATATGTATTTTTTACATCCCAGCTTCAGTTTCCCCTCCCTCCGCTCTTCTCACTTCCTCCTTCTATCCCACCCCCAAACCAAATCTAATCCTTCTCTTCAAAAAGCAAAAGCAAAACAAAACAACAACAACAGCAAAGCCTCTCAGGGATAGTCACCAAACATGGCCTAACATGATACAATAAGACTGGGCACAAACCCTCATGTCAAGGATGGACAAGGCAACTCAGTAGGATGAAAAAGTTTCAAGTACATGTGAAAGTGTCAGAGATACACCCCACTCCCACTGTTTGGAGTCCCACAAGAACACTAACTACATAACCATAAGTTATATGCAGAAGACCTAGCTCAGAACCATACAGGGTGCTTTTCCATTCAGTCTCTGTGAACCACTATGAGCCTTGCTTTTGTTGATTCTGTGGGTTATCCACTTTTGCTCCAACAATCCTTCCTCATCATCTTCTGTGGGGTTCCTCTGCTTAGTGTTTGGCTGTGGGTCTCTCTATCTCTGCTTCATGTTTGACTGTGGGTCTCTGATCCTACCATTTACTGGATTACACCCCTCTGATGAAAACTGGGCTAGGCACCAATCTATGAGTACAGCAGAATATCGTGAGGAATCAGTTCATTGACTTCTTTCAACCAGTCATGTTTGGTTTTATACTGGGTCTCTAGGCTATCTTGCCTCTGGTTCCTGGTGAGCCAGCCAGTGACAGGCATGGGCTCCCTCTCATGCAGTGGTCCTCAAGTTAAACCAGTCATTGGTTGGCTTCTCCCACAAGTTCTGCACCACCATTACACCCTCACAGCTTGTAGCAGAACAGATTAGAGGTTGAAGGTTATTGGTTGATTTGATGTCCCAGTCCCACTGATAGGAGCCTCGTCTTGTTATTATGTAAGATGGCCAGTTAAAGGTCCATATCCCCCATTGATAGGAAACTCCTTTAAGGTCACTCATATAGATTCCACGGAGTTTCCATTATATTAGGTTTCTACATCACCCCCTAAATTTTCCCCAGTTCTCTCCAAGTACTCTATCCCTCTAGCCCTCCCACCCCACACTTGATCCCTCTGATTCCCATGCCCACCTACTCCTTCCCTGTTCATTTGTGAAATCTATTGTATTTCTCCTTCATAAGTAGATCCATGTGTCCCCTCAGAGCCTTCCTTGTTAGTTAGCTTCTCTGTGTCTGTGGATTATAGCATAATTATCATTTACTTAATAGCTTATAAGTGAGTATACCATGTTTGTCTTTTTGGGTCTAGGTCAACTCAATCAGAATGATATTTTCTAGTTCTACCCATGTGCTTCCATATTTCATGATATTGTCATTATAGTTAGCCGTGTAATATTCCATTCTGTAATTGTACCTCTGGGTCTTCAGAATAAAGTGGCAATGAACATGGTGGATCAAGTGTCCTTGTGGTAGGATAGAGGGCTCATTGGGTATATGGCCAAGAGTGGTATAGCTGGGTCTTGGGGTAGATTGCTTCCCACTTTTCTGAGGAACTACCTTATTAACTTCTAGAGTGTTTGTACAAGTTTGCATTCTCGCCAGCAATGGAGGAGCGTTCCCCTTGTTCCACATCCTCACCAGCATGAGCTGTCACTTGTGTTGTTGATCGTAACCTTTCTTACAGCTTTAACATGGAATCTCAGAGTAGTTCTGATTTGTATTATCCTGATGGCTGAGGATATTGAACATTTGTTGAAGTGTTTCTCAGCCATTTGAAATTCCTCTATTGAGACCTCTCTGTTTAGATCTATACCCCAGTTTTTGAATTGGATTATTTCTTTTTTGGTGAATAGTTTCTTGAGTTATTTATATATTTTAGATATTAACCCTCTACCAGATGTGGGGTTGGTGAAAAACTTTTCCCATTCTGTGTGCTGCTGTTCATCCTATTGATGGTGTCCTTTGTCTTACCTAAGATTTTCAGTTTCAGAGATCCCATTTATTGATTGTTGTTCTTAGAGCCTGTGCTATTGGTGTTCTGTTCAGGATGCTGTCTCATGTGCCAATGTATTCATGGCTATTCCCTACTTTCTCTTCTATGAGGTTCAGAGTATCTGGATTTATGTTGTTGTCTTTTATCCACTTGTACTTGAGTTTTGTGCCGGGTGATAGATAAGAATCAATGTGAATTCTTCTATGTGCTGAAATCTATTTAGACCAGCACCATTTGTTGAGAATGCTTCCTTTTTTCTATTGTTTATTTCTGGCTTCTTTATCAAAAGTCAAGTGTATTGCTTTACATCTGGGTCTTCATTCGGTTCCATTGATCAACCTGTCTGTTGTTATGCCAATATAATGGAACTTTTATAAATACAGCTCTGAGTTACAGCTTGAAATCAGGGATGGTGAAATCTCAAGGTGTTCTTTTATTGTACAAGATTGTTTTACCTATCCAGGATTTTTTGTTTTTACATATGAAGGTAAGTATTGTACTTTCAAGGTCTGTGAAAACTTGTGTTGGAATTTTCATGGGGATTTACTTGAATCTGTAGATCGCTTTTGGTAGGATGATCATTTTTACTATGTTAATCTTACTAATCCTTGAGCAGAGGAGATCTTTCTATCTTCTGATTTCCTCTTCAATATTTTTTCTTTAAGAACTTAAAGCTCTTGCCATGTAGGTCTTTCATTTGCTTGGTTAGAGTTACCCCAAGATATTTTGTATTATTTGTGGCTGCTGTATAGGGTTTTGTTTCCCTGATTTCTTTCTCAGCCCATTTTTTCATTTGTATATAGTGATAACTATTCTTGGTTGTCAGCTTGACTACATGTGACCTAAAACCCTAAATGGCTGGGCATGTCTGTAATGTTTTTTTTTCTACAATACTGAGTTTTGTGGTAGGAAGATACACCTTTAATCTGGACCACATCTTATGAGAGCAGTCTATATAAATTACGTGGAAGAAGGAAGTTTGTTCCTCCTTTGTTCCTTATTCTCACTCTTCCTATCAAGTAGATTCCTCCCCTGGCATAAGGAACTAAACTACTTCTTCAGTATTCCAGTGGATACAGAAGACCACCTGAGACACATATCCTGGTGTACTGAACAACTTCTAGATTCTTGGACCTTCTTTTGGAAGACAGTGATTGTTAGTCCAGTTGAACCACAGCCTGGTAAACCATTCTAATAAATATACATACATGTATTATAAGTATGTGTTTAATATATAAATTCATGTTATAATTTCTGTTCCTCTAGAGAACCCTAACTAATACAAGAGACAACTGATAATGGAAGAAAAAGGTGGCAATTTACAAATGTTTAGAGTGCGATATATAAGAAAATAAAATGTCTTTTGAGGATGTTGATAATAACAAATGTGATTGACCAAAGAGAGAGCTATCAGGAGAAAATGAATTAGATTGAAGACTAAGAAAAAGGTTTCATTGGAAGACTACATGAGTTGTTAACTTCAGTTTGATGACATTTAAGTGAGAAAAACAAACCTTCTGCTGCATGGTTTTCAGAAAATAAATGTAATATGAAATTTCTAGCAGAATACCCAATATATAATAAAAACAAAGGTATCAATTGTCATTAGTACTCATTAGCCTAGTAGTTGCTAGATATATTACTGATCAATTATAAATTTTACCTTTATGTAAAAGCATGGTAAATAAAGAATTGCCACATATGCATGCATATGATAAATGAAAAAAACAGTGAGAATAGTATACAACCTGAAGACATTCATCAGTATCTAAGAATGCAGGTTATAAAAGACCACAGAAAGGGTCAGGCAGGTACAACGTAGGAAATTGGGGTGGTCATGTACCTTTGAAATGCATTCCTGAAAGGCTCATCACCCAGCAAATAGCATTTTCTAGTCAAGGAGTATAAAGCACAAGGAGGTTTCAAAAACAGCCCAAGACCAGATAGCTGAGGTCCCAGCTGTCCACTTCGTGGCTGTGTGTACTGTACCATGCTTCAGCCTTATACTATTTAACCTTTGAATATGACTCCTTTCATACTCATTGCCTGAGTGGTTGAAATTGCCGTTCCTTGGTCAAGACTTAGCAAATACTACATATCCTGGGGTTCTTTCCCATAGTATCCAACATTTTCGAGTTAAGTGGAGGATTACAGCCATGACACCAATAGTGCTCAAGAAGCATTTCTGATGTGCTGAAATCAGACATTGATCATCTCTGGCTCCCCTGCCTGTGACTGTCAAAGTCCCAAGGGCATTTCAGCATATATCAGTCACAGTGACAAACCCCTGCCTCTGGCATGGACCGTTAGGAGCCAATATTCACAGCGAGCCTGTAAGGTAGCACTCTTCCTCTTCCGTGCGACCACTTAAGTCTGAGAATAGCGGTGCTCTGAAGGCAGTGTGTGGACCCCTCCTGTCTGTGATATCCTCAGCTATTATCACAGTGAGTGGTGCACTTTAGGGGGTAGCCCACTGATAGAGTCGAACTTGACTCTAAAATGTACAGTAATGAAGTACAGCAACCGCAGTGCTCTAATCAAAGACTCCTCGCACAGGCAAGGGATGGGAAGTGCGGCCTCTCTGTAAGATTCTTTGCCTGGCAGCTTGTCTGCTACCTTAGAAGTAAAATCCTATTATACCTGGGAAACCCTACTGTGAGGGGCAGAGTCAGACAAGCATCACAAAGTAACTTGGGAAAACTCCTGGGATGCCAGGCCACTAAGCAGAACTTTCAAGGGACAGCAGTGGTCTGATCTGTTGGATCTTTTGAAAAGCACTGAAAAAGTTCAGGTCAGGGCTGAAGCCATGGGCGGGCACCATCAGTCTTTTGGATAGCCCTGAGGGCCAATCAGAAATGCAAAGCCAGGAACCACACAGAAAAGTCCAACTTCTAGTTTAGCTAAAGGAATATATAGATTGGTAAACCAAAACAGTTTTTTATTTGGAAGACTCAAGAAGATTTTCAGAAATGGCTGAGAATTCTGTTGAGTTTATAACACAGTCCCTGTAGAGTAATGAAGAGAGGCGATTTAGAGAAGGAGAAAGGAGAGAAAGTAAAATTACTATTATCGACACTCAGGGAGCCCTGACTGTATTAATACAAACTCATTTTAAAGGTTACTAAATTATTTATACAGCTGGGGAACTTGGAAACTCCTCTGTTCTCCTAAAAGCATCTCCTCATTAGGGTTATCTGAAAAGCAAAGGCAGCAGAAGCCTAGATCTGGGTCAGAGCTTCTGCTTGTTAACTGGCTACCAGTTGTTAATTTATGAATTGACAGCGAAGAACAAAAGCATCCGAAGGGGGGTGCCTTGCGGACTCAGTGGGATTATACGTTTCATGCTTTTTCTATGATGGTCCTTTGGAATGTGCCGTGCTCTGGAGCACAGTAGGATGAGGGGACACAGGTACTGAGCTGTGTTTGTCAGATGTCTGTTGCCAGGCAGGAAAGAGAACAGGATGAAGGGGTCATTTAGCAAGCTACTCTCAGTGGTCATGTTCCCTACAGAATGGGGGATGTGAAGTTATTTCACGGAAATGTCACTTTCTTAAGGACTGAAATAATCTCACCTGGAATGTTGCAATGAGAGTAGGGAAGACCTAGCTTCTCAATATTGTTATGTCCTCCCTCTTTCTTTCCTTCTCAGGCTTAAAAACCCTGAAAATAACTTGTTCCTCTATCTACAGGTGGATACATTAGCCATTAAAAGTATGATTTATGTCCTATTACCATCTTTCCTTAAAAAACGGAGCATGTGTCTTTCCTGAGTCTCCAACCCTTATCAAAGGGATCACCTTGATAAGGTCCATGGAATGAGCAGACTGGTGCCATACTATATCCAGGAACAAGCTAACCACTGATCCATATGTTATTTGAAACAAAAACTTTATTTAATAATACCAGAGCCAGTTCAGGCATGGTAGTACATACTCTGTAATCTCAGCTCTTGGAAGGCTGAAGTAAAAAGTATTTCAAGCACAATGATATCTGTGTGGCATAGTAAGACCATAGCTCAAAAACAGCAGAGAATCCCAAAACATCCAGGCTATGGTATCTAGTTATGGTCTATAGTATCCAGGGCAACGTAAATTCCCTGAAGAAGCATTCTGAGAGCTATCTTCTCACAGCGAATCTGCCATCTTAGTAAACTGAATTCACATTTCTATACCACTTTCAGTATAAAGCATTTGCTAAGTAAATACTAACCCATTATTGTTGTTTTATTTTAGCTTAACAATCAGTTATTTAGTTCATCCCATGATTTATATTTTTATCAAACATATGTCATTTTCCATTTCTAGTTGTACAAAGCCATCATTCCATGCTTCTGTCATGCATTGTTTGTGTGTTGACTACAGTGTAATGAGCCCTTTGAAAAAGTGATGCAAGAAGGATAACTTTGGAGAATTCACATCCTATTATTTCATTGCTACTGGATTTGCATAGTTCTCAGGCAGATAAAATGAGAAAGGCTAATTTTCTTCTTGAGCAATAGACTGAAAAAACAGCATTCTTATAAATTGTTATCTTGGTTATATATTATCAAATTTAAAAACCAATCAGTCTTTACACTGAGAAAGTGGGTCACCATTCTTGCTCTAGTTTTAAGCGTATCACAGTTTCCTCAGGAAGAACTGTGAGTAGTACAGGTAAGTCCTTACAACTGAGCATCCTCCAAGGTTTGTGATGTGCTAACCAAAATTTCCACACAGATAATGGGACACTAATTGAGATGGCTCTGTGACACAGCTGTGCACCTCATGGACCTAACCCAATAACTCTAGTCTCCAATATCACAGTTAATAATGTCAGATAGCAAACAAAACTCAACTTTTAAAAAAATACAAACATGGGCTTCGCATATGCAAATTGTTAGACAACTAAAATAACATAAGAAGACATAAATCAAGTGTCCTGGCTCTCACTCTGTCCCTTTGGTTTGCTTTCTGCTAACCAATGCTGTCTTTGTTTTATTGAATACCCATCATGTGTTTTCTTACATGAATAAAAACAGATGTTTCAGGCACACTCATGATAGCATATTATGAAAAAAATTTATAAGCCTTCGTTTTTTCAGTTGATAACATTTTTATTCCCTGAACAGTGAAGAGTCCACCCAGTGGCAGGTCAAAAGATGTGTGGAAAGACAAGTTTGTTTCTTGATCTCCAACCTGGAGTCTCAGTCACTGTTCCAAGGATACCCTTAATTCCTTTTAGCTAATATGTTTACAGAAATGGCACTTCTATTGGGGCAAAGAAATTAAAGAATGTGTTGTAGAGAAATTGCAATTTGAAGCATAGGAAATGTTGCTTTTATCTGAGCTCATACAAAGGTCAGCTTCAGGAAGGTAATCTAGAAACCTCAAAGAGGGGATGAATTGATGTTAGATCCTGTGGTTTTTAAGGAGACTTTTTTTTGTCTCACCTTGTCTCTTCTTGGTACATTTGGTTCACAACAGCCAAGCTAAATGTGCTTTTCCCATACTTGTTAATTTGCACATATTATAGGGAAGTGTGAGGGCTAAGTGGTGATGTGGGTGGTGACAGTTCCTACAAAGAATCAAGGACACTGTGGTTCTTTATTTCCCCACAAAGCAGCTGGCATGTTGAAGTTATCAGACCATATCGGGCTTAAGGGACATTAAATGTCAGGAGAGCAGACCTGCTATAGAAAGCTGATGGGAGCTGCGGGAACCTTTAGTATCAAATGTTCTCCTGTATAATAATAGACAGCAGCATCAATCTCGGGAATGCTGCTACAAATGTCAAAGAAAGCCTTCCCTATACAGATTCAAGTTGCAGATAGAAACAGAGGACCAAATCAAAGCTCCGGCGTTCCTCTTTTGAAACCACCCTGCCAAAAATGCAATTTCTGAGTTATCAAAAAATGGAATCTCTCAACGAGCATTCATAAAGTCTCACATTTTGGTGTTATCACAGAGGTTTATATTGAGAAAATGCTATTTCTTCCTTCCCTCCCCTTCAAGGTTGAGGCCGTATCCTATCTTTTCTAACACGCAGTGTTTGCTTCAGGACTGCAAGCTGGGAAACAAAGAGCACTGTGTCTGCCGAGCCAGAGTGGCACATGCCAGCACACATTGGCTATTTCCTAGGAAACCCTTCTTTTCAAGAGGACCCAGAAAATAACATTTTCAAGCGACCTTAAGAAGCCAACGTTGGTGACTTCGGCAGCAAATTTCATTTGGAGGGGCAATTTGGACATCACAAATACAGTGGAGTATCCTTTGAGAAATCTTAGTGTAAAAATTGAGTTTGCGTTCAGGCTTCTTTACAATGTGACAGTCAGACATTTACTGTTAGGAATTTGATCTAGTAGAGAGGCAGTCAGGAGGGGCTTTTATTTCTCACTGTGGGCAAGAGGAAACATTGCAGAAATACATACATACACACATATACATACATACATACTTGCATACATACATTCCATCACATTACTTCAGGCATTTGCATACCCACACATATGCATACACACATATTTAAGTAGCTGCTGCTTCACTTATTACCTATGGAATTATTTTAGCAATTTTCTTCAGATTTCAGAGCAGGGGATTCTGGGAATGTTGTTGATTATATCCTTTTTATTCATTTACCACATAATGTGCTTTTCTGATACCCTTCAGTATTATGTCAACTGCCCCATACCGCCCCACCTTTGTCACCTTCAAGAATGTCTTCTGGAGGCAGGAATGGTGACACTGTGTGATTTTAGTGCTTGAAAGGTAAAGTCAGGAACATCGGGAGTTTGAGATTGCCTTTGGGTATGCAACAAACATCAGGTCAGGCTATTTCACGTGAGACCTTATCCCCATAAATGAAATAAATACACAAGAATATCTGTTGGGACATTATGATCCAGCTGTGAAAAGACAGCTTGACCTGAACAATGGGATAGCCTAAATGTTGTAGAAAACACAGTTTCAGTTCAAGTAGAAAAAACTACATTTTGAGATTTGTACTTGACTTTTTTGTATCTCCCTAAGCTATGATATGTTTGTGAAAACAAAAGTATGTTTAATGAAAGATTTGAAAAACTGGAGGTTACAATTATGGAGGTGATAGAGGTTAATACAGAAGAATGGGGGGAATAACATCTCCAAAACAACTCTTGTACCTAAGCCTGAGGGAAAATTGTTGAAGAGGGGTCAGAAAGATTGAGTTTGCTGTGATATTGGGTCTCCTAGGAATGTCAAGAAATAAAGCCATAAACTCCCACCAATATGATTACTGAAATATGACCTGAACAAATACAACAACAACAGACAAGCCAAAATGGACAAGGAGAAAATCCAGAAGGATTTTCAGCCCTACACAAAGAACTGAAGTCAGCAGCTGACAAGGGAAGAAACACTCTTCTCCAAGGAAGACCATACCAATCAGTTATCCAATACCAGATGACCAGCCTTGAAAACATACATACAAGAAACAGTATATGTATTGAGTAGATTTTACTTAGGAATACAATATACTACATTATAAATATATACGTGTGGTAACAATTAGTGAAAACAGTCCTTTAGCTGTAAAGAGAAACAGCAGGGGTATATGGGAAAATTTGGAGAAACAAAAGGGAAGGAGGAATGATACAATTGTGTTATAATCTCAAAAATAAAGAAGTAATAAAAAATTTTGTGAAGCACTGGCAAAATGAAAGTGAGAAAATGTCCCAATTCATGATGTGCACTAGTCACAATTTTTAAAATCTAAACAGAAATTACTGAGATCACTGAGATGACTGAGTGGGCAAAAGTAGAAACAGAAGCAAAAAAGATGAGAATTGACATTTGCCTGAGTTTGATGTTTGAGCTGACGCTAATCTTTGATTATTTTCTAATGTTTACGTGCATTTGAGTCTCTCTAAACAATCAGCAAGCTAGAGTTCTGTTCCCAGAACCCACACTGGTAGAAGGATAGAACAAACTCTACCTTAAGCTCTTCCCCAAGCACGTGAAAACATATGCTTACTGAAGAAAGAAAAAGAAAATTGTTAATATCTGTGTCGTTCACTAACTGCATGTCTTACCTAATTAAGTAATCTCCAATAAATACAAGACAGGTGTGTCATCAGCTTTCCAGGAAGATTTATTATGACTCATGGATTTGGAGAGTTCAGAGCAGGGATGGCCAGGCCCCGCCTGTTTCAATCTGTGACAAAAGTTAACACATGCCAACAGGAACACTGTGGAACAAAGCTGTTCATGTCAGAGTAGCTAGGAACACACTCTTCAGGGGTATTGTGCTGCCAGGGTCCCAGTATACTCTTCAAAGAAACATATACGACCAGCTTCCTTCAACTATGTCACAATTCTTTTTTTGTTGTTTAGTTTTTTTGTTTTGTTTTGTTTTGTTTTCTGAGACAGGGTATCTCTGTATTGTTTTGGAGGCTGTCTTGGAACTCACTCTGTAGACCAGGCTGGCCTCAAACTCACAGAGATCCACCTGCCTCTGCCTCCTGAGTGCTGGGATTAAAGGCGTGCGCCACCACCACCACCCAGCCCCAATTCTTACATTTGTATCATCTTCAGATATTGCCAACAGCTGGATAACAAACAATTAACATATGAAGTTTTAATCAAAATTTAAGACTCAAATGATAGGAATGTGTCCCCAGGACTGGTAGAATACAACAGTCTATGTCATGCTCATTAGAGTGGTGTAAACTCTTAAGTGGTAAGGTTTTGTTCTTCTAAGTTCAGAATTGGTTTCTTTCTCCAAAGCTAGCTCCACTGTGGATGCCAATTGCTTAGAGAGACTCAAGTATACATAAACATTAGAAAATAATCAAAGATTAGAGTCAGCTCAAATATCAAACTCAGGCAAATGTCAATTCCCTTCTTTGTTTCAACTGAAAATCAAAAAGGACCAATTTAAACGGTATCAAGAACATTCCCTCTCCTCGATAACCCCATGTGACCAAGGGCAAGTCAAATGCAGTATTTGCTTTTACATCAAAAACAAAGTGAACTTTTATAAATCAGATTTTATGCAGTCTATAGTGTAAAGAACCAGCGAGAGATTTATCTCAAAATCCATAAATTGAACACAGACTCACAAAATAAATTAAATCAACTATGAAAGAAAATCAACATCTAGGTTTATGGAACAATAAATATGTAAAAAGGTTGAAGAATAACACAGCAGGACAATCGAAAGTTAAAGCAGAGAGGGTAGTGAAGGGGAGGCCATGCAGAGAAAAACAAAGAAATGAGAAAGAATGATGTTCAACCAATTTCCACAGAGAGCTCTGCAGCCTGATGCAGCCAGGAATATTGCATCAGGGGTGATTTTTCTGAGCAGTGACATTGTTTCTATTGATATATAGCAGGTACTCCTCCTGTCCTTAGGAAAGGAAGGTTGCTAGGAAGAATTTCACAACTAATTATTTCAAATGTGTATTTGCCAAAATGCTACTGTTAAAGAGAAAGAAGCCCTTCAATAGGAAGTAGGTGATCCTGTGGGCAGGCTACATATTACCAAAATTATGAACTGCCATACCACTGACTTCACACTCAGCTCTGAAACGTGTCTCCTCATCCATGGAATAATTGTCATTGTATCCCGAGTTACTTTAATGTGATCAATATCAAGGGACATAGGTTAGTCACGATGTCACAAAGGAGGTGGATAGTACTGAAGACCAAAGAGGAATGTGGATTTTAGGTTTCACAATGTATAAATTAGGGCAGGAGGACAAGGATAAATTTGAGCAATCTTTGGTACCATCTTCATTCATATACTATAATTCCCCATGGCATTTAAAATTGACAGTACTAGTTTGGCATTCCTAAGTGCTGTTAGCTCAGAGATTCACATCAACATTGACCAAATACCTGAACACCCATCACCTAATATAATATGTATAAGCATTTAGGAAACATTTTCATACATGATTCTTAAAGCAAAACCACAAAGTATGTCTGTAGATGAAGAAGTTAAGTCAGGTGTTGATTGCCAATATTCACACAGCTAGTAAGTACATATTCTAAAATCTCTGTTTTTACCACAGTAGTATGTTAGACTAATAATTCTTGTATATTTGGTAAGAAGAGGTTTATATTAATCAATCTAACTAATAAACTCTTTCAAAACAATGGTTGAGATTGCATTTAGCTTTCCATTGTAATTTGTTTTAAAATTAAACTATTTTTTAACAATGTGTCAGGCCCACCCTGATGTTAGAGCTGTACTCTGTAAAGTGCAGTTTGGAGAGCCTTGGAGAGCTGCCATCAATAGATCGAGGCTCAATAAAGCATCTTTCAAAACAATTCTATTAATTAATGGCTAGATCCTCACTTAAGGGGAGAATGCCATTCTGTCAATAGCTACTGGAGACTACAATAAACTCACATGTTTAACATAGGTTACTCCAGTTCAGTCACGAATGAATAAAACAAGTTTGTGAGATGACTTTTTCAATTCTTCTCCTTGCAGTCATTTTTAATATGCTTATATTTACTTTTCATCTCAGAGTCTAACTTAATCTCTTCAGCCTCTGGTTGACATTCCCATTCCCACTGAACCTTTTAAAGACAGAAATGGTTCACAATGATGAGCACATTTCAAAGTGTTTTATCATCAATACATTGAATTATAAGCCTTCTACACTCTGAGCTATTGTGTGAAGTTGACCCCCAAATACCAACATGGTATTTGTGTTTATATTTTATTTCCCTAATGAATGATACCTTAAGAGGCTGTCAAATATTTTTATATTGCATATTTTTTATTTTTAATAGCTGTATAAACTTTCTCCTAAAAACTTACAGGTAAATATAAAAGTTACACACACAAAAATCAAACAGACTCAAATGTATACAACTCAATGGAATTTTATAAAGTTGGAATAGAATTCATAATGGAAATTGTGAAGCTTGGAATTAAGCTTGACATCAAATCATTCACTTTTACATGACAAAATGTTTTTGAAAACATTTAAGAATTTAGATATTTCCCCAATATTATGATAGTTCATTAATGAATATTATCCTGAGCTATCATTGAGTGTGAAAAATAAGACTGAAAGCATCAGTTAATTCTAAATTATTTAAAATTCCTGCCTACTTAAACTTAAATCAAACAAATATGTAGTAAATTCAAAATGGCACAATTCCCCTTGTGACCAAACAACCCAAAGATAGAATAAATATTTAGAACCAAATTCTAAGATAAGTATTTAGAAATAGAAAAAATATTTAGAACCAAATTCTAAGATAAGTATTTAGACAGGAGTAATTATATATAGGAGACTATGGAGGAAGTACCAGTCACAGTTACTCACTCTAGGAGGCAGGGACAGCAGCTTCAGTACAAGCATGCAGGTAACATGGGTCTGGAGAGTCACACAAGTTTCACCACTGTGGGGAGCAGATGAAGTCCTGAGTGAATATGGATAGTTAACATGGACACAGCAGAGCCTTGACAGGACTCTGATACCTCAGACTCAAAGAAATGGCAAAAACCTGACTCAAGTGGGTCTCAGAGAAATGTCAAACCCCTCCCCTAATCCAAGCTAAATTTATGACTAAATAAATAACTGCTTATATTTTTATGTATGCGCAGATTACAATGTAACAAGAATTTACCATTTGTGACATTTGATTATAAATCTTGAGAGATGATTATTGTACTGACATGTCTAAGACAGTAAGAAATTTCACAGTACACTTTCATGTCTAGCAGGAGAGGCAGAATTGAGACACTGGGAAGGATTCAATGAGAACCTTCACCATTCCGTTGTTAGAAATGACCACAAAGTGTTTTATGAATTTGAACTGAATCTAGAGGGAAAGGGTTCTGGTTAGCTTTGTTGTTGTCGCTTTCTTTGGTTGGTTTTTTGTTTGTTTTTGTTTTTTGGTTAACTTGACACAGACTGGAAAGATCCACTGAAGAACCACCCTATCATATCGGTCTGTTGGCACATCTGTGACATTTTACTGATTTTTGATTCACTGAGGATGACCCTGCCCACTATGGCCAGTCCCCAGTGCAGTTCTTGGGTAAGTGGCCCTGGGCAGTAACAGAAAGTTAGCTGAACATGGTCTAGAAAAACCAAGTGAATAAGCAATATTCCTTTTGCTGCAGTTCCTGCCTCCAGGTTCCTGCCCTACCTTGGTTTCCTTTAATGATCACTACATGTGTGCCAAATTATGGTATACAAGTGCAACGTGTAGATGCAGTAGTTTATACGTCAGTATACATGTATTTGTCAGAAAATGGTCTTCAGGATGATGACCAAGCCCTGGATACCATTTTAGCTCTCCCACCTTTAAAAGTTGTCCAGCAACTGGACAATTGGGTTCATTTGCATATGAAAAATGAACTGCCCTGCTTCTTCCAGATCTCTCTCTTTTTTATTAATTAAATTTTTCTGGCCTGGTCGGAGTTTCCCCTCCCTCTTTCCTCCCCTCCCAATCATCCTCCTAACCTCTAGCTGTAAGGATTCAGGCATTATGCTGGCCTGCCCCTGTCACCTGGCAGAATGCACTCAGGCAGTACTCTGGTCTGGTCAGCCCAGGGTTCCGTGACTACTTGTCTGCACACAGGTTCAAAGGACCCCTTTAAAAGCCAGACTGCCCACTTGAGCTCTCTTTCCGGTTCTTCTCTCTATATGCTCTCCTCTCTTTCTGCTCTCTTTTCCAGTTCTCTCTCCCGTTCTCTTTTCCAGATGTCTTCCCGCTGCTCCCCTGGAACAGACAGGACTTTTCCTGTCCCCTCTTCTCTTCTGTCCTCTCTTTGTGTCTCTGTGTCTCCTTACCTCTTTTCTCTTTCCTTCCCCCTCCCTCCCCTTTCTAATAAAATGTATTAGTTAAGCTCTGACTGCTCAATGTGTTTGTCTCTTGCCTCGGTCACCCTCGCCTGCCACGGAACGCACCCAATGTCCCCCACACAAGGTTCCCCCCCTCAAGTTTTATCAGCACGCCAGCCCCTTCCACTCCTCCTACTTTGTCTTCGGAACAGTACAGGCTCCCGTGTGTGTCAGCCAACCATAGCATATCACGCTGAAGTAAGATTAGGCACCTCCTCTCCTGTTTAGGACGGGCAAGACAACCTAATAATAGAGGGAAGAGTTCTAAAAGCAAGTACCAGTCAGAGACAACCTGTATTGCCCCTGCTAGGAGTCCCGTGAGAAGGCCAAACCACTAATATATGTGCAGAGGGCCTAGGTCGATCCTATGCAGGCTCCCTGGCTGTCAGTTCAGTGTCTGTGAGCCCGGATGAGCCCAGGTTAGTTGATTCTGTGGGTTTTCTTGTGGTGTCCTTGACGTCCCTGACTCCTGTAGTCTTTCCTCACCATCTTCCCCCCAATTCCCTGAGCTCTGGCTCATGTGTGATTCTGGGTCTCTGCATCTGATTCCAGCAATTTCTGGATGAAGGCTCTTTGATGATAATTTGGCTAGGCAATAATCTATCTGTATAGTGGAATATCATTAGGAACAATTTAGTTTACTTTTTAAAATTTCCATTCATGTTTGGTTCTATCCTAGGTCTCTGGGATATCTAAGCTCTGGATCCTAGGCCTGCAGGCAGTATCATGGGTGGGCTACTTCCCATGGTATGGGTCTCAAGCTGGACCAGTCATTGATTGGTAGCTCTCATAATTTCTGCAGCCACCTTTACCTCAGTACATCTTGTAGGCAGGGAAAATTGTAGGTCACAGATTATGTGGCTGCTTTGGAGTACCAACCCCTCCATTGGAAGTCTTGCCCAGTTACAGGAGATGGATGGTTCAAGCTCGGTATCCTCCATCACTAGGAGTCTTAGCTAAGGTTACCCTCATTGATTCCTGGGAGTTTCCATTGCACTAGGTTTCTGGCTCATCCCAGAGATCATCCTTGATTTCAGTTGTCTCTCCCAGTGCTCTCTCCTTCCATCCACTCCTGACCTGATCCCACCTGTTCCCATCCCAAGCCCTGTGTTTCCAAACACCTCTTGCCTATCCACCTGTGACATCTCTTCTCTTTCCCCTTCACAATGAGATTCATGTGTCACCCACTGGAGCCTTCCTTGTCACTTAGTTACTTTGGGTCTGTGGATTGTAGTATGGGTTATCTTTTATTTTGGCCAATATCAAAATACAAAGAAGGGAAACAAACACACATACACACACACTCTGAAAAACAATTAATTAACAGGAGTTAACAATCACTGGTCATTAATATCTCCCAGTATCAATGGATTCAATTCCCCAATAAAAAGACATGGGCTAACAGAATGGAAATGAAAGCAGAATCCATCCTTCTGCTGCATACAAGAAACACCTCAACACCAAAGATAGGCATTACCTCAGAGTAAAGAATTAGAAAAATATTTTCCTAGCAATGCCTAGGAAGCAAGTTGACATAGCTATTTGAATATCTAAAAACTAGACTTCAAGCCAAAATTAATCAAAGGTGATAGAGAAGGACATTTCATATTCATCAAAACAAATATCCACCAAGAGGACATTGCAATTCTCAAAATATATGCCCCTAATGTAAGGACAATCACATTTGTAAAAGAAACATTATTATAATTTAAATCACACGTTGAAACTCACACATTAATTGTGAAGACTTCAATAACCCACTCTCACCAATGGACAAGTCATCCAGAGAAAATCTAAACAGAAATAATGGACCTAACAGACACTATGACTCAAATGCTCCTAACAGATATTTACATCATAGTTCACCCAAACACAAAATACCTACTTCTCAACATGTTACAGAAAAGTCTCCAGAACTGAACCATATATTTGGACACAAAGCAAGTCTCAATAGATACAAGAAAATTGAAATAACTACCTATACCATTTCATACCACCATGGATTAAAGCTGGAGTTCAACAACAACAGTAACAAGAGAAGGCTTACAATTTCCTAAAAACTGAGCAACTTTTTGTCTAATCACTGTTGGGTCAAGGAAGAGATAAAGAAAGAAATTAAAGACTTCCTAGAATTCAATGAAAAGGAATGCACAGTAAATCCAAACTTACAGGAAACAATGAAAGAGGAGAGTTCATAAAGAATTTAGAGAGATCTCATGCTACGGACTTAACAGCACATCTGAAAATTCTAGAGCAAAGACAAGCAAACATACCAGAGAGTAGTAGTAGGCAGGGAAAAATAAAATTGAAAACTGAAATCGATAAAATAGAGGCAAAGAGAATAATATAAGGAATCAATGAAACAAAGATTTGGTTCTGTGAGAAAATCGACAAGACAGACAAACCCCAATCCAAACTAACTAAAAGACAGAGATAGAATATCCAAATTAGCAAAATCAGTAAGAAAGGGGGATATAACAACTGACAATGAGGAAATCCAAAGAACAAGTAGATCATACTTCAAAAACCATAAAATCAGAAAATCTAAAGAAATGAACAATTTTCTTGATAGATATCACTTACCACAGTTAAATCATGATCAGATCTCGCAATAATGCAGAATACTTCAGATCTCGCAATAATGCAGAATACTGGTCTATTTCAAGACTCAAAAAATCTGAGAAGCCCTTGTTGAAGCTGAGCTAAGCACACCAAAGAGCAGGCATTGACACACAATCGCCTTGAAAACTCATCTTCACTTTTCAAAGTCTTCTGATTCTTGCAAGAAAGTAGTAACTAATAACAAGTTAGGAGGTAGCAGGCCAAAGAGCCAGTAAATCTTTTTAGATTTTCAACTTGACTTACAACTGATTTTGTGTTACATTTTCACAGAACCACTTCATTTCCTGAGTCCTGATCTCCAGGGAGCCCACTCCCTAAACAGCTTTCTTAGAAATATGGGTATATTCTGAAAGGAAGTCTTCTGGGATGAAAGTTAAGAAATAAAAGAAAAAAGTAGAACTCAAAAGCTTTAAAAGGGCATAAGAGAATCAAAAAATTCAAAGAGAATCAGACAAGCAAAACAACTAAAGTACAGAAACCAGGAAAGCCCAAGTTGAAAGTTCTCTTTGCCAATTTGAAATGAAATCCCCAAGGCTGGTTCCAAGACTCAGATATGAGTACTACATCGGTGGCAAGGAACGCAGCATTATTAAAATTTTAATATTCTAACAGAATTTCTCTCGTCTTCCAGAATGCCTAATTCCCATTTCCCTTATTACCTGCATTTGAGTAATGTGTTTTTTCTAAGTCAATTTACATTTTTATAAAAATTATATAAAATACCTTTCTTTAAATATTTATAAGAAAGAAGTTTCAGAGAAGGAGTTTTGAGGTAGAAAATTGTTATTATAGTAAATCACAAGTTTCTTTTTCAAATGAAAAGACAATGTGTTAGGGTGTCTGCTGGCCATTAAATCATAATAGTTAAAATGGTGAGAGATACTTTAAAGAAAGATGCTGTGTTTGGTTTTTCTACTTATTAGGTACATGACCCTGGGTCCTTCTAATATTTCAGTTTACTGTTTCTGTAAGTGGGAATAATAGTAGAACACTCTGATTTTCAGGTTTAAATAAAGTAATAATTGCATGATGCCTGCTAGGCAATAAGTTCACACACAGTAAGTGCAAGTTATTAGTATGGTTATTGCTGTTATTTTCTGATTAGTATTATTGATATAGTGAAGTAGACTTTCCTGTAAAAAGCCATAATAAGTTATCATTTGCTTTCATTCCCTGTGTTCATCAACTCACTATTGTTCACACTTCAGTGACTATAGTCATAACGACAAAACTTAGTATCAAAATGAGAAAACAAAGTTGGCCAGCAAATGTTTTACTAACTCAAGAAGTCTAAATTTAATTTCATTTTACATGTAGAACAAAACCATGAGATTGAGAGCCTTTTAAAATACTAAATCATTTAATGTTACTTAACGTTAGGAGACTTTCATGGGGTAAGACATGCCTACAATGAATCATCCCACATTATAAATTTCTATCAGTATGGTATTAAAATATTGACATTTAAAAAAAGCCAAATCCACAGTGCTCAACATTTTGAATCAAACCTAAGAAATTCTCTATTAGATTTGTTTCACCTGGCAAGGTAAGAAACACTACATGGGCCTCTAATAGGATAACGTCTTTGATCACATTTGCCTGTAAAATTGGTATCTTGAACATGCAGTGCTTAGTATTCTAGGTGTTTAAGAGTGGACAACTCTTCCTGAGAGTGAAAAATTAATGAAGGTTATATAGAGAGTTTCAAGGTGAAAAAAAAAGAAGAGAGTAGCTTATTGGAGAAACAAGGTAGAAAAGCAGAATATGGCTTACTAAAAAGAGTCAGAATGACAAGAAAGATTACAGTTAGAAGGGTAAAAGGATGATGAATTTAATGTCAAGAGGCACAGGTTAAGGAAAAAGTACTAATCCTTTCTGTAGGCATATATATCATAGACGGTAAAGGAAATTTTAATTCCTAAAGCTCTAATGAGCATAAATACTATGCTCAAGCCATGTAATTTCAGATGCAAGATACATTTCCGGAAATATCTTTTCCTAAACAAAGGGCTGCTAAGAGCTTTCCATTTTTGCAACACCTTCCTTTAATAGTTTCTATTTTTTTTAAAGAATGTAGGTTAGAAAGGTTTAGGAAAACAGCTAGACACGAACAGCTGTATGAATCCAGTTGTAGTTACCTACATTTTCCTTCCAATCTATCATAGTCCTTAGTATTATGTGCAATGAAGGGAAAACAGAAAACACAAACAAGGACAGGAGAAATTTGATAAAAAAATTCATTCCAACGACCATATTTCTGCATTTTCCCTTGTTTTTATTTTGTTTGGGTGCTTTTTTAAAAATTTGTATTCTTTTTTCAAAAAGAAATATTATGGACTAGAAGTGGATTGGGTAGGGAGAATGATATCTGGGAGGATTTTGGGGAGGGGAAAGACTATAACCAAAATATATTGTATGAAGTTTTATATTATTAGATCAAGGTCTCATTCTTAACTCCTTCTGATAATTAAAATGAACTGAACATAGTTCTAACAAGCCCTCTACCCTCAGTTACTTTATAATCGGTGGTTTCATGAACCATGGGAAGAGCACGTGCAGGGTGGAAGGGACTTGTGAATGGGAAAAAGTCGCAAGTCTCAAGGATCGTTTGACAAAGTATTCACTGAAAAATGCTTAAAATGCTCCTTCTCAGCATCACAGACAAGTTCCTTACTAATGCAGAAGTTCCACCCTGGCGATGATCTGAACTGGACTGTTTCTCTAAAACTCATGTGATGAGTCTTTACCCCCTGCTAATTCTCAACGTGATTCTCTTTGCAGATAGTCTCATAGAGATAACTGAGAAAACAGCCCTTAGGGGAGTATTCTAAGACAAGGTGTATCAGATCCTTATAGCAAGAAATGTTTAACAGGGTCATTATCCCAGTTGAAGCCCCTATGACATCATTTGAGAAGAGTCACCTATAAGCCAAGAACAGAGGATTCGGGCAAAATTGATCTGCAGACACTCAGATCTGAGCTCAGAACTCTAGGCTCTAGGAGTTTGAGAAATAATTTCTGCTGTTCCAGGATCCCCATTTATAGTCCTTTGCCAGTGTGGCCCTAGTAGACTAGCAAAATATCGAAGTATTCATTTTCCTGATTTCTTTTTTTTATCATTTTTTATTTTAATTTTAAATAGCTTCTTTTACATGTCAATGCCAGTTCCCTCTCCCTCCCCTCCTCCCCCACTCCCCTTCCCCCACCCAGCCTCCCACACTATTGGCAAATCCTTCCACATAGGGGATATCTAGAGTCTGTCATTTCACTTTGGGTAGGGTCCAGACACTCCCCTAAGAGTCCAGGCTGAGAGAGCATCCCTCTTTGTGCTATAGGCACACGATGACTGTTTGTATTCCAGGGATAGACACTGATCCACAGCTCAGGGCCCCATAGGTTGCCCAGGCCTTCTCGCTGATACTCACATTTGGGGGGGTCCAGATCAGTCCCATGCTGGCCTCCCCACTGTCAGTCTGGGGTCCAAGAGCTCTCCCCTGTTCAGATCAGCTGTCTCTGCTGGTTTTGCCAGCCCATTCTTTGCCAATTTGCTCATCACTCCTCTCTCTCTGTCACTGGGTTCCTTGGGTTCAGTTCAGTGATTAATTGTGTGTTTGCCTCTGCTTCCATCAGTCACTGGATGAAGGCTCCCGGATGGTTATAGACATCAAGTTCATTATCAGGAATGGGTATTCGAGGTGGTCTCTCCACTATTGCTTAGCTTGCCAATTGGTGTTATCCTTTTAGATCACTCGAGGTCACTCTGGTGCCTGATGTATCTTCTATCCTATGATTCCCTCTTCCCCGTATTCTACAACCACCCACTCAACTTCCTGTTCCCCCATGACCAACTCTCTTCCTCTTCACCCCCTCTCTTCTTCCCAGCTCCCACTCCCCCCCACCCCTTGCAGTGTTCCCCATCCATTCAGAGGATCTTGTCTCAATGCTCTTCTCTTGGGTACTATGCATATATGCATATATTTTAGGTTCTTTCCTGTTTCCCAGACTCTCTATCTGTGGAAGTGCAGACTGGCACTATCCTGATCCATGTCTAAAATGCATATATGAGTGAGTACATACCATGTTTGTCTTTTTGCGACTGGGTTGCCTCACTCAGGATGGTTTCTTCCAGTGCTATCCATTTACCTGTGAATTTCAAGATTCCATTGTTTTTTTCTGCTGAGTAATACTCCATTGTGTAAATGTACCACATTTTCTCTATCCACTCTTCAGTTGAGGGGCATCTAGGTTGCTTCCAGGTTCTGGCTATTACAAATAATGCTGCTATGAACGTAGTGGAGCAGATGCCCTTGTTGTATGAATTTGCCTCATTTGGATATATGCCTAAGAGTGGAATTGCTGGGTCTAGTGGTAGATTAATTCCCATTTTCATGAGGAATCCCCATACTGATTTCCAAAGAGGCTGTATGAGTCGGCACTCCCACTAGCAGTGGAGGAGTGTTCCCCTCTCTCCACATCCTCTCCAGCATAAATTGTCTTCCGTGTTTTTTATTTTAGCCATTCTGACAGGAGTAAGATGGTATCTCAGAGTTATTTTGATTTGCATTTCCCTGATGGCTAAGGATGTTGAACTCTTTCTTAAGTGTCTCTTGGCCATTTTAGCCTCCTCTATTGAGAATTCTCTATTTAGTTCTGTACCCCACCTTTTAATTGGATCCTTTGGTGTTTTGGAGACTTGTTTCTTGAGTTCTTTGTAAATTTTGCAGATTAGCCCTCTGTCAGATGTAGGGTTAGTGAATATCTTTTCCCATACTGTGGCCTGCCTTTTTGTCTTTTTGTCTGTGTCCTTTGCCTTACAGAAGCTTTTTAGTTTCAGAAGGTCCCATTTGTTAATTGTCGATCACAGTGCCTGTGCCACTGGTGTTATGTTTAGGAAGTAGTCTCCTGTACCAACTCGTTGAAGAGTTTCTCCCACTTTCTCTTCTAAAAGTTTCAGTGTGGCTGGATTTATGTTGAGATCTTTGATCCATTTGGACTTAAGTTTTGTACAAGGCGATAAACATGGATCTTTCTGCAGTCTTCTGCACACCAGTACCCTTTTATGCCAGCACCATTTGTTGAAGATGCTTTCTTTTTTCCATTGTACAGTTTTAGCTTCTTTGTCAAAAATCAAGTGTTCATAGGTGTGTGGGTTAAAATTAGGGCTTTCGATTCGGTTCCATTGGTCTACCTGACTATTTTTGTGCCAATACCAAGCTGTTTTCAGGATTATAGCTCTATAATAGAGCTTGAAGTCAGGTATGGTGATGCCTCCTGAAGTTCCTTTATTGTATAGGGTTGTTTTGGCTATCCTGGGCCTTTTGTTTTTCCATATAAAGTTGATTAATGTTCTTTCCAGGTCCTTGAAGAATTGTGATGGCATTTTGATAGGCATTGCATTGAATCTGTAGATGCCATTTTTATTATGCTGATCCTACCAATCCAAGAGCATGGGGGATCTTTCCATTTTCTGGTATCTTCTTTGATTTCTTTCTTTAAAGACACAAAGTTCTTGATATACAGGTCTTTCATTAACTTGGTTAACATTATCCCCAGATATTTGATGCTGTTTTTGGCTATTGTAAAGGGTGATGTTTCTCTGATTTCTTTCTCAGTCACTTCATCATCTGTATATAATAGGGCCACTGATTTTTTTGAGTTTACCTTGTATCCTGCCACATTGCTGAAGGTGTTTATCAGCTCTAGGAGTAACCTTGCGGAGTTTTTTGGGTCACTTATGTAAACTATCATATCATCTGCAAATAGTGAAAGTTTGACTTCTTCTTTTCCTATTTGTATCCCCTGTATCTCCTTTTGTTGTCTTATTGCTGTAGCTAGAACTTCAAGTACAATATTGAAGAGATATGGAGAGAGTGGACAGCCTTGTCTTGTTCCTGATTTTAGAGGAATTGCTTTGAGTTTCTCTCCATTTAGTTTGATGTTAGCTTTTGGTTTACTGTATATTGCTTTTATTGTATTCAGGTACGTTCCTGTTATCCCTGATCTCTCTAGGACCTTTATCATGAAGGGGTGCTGGATTTTGTCAAAGGCTTTTTCAGCCTCTTGTGAGATGATCATGTGGTTTTTCTTTCTCAGTTTGTTAATATGGTGGATTACATTGATAGATTTTCAATGTTGAACCATCCCTGCATTCCTGGGATGAAGCCTACTTGATCATGGTGGATGATTTTTCTGATGTGTTCTTGAATCCGGTTTGCGAGTATTTTATTGAGTATTTTTGCATCGATGTTCATGAGGGAAATTGGTCTATAGTTCTCTTTCTTAGTTGTGTCTTTGTGTGGCTTGGGTATCAAGGTAATTGTAGCCTCGTAGAAAGAATTTGGCAGTGAGCCTCCTGCTTCTATTGTGTGGAATACTTTGAGGAGTATTGGAATTAGCTCTTCTTTGAGTTTCTGGTAGAATTCTGCACTGAAGCCATCTGGGCCTGAGCTTTTTTTGTTTGGGAGACTTTTGATGACTGCTTCTATTTCATTAGGGTTTATAGGTCTGTTCAGATTGTTTATCTGTTCTTGATTTAGTTTTGGCAAGTGATATCTATCCAGGAAATTGTCCATTTCCTTTAAATTTTCAAATTTTGTGGAGTACAGATTTTCAAAGTATGCCCTGATGATTCTCTGGATTTCCTCAGAGTCTGTTGTTATGTCCCCTTTTTCATCCCTAATTTTGTTAACTAGCATGCTCTCTCTCTGTCTTTTGGTTAGTTTGGACAGAGGTTTATCTATTTTGTTGATTTTCTCAAAGAACCAACTCTTTGTTTCATTGATTCTTCTCAGTGTTTTCCTGGTCTCTACTTGATTGATTTCAGCCCTCAATTTGATTATTTCCTGGTGTCTGCTCCTCCTGGGGGAGTTTGCTTCTTTTTGTTCTAGAACATTCAGCTGTGCTATTAATTCTCTAATATGTCTGTCCTCCAGTTTTTTCATGTGGGCACTTAGTTCTATAAACTTTCCTCTCAGCACTGCTTTCAAAGTGTCCCATAAGTTTGTGCATGTTGTGTCTTCATTCTCATTGAAATCGAGGAAGTCTTTAATTTCTTTTTTTATTTGTTCCTTTAGCCAGGGATGGTGCAATTGTGCATTGTTCAATCTCCATGAGTTTGTAGGGTTTCTGCGATTTGTGTTATTGTTGAATTCTAATGTTAATGCATGGTGGTCTGATAAGATGCAGGGGGTTATTCCAATTTTTTTGTATCTGTGGAGATTTGCTATGTTTCCTATTATGTGGTCAATTTTAGAGAAGGTTCCGTGTGGTGCCGAGAAGAAGGTGTTCTATAGATGTATGTTAAACCCAGTTGGGTCATAACTTCTATTAGTTCCTTTGTTTCTTTGTTAAGTTTCTGTCTGGAGGTCCTGTCTAGCGGTGAGAGCAGGATGTTGAAGTCTCCTACTATTAGTGTGTGAGGTTTTATGTGCATTTTGAGCTTTAGTAATGTTTCTTTCACGAATGTAGGTGCCTTTGTATTTGGGGCATAGATGTTTAAAATTGAGACTTCGTCTTGATGTATTTTTCCTTTGATGAATATGAAGTGTCCTTCTTCATCTCTTTTGATTGATTTTAATTTGAAGTCTAATTTGTTAGATATTAGGATTGCTACACCCACTTGTTTCTTGGGATCATTTGATTGGAATATCTTTTCCCAACCCTTTACTCTGAGATAACGTCTGTCTTTGATGTTGAAATGTGTTTCTTGTATGCAGCAGAAGGAAGGGTTCTGTCTTCGTATCCATTCTGCTAGTCTGTGTCTTTTTATAGGCAAGTTGAGGCCGTTGACATTGAGGGATATTAATGACCATTGATTGATGATCCTTGTTTGTGCTTGATTTATTGTTAGTGAAGTTATTTTGTGTAGTTTCTCCTCCCTTTTTCTTTTGGTGTTTTGTAAAGTAGGATTATATATTGCCTGTGTCTTTGTGAATGTAGTTATCTTCCTTGGATCTAGGTTTTCCTTCCAGCATTTTCTGTAGAGCTAGATTCATGGCTACGTATTGTTTAAATCTGGCTTTGTCATGGAATATTTTGTTTTCTCCATCTATGGTAATTGAGATCTTTGCTGGATATAGTAGTCTGGGCTGGCATCCTTGTTCCCTTAGCGTTTGTAGGACATCTGTCCAGGATCTTCTGGCTTTCATCGTTTCCATTGAGAAGTCAGGTGTAATTCAGATAGGTTTGCCTTTGTATGTTACTTGGCCTTTTTCTTTAACTGCTCTTAATATTTTCTCTTTACTCTGTAAGTTTGATGTTTTGATTATTATATGGCGAGGTGACTTCTTTTTCTGGTCGAGCCTATTTGGTGTTCTGTAAGATTCTTGTATTTTCATAGGCATATCTTTCTTTAGGTTAGGGAAGTTTTCTTCTATGATTTTGTTGGATATGTTTTCTGTACCTTTGAGTTGTATTTCTTCGCCTTCTTCTATACCTATTATTCTCAGGTTTGGCTTCTTCATGGTGTCCCATATTTCCTGGATATTTTGTGTTAAGGATTTGTTGGTTTTGAGATTTTCTTTGGTTGATGACTCTATATCCTCTAATGAGTCTTCGACACCTGAGATTCTCTCTTCTATCTCTTGTATTCTATTGGTGATACTTGCATCTGTAGTTCCTGATCATTTACCCAGCTTTTCTATTTCCAGCATCCCTTCATTCTGTGTTTTCTTTATCGTTTCTATTTCAGCTTTCAATCCTTCAACTGTCTGAGTTGTTTCCTTAATTTTTTTGGTTGTTTTTTCTTGGTGCTCTTTAGATTCTTTGAGAGATTTGTCTATTTCTTGAATTTTTTCCCCATTTCATGGATTTTTTTGTTTGTTTTTTCTTCTATTTCTTTAAGGGATTTCCTCATTTCTTCTTTGAGGGTCTACATCATCTTCATGAAATAATTTTTAAGGTCTGCCTCCTCTTCTTCGTCTATGTAGTGATTTTCGGGTCTTGCTGGTGTTGGATCCCTAGATTCTGGTGGGGTCATGTTGGTGTTTCTATTGCTGAGTGAGCTCTTATTCTGTCTTCTTCCCATCTCTTCTTCCAGTGGGTGCTGGTGGGGTCTTTCCGTCTCCACTGGTCTCCTTCCTTCCTGAAGCTGAAGCTGGGGATACTGACACGGAGTTTGGGGCCTGGAAGGGCTGATGTCTTTCCTGAAGCTGGACTCGCTGGGGTTGGGGTCTTGTAAGGGCTGATGTCTTTCCTGTGTGGGCCGATCTTCTGGATGCCAGGAGCGGCCCCGGAAGATCAAGGGGATGGGTGTTGGGCAGGGGGTCCTGCCAGAGACCCAATCTCACCTGAAGCTGGACTGGCTGGGGTTTGGCGCTTGAAAGGGCTGATGTCTTTCCTGTGTGGGCGGGTCTTCTGGATGCCAGGAGTGGCCTGGAAGATCAAGGGGATGGGTGTTGGGCGGGCAGTCCCCCCACCCCTCCCCCCAAGACTCAATCTCACCTGAAGCTGGACTTGCTCCATTTTCCTGATTTCTTAAGAGTCAACAGTTCAGAAGGTATCCAACTTCATCTTTCCATATCTACTTTTCATTAACATACTGTTTAGAGTTAATAGGATTTAAGGGAAAACTTAGTTTGGCATGAGATTTTTGGGTAAGAAGTAGTTTAAGAAAGATTTCCCTGTCTTTTGTCTCTTCCAATCTTCCCAGAGAGAGTTAAGTTTTGTCTGTGTTCCTTCTATGACTCTTATATCCAGAAACTATTGCTCTACTCTGGATTGTGGAGCCTTTAGAGGTGAAAGGTATTTTTACTTTGTATCTCTATAGATTCTCTCACAGCACACAGGACTGAATGTCTCCAGAGCCTCACGCAGCACTCACATACACCAGGAATCTAGAATGTGACAGGTACCCAGAGGGGCAGTGTGTGAGCCAAGGATCTGCGACCCTTAGCTTTTCTCAATTTTTAACTGGGGGTGAAGAGATTCTAAGTGTGTTTTTTTCAGAGATTAATTTGTGTTTGAAAGGGCTCCCCAAAAGCCAGATCCTCTATTCTTAAGCACCCAGCTATTCAGAGACACAATAGAGTCTAAAAATAGAAACCAGAACCTCGTCTTTCACATGAAGGCTGTATGGAAGAGCAAGACAAGTATGTTCCCAGAAAGGAACACTAAAATTACACAGCTGTTCCTAGCCAGTCACAGCCAGCATCGGAGGGTCTGGATATCACAACACACAGCATGAACCATGGGTGGGAAAGGACAGGATGGCATCAAAACTCATGGTTTAGATAGGGGTCTGCACATAATGTGCACAATGGTGAATAGAGTGGAGTTTGTCTAGTGACATTCCCTCTGTGGGGAGGAAACAACAGGAATGAGGAGTAAATCTGCCCAGCCCTTTCCTTTCCAAGAATACTGGCTTAGACTCAGGGCTTCTCACACCTGTCTTAGCTGTTTTCTTCTTATACTGACAGGGCAAAGCCATAGGTTAAAGAAAGAGCATAGAATAAAGAGTTATATGACCTAAGCCTCAGTGTAAGGGAGAGTTGTGCATCAGTGGTCATTAGTCCTTAACAAACTGCTGCAGCTCCCACATGAGGCTCTTATTATAAACACCAAATTTGGCAAATGGGAGTTACATACAAATACAAAACAAAAAGCCAGAAGCTATGAGCTGGAGAGACAACACAGTCATTAAGAAGACCCAGGTTTGATTCCCAGCACTCACAAGACAGCTCACAGCCATCTGTAACTCCCGTTCCAAGCAAGCTCGTGATGTCTGACTTCTGTAGGGGCTGCACAGACATACATAAAGACAAATCACCCATACACATAAAATAAAATTGATATAATGTAATTCCATCTCAAAGGAAGAACCTTGAAGATTTTCTATCCTGGTTTATATTGGAAAGATGAAGAGTTCTTAAAACGAGGGCAAGCTACAGATGGGGCAGAAAGGGAAAACTCTCTTTGCTTAGGTTTGTGCAACTGCTTATTGCTTTCAGAAACAAAATACACAAAGATTTGGTTCCTGCAGTTGTCAACTAATCCTTCCTACTGATCTCCAATGTAACGGTAAGTGAATTTGCATGCTACTCAGGAGCACAACTGACTGCTGAGATGGGAGAGTTCACAGTCAGAAGACTGTGGTAGAAATATATAAATGACAAATGACAGCCCTTTGTAAGTAACCACCTTTGTAATTCCCTATAGACATCAGCTCTGAAAGGTCAGGATGTGTTGTATGTAGTATAATACTGACACCAAGCAATGCCTGGTACACAGAGCTCCATTGAAAAGTCCTAATTTGTAGAGAAATAGAACAACCAAGACACTGTGGAGCCCACCAAGTTCCCCAGGCAGGCAGATGTCTCCATATTTGTTTGGTAATGGACTGAGTTCTGAGTGTTGAGGTTGAAGACTAGATCTAGGTTGTACTGGAAGCAATTTTTTCTGTCATGTTTTATTTTCAGACTTTTGAAACAGGGAATGGCTTTCAAATATAAGGAGCTATACAGAGACATAGAACCTAGTTTTGCCCACTGATTGCCTAATCCTAGTGACTAAGATCTTAATTATGACTCACCAACAAATGCTTACAGCTGTAGATAATAAAAAGACTTGACAAAACTACCCCTGTAATGAGTAGAAGTAATATACTTCACATATCCAACAACCACATTCAAGGTTGTAAAATTAGTCATTTATATCTAAATCTTATAAAGTGAGTAAATGTAAAAAGGGTTTATACATATGCACAGAGAAACTATTTTAACACTGCTTGTTTTGAATCTAATTAAGGTAATTGTGGATCTCTTTGTGGGTACACAGTGATTTTTCGTAGGCCTTGAGTAATTAATTAGATGCTGCCAACTTATTCCTGTGTCTGAATACAATGGAGATGTCCAGAAATAAATTAAGACTGGGAAACCTCAGATGTTAAAAAAAAAAAAAGACTGCACATACTGGGAAAGATTGAGAGTAGTAGGAGGAACCAGAATGTAAATGTTTTACCCTTTGTGAGCACTTGTTTACTAAGATTCCTGTAGTTGACATTTTTCTTTGAGTTGCCAACCAGCTCCCAAATAAATACATGGAGATTTATTATTAATTTTGAATGCTTGGCCTCAGCTAAGTGTTTTCCTACTAGCTATTTTAACTTAACCTGCTCCTATTCATCTATGCTTTGCCTCATGATTTTTGTCTTTCTTTCATTCTGTACATCCTACTTTCCTCCTTCCTCCATGTCTAGTTGACTGGTCCCTGGCATCTCCCTGTCATCTTTTTTTGCTTTCTACCCCGAGCCTTATTTCTTCCTCCTTAATCTCCCACCTCCAAGTTCCACCTATAACTCCTCTCCCTCACTATTGGTCACTCAGCTTTTCATAAAACCAATTGGGTAAAACAACATATCTTTAATAATTAAACAAATGAGACAATCTCCTCATAGTTAAACAAATATCCCCCAACAGATACTGTTACTGCACTTGAGAATATGGGAAAGAATATACACATAAGGTGAGGTGAGGTGAGAGATGCTTTCCTGAAAAGTGAAAAACTTGTATCCTTTCTTCTCTCTAGTTCTCTCTTCCTTCCTTCTCCTCCTCCCTCTTCACTCCAAATCCCATTCTTGCTTAGAATATGCTCAATGAGGTGGGCTTTGCCTCCAGTATCCTTGAATTTAGCCTCCCTTACATAGTCTTATGCCATAAGGTTTATGGGGTTATTCTAATTCAGGGGAGTGTCTGCCTAACATCACTTTCATATATCCTTTACAATGTGAACTCATCAGAGATTTTCTGTGTCATCAGGAGCATTTCCTTGGGAATCTGGGTTGGAACATTTTAAAAGGGTATTGGCTGGGACTTTGAGGTCACAGACTCATACTGAGAAACCTGAGCTCTGAAGCTAAACCCATGCATTTAGATCATGGCTGTCTTGGCTGCCTGAAATAGCTAGAGCAAGAAATACATTCTGAGTTTTGTTACTACTTTACAATTTCGTAGTAACTATTATGTTTTGATGTGATAATTGTGATTTTTTTTAAATAAGAGAATTTTGGTGTCACAATGTAAATGTGCCAGGACCATAGCAGTTGCTCAGCAGTTAGTTTATACCTAGGTAAAATATACAATGTGATAATCCTCTAGTAGTCGAATTGAAAAACTCCAACAATCTATCATTGAATGTTGGTTTAAAGTAAAGTTGTGGTGGTAAAAGAGTAGGTGATCTTAGTGTCCTGGAGAGGTCCTGCTTCTTTTGTGTGAGATTTGCCAGGACAACTGAACTCAAGCCCTGTGTGTTATAAGCTGGTGCTCTATTACTTAGCTACGTCCTCATCTCACAAGGGGGGATGTTTTCCTATTTTTTATTTAAATTAGAAAGAAGATTGTTTCATGTGTCAATCCCAGTTCCCTTTCCCTCCCCTCCTCCCCTGCTCCCCCTCCCGACTAACTCCATATGTCAGGCCCTTTCTGCCCGGCAGGGAGGCCTTCCTGGGGGATCATCAAAGTCTGTCATGTCATTTGGAGCAGGGTCTAGGCCCTTCCCCATGAGTCTAGGCTGAGAGAGCATCTCTCTATGTGGAATGGGCTCCCAAAGTCCATTAGTGTGCTAGGGATAAATACTGTTCTAGTACCAGAGGCCCCAGAGATTGATGGGGCCTCCCCACTGACACCCACGTTCAAGGGGTCTGGGTCAGTCCTATGCTGGTTTCCCAGCTATAAGTCTGGGGTTCATGAATCCCGCCTTGTTCATGTCAGCTGTTTCTGTGTGTTTCACCAGCCTGCTCTTGACCCCTTTGCCCATCACTCCTCCCTAACTGAGAAGCTTCTGTAAGGCAAAGGACACAGTCAACAAGACAAAATGATAGCCTACAGAAGGGACAAGATATTTCCTAACCCCATATCTGACAGAGGGCTGACTCCAAAATTTACAAAGTACTCAAGAAGCAAATCTCCAAAACACCAAATAATCCAATTAAAAAGTGGGTTACAGAACCAAACACACAGTTCTTAGTAGAGGAGTCTAAAATGGCTGAGAGACACTTAAGAAAGTGCTCAACATCCTTAGCTATCAAGGAAATGCAAATCAAAACAATTCTGAGATACCATCTTACTCCTGTCAGAATGGCTAAAATCGAAAACACCAGTAACAGTTTATGCTAGAGAGGATATGGAGAAAGGGGAACACTCCCCAACTGCTGGTGGGAGTGTCAACTTGTACAACCACTTTGGAAATCAGTATGGAGATTTCCTCATGAACATGGGAATCAGTCTACCACAAGATCCAGCAATTCCACACTTAGGCATATACCCAAAAGATGCCCATTCATACAACAAGGACATCTGTTCAGCTATGTTCATAGCAGAATTATTTGTAATAACCAGAACCTGGAAGCAACCTAGATGCCACTCAACTGAAGAACTGGATAGAGAAAATGTAGTACATTTACACAATGGAGTACTATTCAGCGGGAAAAAAACAATAGAATCTTGAAATTTGCAGGCAAATGGATGGAACTAGAAGAAACCATCTTGAGTGAGGTAACCCAGTCACAAAAAGACAAACATGGTATATACTCACTCACATATGGATTTTAGACATAGAGCAAAGGATTGCCAGCCTACAATCCATACCACTAGAGAAACTAGGAAACAAGGAGGACCCGAAGAGAGACATACATGATCCCCTGGAGAAGGGGAAAGGGACAATATCTCCAGAGCAAATTGGTAACATGGAGGGAGAGGAGAGGAAGCTAGGAGAAAGAGAAAGGGAGAAGAGGAAGGGAGAGGAGAACATCAGGGATCAGGAAGTTTGAGTCAGGGCAAGAATAGAGGAGAACAAGATAGGAGATACCACAATAGAGGGAGCCATTACAGGTTTAAAGAGAAATCTGGCACTAGGGAAATGTCCAGAGATCAAGGATGACAGCAACTGGCAAACTAAGCAATAGAGGAGAGGCTACATTAAATGCCCTTCCCTGATAATGAGATTGATGACTATCCGATATGCCATCATAGAGCCTTCATCCAGCAGCTGATGGAAGTAGAAGCAGACACCCACTGCTAAACACTGAACTGAACTGGAATCCAGTTGCAGACTGGGGAAGATTTTGAAGAGACAAATTCTGCCTACTTGCAGTCACTCCAGGGGGTAGCACTATCCAGAATTTCAATGCTGCTGGTTACTTTCTCAATTCTCTCAAGAAAGAACACATTACCCACTAAATAAAGCAAAATGATATCTAGTGTTTTGTTCCTAATAGAATGGAGCTTCTGTTAAAGCCTCAGTATTGAATTCTTTCCACTCTTGTTATATTTTGCATTATAACAGAATTATGTAATTGACTCAAATATTTTTTCTACATTTTATGAGTTCTTTAAGAAATTTGTTACATGCGTTTTGGTCAGATCCCTCCCGCTACTCCTTCAAGATCCATTCCCCCTCACACTGTCCCAACTTTGTGTCCTTTTGTGTGTGTTGGGGGGTGATATATAGATGTTGCATCTATGGCTGAGAATTCTAAAATCTTTTTTTCTCTGCATCTTGATCAGATGTGGGTATCTGTATCGATCTGTATCTATTGCAAAAAGGAGTTTCTCTAATGAGGACTAATTTATGCACTAATCTGTTAGTATAAAGATGCCATTAAGAGTTGGTTCAATGCTGTTTTTATTTAACATAGTGATAGTAGTAGGTTCTTCCCTATGTCCTATGACCTGTATAGTCACAAGTTCTTGACCAAGAGTGAGTTTCAACTTATAAAACTGACCTTAAATCTAATCATAAAGTGGTTGGCTACTCCAAAGACATCCATGCCACTATTGCATTAATGGGAATGTGTTGCCAGACTAATCAATAGAATTAATCCTTAGTTGAACAACAGTACACTTTCCAGACACCAGTGGACAAAAATTTCAAAAAAGCAAGTGCCAGGAATGGGCTATTTCTGTTGGGGTTGTTGGCAAATGAGTCTCCACAGACTCCAAAACTGAACGCTATTGCTATTTCTATTTATTACCATTCAGGACTGTACAGTAAGACCCTACTGCTCCAGACACCATATATGTGAGTCATACAGAACATGGAAAAATCAAGCTGATACTCACCTAAGAAGCTTCATCTTTGTTGACTAACTTGCATAATATTGGAAGGTGTGATGCACACTGCTATTGAAGAAAAAAAACACAAATCTCACCCAGCCATGAACCCTAGGTATTACATTAATGAATCACAACTGTTTAAAAGTCTCGTTGTTTTTTACTACTTTTACTTTTACACAAACATCTTTATCATGTTGCTACCTTCAGATAACTTCTGGAAAGCCTTCCTTTTAGGTAAACTCTTTATGACTCAATACTATGGTCTTCTGTGCCAACATGAAGATTGATAGTACCTCTTGAGAATACTTAGCTTGTTAAACTCAAGACCCATTTTATACCCTACACACTGTGGGTATAAAATGGGTCTCATAGCATCATTCCTATGTGGAGCTAATGTTCTCCCTGGGTTTCTTTTATTCTGAGAAGTTCTGCTCTATTATAAATTTTCTGATATAACCATTTCCCTCCACATGATAGGTTTTATAGCTTTGCCTAGGTATTTTTCTTCATTAATGCTTTCCCTTCAACTTTTGGTTTCAAGTATTTAAATCAGAAAAGTATTCTCCTGCCAAACACAATCTTTTTATAATTCCATTGTCTGAGAACTCTAAAGAATCATTCAAAATATAAAATTCTGGTGTTTTCTGGTAGTCTCATATTCTTCTTTATTTACCAAAGTAGCATCCTGAAAACGAAAACAGAGAGAAATCAAAGTTACAACATGACTCTGTCTAGCCCTTACCTTTCTAACAGGACTTCAAACGGCTAACATGATAAATGAGAAGTCTTCGTGAGTCATTCCACCTAGCTACTTTTCTAGGAGTTTTGAACTTTTCATTGGGCTCCAATGAACCTCAAGAGCTATCGTGCTTACATTTTAGTAAGTCATTCGATGTCTAGCTGCAGCAACTCATGCCTGTCTCTGAAGAGAAGACATCTGTCTGTCTGTCACTCATCCTGACACGCTTACATCCCTAGTGAGCCACATTCACCGAGCTGTCTCTAGGGTCAAGTCAATGGCCTTGAGCCCTGCCTCCTCTTCTTTACCCATGGCCTTCAGTAGTTTCTGCTTTCCTGAGAGTGTTGCTTAGAAGTTCTGCTGCTTGCACTGTATGTATGGAGGGTTGTTCTCATTCCTGATACCTGCTTAACCAGCTGCCAGATTTCCTCATATTAACCATGGAGTAATTCTTAGTCATCTCAGGTAGAAACCCCGGAGCCACCAAAACGCTGGTCACTATATCTATGCAATGCATACATCTTACAATTCCCTTCCCACTCTTCCATACACCCAAATAATCGTATTACGCAAGTAGTATGAACCAGTGGATGCTCACCAAATATTGGATCAGTTCAGTGAGGGAAACAGGGAATTTTCCCCTACGGACTGGTCATTTAAAAAATAGATAAGATGTTAGGCTGTGTAGTTTATCACTGGCACACAGCCTGGAACCTAGAAGAGATAATGTGTGAACAAGTAACACATCATTAAAAATTGAAACCATATTCCTTGCATCAGCAGCATGCTCTGTTCAGCTGCTAGCATTCCGTGTGTAATCTGTGTGACAGTGATCCCAAGGAAGAAGATAGGGCTGCATTTTGCAGAGCAAGGGAATTACATAAGCTTTTGCTGGTATTTTCCCCCAAATTATTTATAAGGTAATGATAGCCAGAAATTCGAAGGAATGTTTGCAAAACACACTTAAGGCTCTCATAAGAGCCAGACAAGCTATTTTGCCAGTACTTCAAATGCAGATGCTGGGTGTCAGAACTAGGTTTCAAGGGAGGCTTTCTGTTCACTGACATCCTTCTCCAATGATGCACTCTGGACTTTTCTGGGCTAGTGACTTGGAGTTTCTAGTTGGCATGATTTAATCTGAAATTAGCCAGAAAGACTACTGAAGATTGCATACTATGAGCCCCATGCCAAACATAAAAACCATAGCAAAGGCTCGGGGCTGTTTTCTCTGAGATCTATTGGGTCTTTAACTGGAGCCAGTCAAAAAGAGCACAGCAAACTGTTTTGAATTGTAAAGCAAATCAGCTTCCCCTTTGTTTTCCTCCTTTGTAGTTCATGTGAGCTGGTAAGCTAGGCAGGATATACCTAACTTGTGGTTCCCCACTGGAAAGCAGAGCTCTCATGCACAGTGTGATACCAGTGCAGGGACTAGGACACTTGCCTTGATTTACTTCTCATTTCAGAGTGTTAATGAATAACTTACAAAAGAAGATGAAAAGGTGAGAAAAAAATCTGGGTTATCAAGCTTTCAAAAAATGATATCCACAAAACCTGAAAGCGTATTTTGGAGTTGATTTTGGTGGTATTTCTGAAGTGATCTACACACCTGAGGAATTTTAGAAATAGAATCCAAAGTGTAATAGTAATATACACAGTAAGATACCAATATTGAATTTGAAATCATGACTCCAGAAAAATTGAAATACTAAAAAAAATTGCTACGGTTATCTTCACTAAAGCAAGATTCAAGGTGCTGTATGACTTTGAAAAAGCAAAACAGCAAGCAAACAAGCAAATTTGTTTGGACATTGTCTATACAGTATGCGGTGTGCAGGTCAAAAAGAGCCCACCCAGAATTTTAGAGAAAACAGTCTTCATTCTATTAGCTAGCTAGCTAATAAACAGTAGCATGTCCCCAATGATTAACTTGAGCTCTACTTCAAATATGGGAAAATGTATTTAACTGTGACACCACACAGCTATAAATTAGAAAAGGGCAAGAGGACTTAATAGGTGAAGTTTACAAGAAGAAATTTATGACAAAAATTAGTGCTCTGCACCTACACATCGACTCAGTGCTTGTTGCCATGGCAAAAGCCATCAAGGTACTGAATTCTATTCGAATCTTTGCTTCATTAGGCGTATTGAAAAGCGAGATTCACATCTTCAGCCTTGGCATATTTTAGTCCAATTCTGTGGTTCTGCCATGGTATGTAGCAAGACCCAGTCAGATGAGATAATTGGCACCTGTTATTTTAGCTGAAAAATGGAGTACAAACAAATTTCCCCTGGCTCCTAGAAAACTGCCAAGTCAAAAGGGAAACATTAAGGTGTTAAGGACCTTGCAACTACAGGAAGGAGCTCCTGCCAAGAGGATTTTAAATGATAATGCTATAAGCTGAGAAGATCAGGGTAGGGAATGCGATTTGGGGGGCACTGCTACATAAATGATGCCGATATTGCTGATGATCAGAAGAGAGATTTCTATACTTGGACGTCAGACTGTGAGAATAGTCTCCTACATGCTGTGCTGACATCTTGGGGTCTGTGGGGGTGGTACAACAACAATGCTTGGGGGGGGGACAGTATTTGACAACCAGCAAGATGAAACTCTATGGAACTAGAAAACCATTTTGTTGCTGGTGTGGAAATACAGCTAAGGTAAAATGAGAGAAAGAAAATGAAAACCATAAAGGGAAAACAAGCAGAGGGAGCCCCTTTCTTCTTTCTGTTCTTGTCTTCTGAACTCCTTCTCGTTCCTCCTTTAAGCCAAGACCAAAAGGAAGTCAACTAGCAAAAGAAAGCTTCAGATTACCAACTCCAGCCCCAGCATCACCAAGCTGAATTTCACTGTATGAATATGATTCTGAAAGAGAATAGCTTAATAACTGAAACTGTCAATGAAACTCAGTGAAGTAACTGACTAAACTGCTTTCCTAAGTCACACACTTCAGAAAACTTTTAGACATAGTTATCTCTGGCATCTCCAACAGGTTGATGCAACCAGTACACAACTTGATTGCATTTTTTTCTGAGATGATGGGGTAATTCAACAGGATGAGATATAAAAACATCACTGATTTGTTCCAGGAAAAGAGTTCTTTAACACCCAAATTGATCTTGAACATTGAGTCCATTGCTTTCCATTGCTAAGCATCTCTCCAATCAATGGGACTAGTCACTAAAGATATAGAGTTGTTTACCTTAACTATAGTCTCACCTTCTGGAGAGATCCACAGCTGTTGAGCATGAGTCATGTTTTAACTTCCCATGACTGCCTGAGAATGTGAACCTCTGTGTAGGACTGAATTTTCAAGTGTATGCCTTGTCCTTTCAAGGTGGTCTTAATCTGCCTATAGGTATGCATATCAAAGAGACAGACTAGCTTACAACTTTAGCTAAAGCAACATTAAGCATGTAAAATTCTAAAATAATTCTGTAATTTCAGTCTATATCCCACCTTTAACTCTGTAAACGTATGTTCTCTTTCTTAAACTCAATAAAACTAAATCACAGTCATCTGATGACCATTTTAAAGAAAAAGTAAGATTCTTTCTGATTTTTATGACCATAAACAATAGCATGATTGGTGTTTCACAGTTTTGGAGGGTTCAAAAGGCTGAATTCAGCTCAGGCTTTCCTCTGGTTGCAGACAGTTGTGTTCCTGGTGCCCTCATATGCTCCACTGAGAGTACACTTGCTGTCTGAAGGAATGAATTTTTTTTTTTGGTTTTACGAGACAGGGTTTCTCTGTATTGTTTGGGAGGCTGTCGGTCCAGCCTGGCCTCCAACTCACAGAGATCCGCCTGCCTCTGCCTCCCGAGTGCTGGGATTAAAGGCGTGTGCCACCACCGCCCAGCTGAAGGAATGAATTTTATTCATGTTTTAGTAATCTATCAAATCCCCATTTTCAAATAATCACTGGAGGGACTACATTTTTTACATGAATTTTAGGAAAGCATGAATATCAGGTTGTAATACAACCAAAGAGAATTCTTGTTGACTGCAATGTGTATTCTTCCCGCCAGCCTGGTCCCTGAGCTGTGTCAGTCTCAAATGAACACACAGGACACTATATTAATTATGAAGCTGTTGGCTGTTTGCTAAGGTTTCTAAGTGGCTAGCTTTGGCTTATTAACCCGTAATTACTAATATGTATTTTTATAAGGTCTTATGTTACTGAGAATGCCAGACTTGTGCCCTCTCCTCCCAGGATCACTTGGCAGCTATCTATTATGGACTACATTTCCCAGAATCCTCCTTGACTCCTAGTGCCACATATCTTGCTTCCCTATTGGCCATCAGTGATTTATTTATCAACCAAACATATCGATCAGACAAACATATACACAGAAGGACTTCCCACATCAGTTGACATTTTAAAATTTCAATAATTAGAAATACCATTTTTGAGTAAACCAATGAATGGTTATTTGATAAATTGTTTATATACACTGCTAAAAATCTACAGATCTTATACCTGCTATATAAATTATTACAATGTCATACAGAACACACCAAACATGTGAAGATGATGCAGAAGATTTCTGGCTGTAAAAATGACAATGGGGATGTAATGTCACCAAAGAAAGCCTTATAAATGTGATGTTTAAGTAGAAAATACTTAAATATATTTGTATGTGGAAGGAGAGAAATTAGTTGAAAGTTAAAGGCACAAAAGGTAACAGATGCTGTAAGAGATGGGAAGTTCGAAAAGAAGGCACATTTATCCACTACTTCGATTATCCCATATTTTCTAAGATAATTATTGATGCCACAACTGTGTCATGGTTGAAAAATGCAAATAGAGACACACAAGACCCAATTTCTTCCATTTTGGAGCTTTTAATATAACCATGGAATGTGGTAAGCCAAAAAAAAAGATAAATAGTGGTAGAGTAGAAATCTATAGAAGTGCAGTGGAACAGAAAAGAGGATGAAATTTCTCCTTTTGAGAAAGGAGGAATCTGAATAACTCATTAAAATTGTTTGAAAAATATTTTTTATTCTATAGTTTAGGGGAAGGAAGAGAAGTTTACAGAGGAATGGTGTTATTAGAAATGGTATCAATGACATAGAAGGGATCATTTTATTACTTATGCAAAAATAAACCACCAGGCGCTTTTCATACCATATTTCAGTAGCTACCGGTGGCTATCATTTTATTTAATGAAAACGTTTATTTCATTTAAAATTAGTTTTCACTCAAAATTACTATAGTGAACTTATTGCATGATACCAGACAAATACCTTTTATTAGAATTATGTTTTTAAATTATGAAAAGAGTTCTACACTAGGATCACATTTAGCATTCTGTGTCACTCAGGGAATTCCTACTAATGAAAGATACCATAACAGAGAGAGCCATTTAGGTTTAAAGGGAAATGTCCAAACTAACAATCTAAGCAATAGTCGGGAGGCTACCTTAAATGCCCTTTTCCAATAATGAGATTGATGACTACCTTCCATGCCATCCTAAAGCCTCATCCAGTTGCTGATAGAAGCAGAAGCAAACACTGAGCTGAACTCTGAAATCCAGCTGCAGAGAGGGAGGAGGGATGAGCAAAAGGGTCAAGACTAGACTGGAAAAACCCACAGAAACAGCTGACCTGAACAAGGGGAGCACATGGACCCCAGGCTGATAGCTGGGAAAACAGCATAAGACTATTCTGGACCCACTGAACAAGGATGTCAGTTTGGAGGTCTGGTAGTGGATCAGTATTTATCCCTAGTACACAAATGGACTTTGGGAGCCTACTCCACATAGAGGGATATACTCTCAGCCTAGGCACACAGAGGAAGGTCTAGATCCTGCTCCAAATGATGTGACAGACCTTGAAGATCCCCAATGGAAGGCCTTACCCTCCCTAAGGAGCAGAAAGGGCATGGGATAGGGAGTTAGTGGGGGACAGGGGAGGAAGGGAGGGAGAGGGAACTGGGATTGATGTGTAAAACAAGCTTGTTTCTAGTTTAAATTAAAAAGGGGGTGAGGAAAAGAAAATGTCATACAAAAAGAAAAAAAAATAGAAAAGTTTTTCTTGTAAACTTTTCCAGAGAACTGATTTTAGATTCCTGGCTTGGCCACTTCCAAAGGTAATTGAATGTTTCCCTGTCTTTCCTGGGGAAACAGCTGATATGGTGGGGTGTATCAAACACAAATGGTAGGCAAGATTCAAGAATTTGTGTTACATTGTAATGCTTTAGGGAATCAGGATCAAGATATACTTGGTTTGAATAAAATGAAACTAATAATAATAATAATAATAATAATAATCAAACTGGCCACTCTTCCTCTTTCCATGATGGAAGAAATGAGATGCCCACCAGCCAAAAAGAGAAGCTTTTAAAGGAGAGGGGGAGTCCTGAGAATGCAAGTCTCAGTTTGCAAGGTTCCCATGGTTACAGAGATTGCTTAGCACATGAAGTTTTCATACAAGGTTATCATGAAACGAAGGTCCTTGAAGAAGGTAATAACTGCCACCTGGTTAGGTAAAATTAATTGGCATATTTGTTGTCTAGGGGTTCATGGCCGGAGCACATTCTGCTGTTGTGGGCTAGGGGTTATTTTACAACTGGTAGGGCAAGAGGCTATCTGGTTACCAGTCTTCTCAAGGAAAGGGAGTAGGGGCAGATGCTGGTGCGGCTGCTCGTGGGTTCGAGCTTCTGGTCATGTACTCTGTGATCAGAGGGCTCTCTCTTTCTTTGACACAGCCTAAACTTTTATATCTTCTTGTTGTTAATTTTTCATTACATATTTACCCATGAATCTCCTGAAGACAGTACTTTAGCAATTGTCTTGCTCAAAATTCCCATCTCAAAGCTCCCTTCTAGGGAATTCAATCCAAGAACACAGGTTAAATGTAATATGTTTTAGGAATATTGAAGGAAGAAGCTGAGTGTTGGTGGTGTAAGCCTTTAATCCCAGCACTTGGGAGGCAGAGGCAGGCATATCTCTGTGAGTTCAAGACCAGCCTGGTCTACAGAGAGACACTGCCTGGAAACACCCTCCCTAAAATAAGAAAGAGATATTGAAGGGTGGCACCTCCACTAGAACTTCTAATTTTCAGAATTGTTTTAGTTATCTTCAGTTTTTTGGGGGTTTTTGTTTGTTTATTTTGTTTTGTTTTGGGTTTTTTTGTTTTGTTTTACACGTGAAGTTGAGAATCGTCCTTTCAAGTGCTGTAAAGAACTGTGTTAGAATTTTGATAGGGATTGTGTTTACTCTGTAGATTGCTCTGGTAGTATTGCCACTCTTACTATGTTAATACTACCAATCTATGTACATAGGAGACCTATCCATCTCCTGTTATCTTCTCCAATTTCTTTCTTAAAATACTTGAAGATTTTGTCATACAAGTCTTTCACTTGTTTGGTTACATACCCCAAAATATTTTATATTAGGATTTTGTGAAGAGTATTGTTTCCCTGATTTCTTACTCAGTTTATTTATCATAGAGGAGAATTACTAACTTTTTTTAGTCAATCTTACATGCCACCACTTTGATGAAGGTATTCATCAGCTGTAGCAGTTTCCTAGTAGAATTTTTAGCATCAGTTATGTATATGATCATGTCGTCTTCTAATTACAATACTTTTAATTTTTTCCAATTTGTATCCCCTTGATCTCTTGATTGCTCTACCTGAAAGTTCAAGTACTGTGTTAAAAAGAAATGGAGAGAGTGGACAGTCTTGTTTCTGACTTTAGTGGAATTGCTTTGAGTTTCTTTCCATTTAATTTGATGTTAACGTCACGTTTTCTGTATATGGCCTTTATTACATTTAGGTATGTCACCTATATCCCCAATCTCCCCAAGACTTTTATTATGAAGGGATGCTGAATTTTGTCAAAGGCATTTTTTTGGACTCTAATGAGATAATCACGTGGTGTTTTTCTTTCAATTTATTTATATGGTAGATTATATTTTTCAATTTAAGTATATTGAACCATTCCTGCATCTCTGGGATGAAGTTCACTTCATCATGGTGGGTGATCTTTTGATGTATTCTTGTATTCTGTTTGCAAGTATTTGGTTGAGAATTTTTTCATCTATGCCCATAAGGGAAATTAGTATGTAATTTTCTTTCTTTGTTGGGTCTGTATGTGGTTTGGGTATATGCTTAACTGTGCCCTCAGAAAAATGAATTTGACAGTGTTCCTTCTCTTTCTGTATTTTGGAACTATTTGAAGAATGCTGGCATTAACACTGTTTCTAAAGTCTGGTAGAATTAAGCATTAAACCACCTGGCCCTGGGTTTTATTTTTGTTTCTTAGGGGGAGATTTTAATGTACTTTATTTCACTAGGGGATATAGGTATGTTTAAATTGTTTATCTGATCTGGATTTATCTTTAGTAAGAGGCATCTATCCAGAAAAGAATCCGTTTCTTTTAGATTGATCAATTTGGTGGAGTAGAGGTTTTTCATGTATGCCCTTATGATTCTCTGGATTTCCTCTCTGTGTGTGGTTATGTTCCCCTTTAGTTTCTCATTTTATTACTTCGTATACTCTCTGTGTCTTTTAGTTAGTTTAGATAAGGGCTTGTCCAGCTTGTTGATTTTTTAAAATAATCAACTCTTTGTTTCATTGATTCTTTGTATTGACTTTGTTTATATTTTATTGATGTCAGTCTTCAAATTGATAATTTCTTGCCATTTACTTCTATTGAGTGTGTTTATTTCTTTTTGTTCTAGAGGTTTCAGGTGTGCTGTTAGGTTGCTAGAATGAGATCTCTCCAAATTTTTTATGTAGGCACTAGTTTGTTCTTACACTGCTTTCTCTTAGTACTGCTTTCTCGTAAGTTTGGATATATTGTGTGTTCATTAACATTCAATAGAGTTTTTCAATTTCTATGAGTCTGAAAACTACCGTTTGTTTTGGCTGCTGTTGACACTCAGCTTTTATCAGTTAGCTCCAGCATTTCTCTGTTTAGTTTTTACCTGGATGACCTGTCCAGTGATGAGAGTGGAATATTATCGTATCCCACTCTGACGATCAAAGCATGAGGTAATCTGTACAGTGCTTTTTTACTAACCGGTATGCCCTTGTGTGTGTAACACAGATGTTAAGGATTGAAATGTTATCTTGGTAGATTTTTCCTTTGATGAATATGTAGTGTCCTTCCCCATCTTTTTTGATTAATTTTGGTTTAAAGTCTATTTTGTTAAATATTAAAATGGCTGTACCAACTTACTTCTTAAGCCCATTTGTTTGAGACACCTTTTTACACTTTACCCTGAAGTAATGTCTATTCTTTGTGCTAATATGTGTTTCTTGGATGCAACAATGGAATGGGTTCTGACTTGTGTCCATTTTTTTCCTTTTTAATTTTCATATACCTTCTTCTCCCCTTCTTTTATCCCCCTCTCTTTTTCCTGGCTCCCTCTCCCCTCCCCCGATGTTCCCAATCTGCTCAGGAGATCTTGCCTCATTCCACTTCTCTGGGATACCATGCATCTCTCTTGGGAACCTCCTTGCTTCCCAAACTCACTGGCACTGCGATTGTAGGCTGAGACTCCCCTGATCCATATCTAAAATTCATCATATAAATTTCCCCCCATCCTCCCATGCCCCATGCCCTCTAATGACTCCCACATCCCACCCCCTATCTACTTCCCAGGGAGGGTGAGGCCTTCCATAAGGGATCATCAAAGTCTGTCACATTATTTGGGGCAGGGTCTAGGCCTTCCTCCTTGTATCTAGACTGAGAGATTATCCCTCCATGGGGAATGGGCTAAGTCCATTAGTGCACTATGGATAAACACTGGTTTCACTACCAGAGACCCCATAGACTGTCCAAGCCTCATAACTGACACCCTCATTCAGGGGGCCTGGTTTGCTCCTATGCTGGTTCCCCAGCTGTCAGCCTAGGGTCCATGAACTTGCACTTACTCAGGTCAGCTGTTTCTGTTGGTTTCCCCAGATTGGTCTAGACCCCTTTGCTCATCATTCCTCCCCCTCTACATCTGGATTCAAGGGGTTCAGCTCAGTGTTTAACTGTGGGTCTCTGCTTTTGCTTCTATCAGCTACTGGATGAAGGCTCTAGGAAAGCATCAATTTAAGATAATCATCAATCTCATTGTAGGGGAAGGACATTTAAGGTAACCTTTCCACTATGGCATAGATGTTTAATTGTAGTCATCTCTGTGGAACTCTGGAGATTTCCCTAGTCCCAGATTTCTCTTTAAACCTATAATGGCTCCCTTTATTGAGGTCTCTGTTTTGTTACTCTCCACTAATCTTCCCCCTATACAATCTTTCTGATCCCTCATGTTCTCCTCCCTCCTCTGCTTTCCTTCTCTTTCTCCTTCCTCTTTCCCCCCTCCCAAGTCCTCCCAATTTACTCAGGAGCCCTTCTTCTTTTCCCTTCTCTAGGGGACTATGCATATCTCTCTTGGGGGTCCTCCTTGTTTCCTAGCTTCTTTGATGGTGTGGATTGTAGACTGGTAATCCTTTGCTCTTTTTCTTTATCCACACATGAATGAGTATATACAATGTTTGCTTTCTATGACTGGGTTACCTCACTTAGGATGATTTCTTCCAGTTCCCTCCATTTGCCTGTGGATTTCAAGATTTCATTCCCCCCCCCCCGCTGATAAGTGCTTAATTGTGTAAATGTATCACATTTTCTCTATCCACTATTCAGTTGAAGGGCATCTAGGTTGCTTCCAGGCTCTGGCTATCACAAATAATCTGTTATGAACATAGTTGAAGAGATGTCCTTGTTGTATGAATGTACAGCCTTTGGGTATATGCCTAAGAGTGGAATTGCTGGGTCTTGAGGTAGACTGATTCCCATTTTCCTAAGAAAGTACATACTAATATCTAAAGTGGCTGTACAAGTTTGCATTCCTAGCAGCAATGAAGGAGTGTTCCCCTTTCTCCACATCTTCTCCAGAATAAACTGTCCTTGGTGTTTTTGATTTTAGCCATTCTGACAGGTGTAAGATGGTATCTCAGAGTTGTTTTGACTTGCATTTCCCTGATTGCTAAGGATGTGGAGAAATTTCTTGTATGTCTTTCAGACATTTTAGATTCCTCTATTAGGAATTCTCTATTTACTTCTGTACTCCTTGAAATAGAACAGTCATCAAAAGCCTCCAAACCAAAAGCAGCCTATGGCCAGTTAGTTTCAGTACATTATTTTACCAGAAATTCAAAGAAGAGCTAATACCAATACTCCTCAAATTATCCTACACAATGGAAGCAGAAGGGTCATTGCCAAACTCTTTTTATGAGGCTTCTATTACTTTGGTACCCAAGCACACAAAGCCAGAACTAAGAAAGAGAGCTACAGGCCAGTATCACTCATGAATGCTGATGCAAAAATACTCAATAAAATGCTGGCAAATCAATGCCAAAAACACATTAGAAAAAGCATCCATTCTGATCAAGTAGTCTTCATCCCAGGACACAGGGATGGTTCAGCATATGAAAATCCATTAATGTAATCCACCATATAAGCAAACTAAAAAAGAAAAACCACATGATCATATCACTAGATATTGAAAAGGCCTTCACCAAATTCAACACCTCTTTGTGATAAAGGTCTTGGAGAGATCAGGGATAACAGGAACATACCTAAATACGATAAAGACAACATACAGCAAGCCAACAGCCAACATCAAACTAAATGGAGAGAAACTCAATGTGATTCCTCTAAAATAAGGAAGAAGACAAGGCTGTCCACTCTTTCCATGTCTCTGTTAGAGCAACAAGACAACAAAAGGAGATCAAGGAAATATAAATTGAAAAGGAAGAAATACATAGAATCCCTGTCTCGTAAAAACCAAAAAAAAAAAATTGAAAAGGAAGAAGTCAAACTTTCACTATTTGCAGATAATATGATAGTTTACATCAGTGACCTGAAAAATTATACCACAGAACTACTACCCCTAATAAACACCTTCAGAAAAGTGGCAAGACACAATATTAATTCAAAAAATCAGTATCCCTACTAGGTATAGAGCATAAATGGACTGAGAAAGAAATCAGAGAAAAGTCACCCTTCACAATAGCCACAAACAATATAAAATATCTTGGGGGTAATGCTCACCAAACAAGTGAAAGATCTGTATGACAAGAACTTTGAGTCTTTAAAGAAAGAAATTAAAAAAGATATCAGAAAATGGAAAGATCTCCCATGCTTTTGGATAGGTAAGATCAACATAGTAAAAATGGCAATCTTCCCAAAAGCAATCTACAGATTCAATTTAAGCCCCATAAAAATCCAAGCAAAATTCTCCACAGACCTTGAAAGAATAATACTCAACTTTATATGTAAAAACAAAAGACCCAGGATAGCCAAAACAACCCTGTGCAATAAAGGAACTTCCAGAGGCATCACTTAAAGCTCTATTATAGTAATGAAAACATCTTGGTATTGGCACAAAAACAGACAGGTAGACCAATGGAACAGAATTGAAAACCCTGATATTAGTCCACACACCTATTAACACCTGATTTTTGACAAAGTAGCTAAAATTATACAATGGAAAATAAAAAGAAAGCATCTTCAACAAATGGTGCTGGCATAACTGGATGTTGGTATGTAAAAGATTGCAGATAGTTCCAGATCTGTCACTCTAAGAACTGGGTCTGTTGAAATAGATAGTGGATAAGATTTGCTGACAGCATACCTGACTTTCAGGCATTTGTGGTCTGTAGTTGAACCAGGACTGTCTGCTTGAGTTGGTAGCTGAAACACAGCACTCAGGCAGGAAGGGAAGGGCATAGAAAGACAGATGTTCTGTGGGATCCACAGAAGACATGGGCTGGGGTGGGAGGTGTTTCATGAGACTCCTACAGGTGGGAGTGGGTGTGTCTATGACACTTTTGCCTACTCTTGAGACTTTTCCTCCTATTAGGTTGCATTATCCAGCCTAAGGTCAGATTTGGTATCCAAAGCTCAACCATGTACTGAACAGAGCCAGACACAATGAATGGAGAGCTGGATGCTTGTATAGAAGTATTAAGTGTTAACAGCTGGGAAGAGGATACAAAAATGAATGGAGAGACATTATTTCAAAGAATAAGAAAATTATTTTATTTTCAAAATTCAGTAGGGTAATCAGTTAGACCTGAGACTTATTATAGGGATTCAGTCATAGAAAATACATTAGTTGTTGGTTCCAGAGAAAGAGTATTCAGGGAGGAGACAATTAGAGGCTCACAGAAAAGTGACCAACCAGAGATCTAGAAACTCAGAGGAAAAATATTTAAGGAAAATTGTTGCATTGCTTTTTATGGTGGATGGGGAATCATTGAATTCAGAAACAGGAAAGCAGTCAAAGGGAAAAGTGAACAGAATAAATTAGTATGGTAGACAAGCTAGAACGTATGTATACAAGTTGGCACTCACAAGACAAAATGTAAACCCTCTCTATCTCTTACTACTCCTAACCTCAGAATACTGATGGCTTGCAGATAAAGCTGGTACAGACTGCTGTAAAATCTTGCATATGCCTGGCTTGGGACTCACAGAAACTGGAGTTAATCCAGCTACTTCACAACAATTAGATCCACCAGCTGCACCAACTACGACCCTTGAACAATCTGGAATACAGAGACCAGCAAACTTATTTTAAAAATAAAATTCAATATTTTATTTGCAGGACATGAGATCTCTTTTAAAGTCAGTAAATCTCTCAATGTATGAGGAAAATGGATAAACAAATGTGGTTGTGTTCCAGTGCAGCTATTTACAAGAGCAGGCAGTGAGCTGGATCGCGGCTTGGCGATTATACTTTCAAATATAATGACTACTATTTCGCATTCATAGACCAAATCCTGCATAAAATTTTCCCGTGGCTCACTGTAAACTTGAATTATACAAACAAGAGAATCCTAGAAAATACAGCTTCACATTGGTTATATGTTGATGCAGTAAAACAATGGCTCTTGTGTACATATTGTCTGTAATCATCATGCCTTACTCTTGCATGCAGCAATAACATCAACAACTCACAAAACACCATAAAAATACACTGGTAGTATGTACATAGTGTCTACTCAGGTCTTTGGCTAAGAGAATATGAGTAAACCATGATGTGTGCTCTAGCAAAGGACTCAATATCTCTCACAGCACAATTAACCTAGAAAAATAATTCCAGCAGGAAGTTTAAACTAATTTTCACAAGCCAAAGATATTTTGTGAGAATGTCTTACTACATTTTGTCCAACACAATGTACATATATGCATATGTGTACATATATGTATTAAAAACACATATATATGTATGTATGCATGTGTGTATGCATGTGTGTGTGGTGAGTGTGTGTGTGTGTATCACTTTTAGTCCTAAAAATCATTTCTTTAGATGAAATCTTAATCAGAGGTGATCTAAGTAAAATTTATAAAACTTACTTGGAAAGGGAAAAAAAAGAAAAATACAACTTAAATAGCTTTATGTGATATAGTATTTGAGCATGTAACAAAGACAGCTAGCCACCAAAGACCACATCATTTGTCTTTCTTTTTCTTAATATAACTTAAACATCAATACACTAAGCTGCATCTACAGATTTCACCAGTCTGCTTTGTATACTGATTTTTAAACTTGAAGGCAGGTAAGTGAAACAGGCGTAAGTAAATAAAGAAAAAAAGAAATAAAGCTTGAAGCATGGATTCAGGAGAAAACGTAATTTGAAGACTAAAGAATAAAGTTAGCTTGGTTTTTTTCTGCTGTTGCCATTATCTGTTGTTCTGAAATCTCAAGCCACCTTGATATTCTGGAGACAAAGAAAGGATCATTCTATATCCCTATTTCCATTTAAAAACCTTGTAAAGGAGTGTTATTTTAATGAACCTTTACAAACCCTTATCCTAGGACATCCCTGTGTGCAGTGAGTATAATAATATTGTAGAGTAAAACTCATCCTTTTCTTTTTCGTTCTTTTTATTTTCAGTTATAGCTACAGCATACATGCAAATCTTTTCCTGAAACAGCACCAAGGACCTGAAAATACTATCTCACATCATTTAAACACCTAACAGATGTGCAAAACAATTTGTTTAATTAACAGGACAGAGCTATTTCAAATGTCAGTGGGTAGCATTCCCGTGATCAAGGCTAAAACAAGGAATTGTTTTCTCCTACTGCTAATGGCTAAACCTGGCACTGAGCCTTTGGCTGTTGCGCCCCGACATGGGTATCCTTTTAGAAAATGTGCCTGTCACAGCTTGCCTCAAAGTGATATAGTGTCAAGATGCAGAGAAAAGAAATGAGTTTGGGAAACACAACTGGACTCTATTAGCATTAGACCCATTAGCGTGCAGGGAGGAGTCAGCAAGAAGGGCAAGCAGGCTCTGCCCAGACAAAAAACCCATTTGTTCACTATGGTAACATACTAGCTTTCCAGGTTTGAAAATGAAATACCCTAACACTCAATATTTAAGTATAGAGCATACTTCTCTTTTATTTGTAGTATTTTTTTTCTTTTAGGGTTTTGTTCTAAAGAACAGTAATCCATAGAAATCAACAAAGTAACAACCCCAGGGGGACCATATTGTAAGCAAACATAGTTGCCTGTCACCTGAGAGGATACTACAAATGACCATTGAGATCCACCTACACACACAGCTTCATAAAGATATTCTCCCTGTCTGGGAACTCCTCAGCAAACAGAAAAAGACTATGCTTTGTCTTGCAATCTCTTTCTCTAACAATCACTGTTGCTGTTTCAACACTAGCATAGACTTTAATTACTAGCCCGGACAAGCTTAGATTCAGCTCAAAGTATTTATGAAAAAATTAAAAATGACTGACAGCCTGGAGAGCATTGTTACCAAGAGTAAACCAAGAGTTTTAGTAAAACAGAGACTATGAAAGTTCCTCTTCAAGAAAAGCCAATTTTCTCAACGAAGCTAGGCAATATTTCCTAAATAAATTATTGATATGATGAATGTGAAATTAAAATTGAATCCAATCTAACAGTTACTAATCAGATAAAACTAATATCTTCTCATAAAATTGGAATAATATGTACTTCTTCAGGGTATCAAATGTTGGTAAAAAATGGATAAATAGCCTCAGAAAGAAATATTAACTTTAAGAAAATATTTTCCAGGTTCTTTAAAGGTTAGAAAATTGGTACTTGTCAGATCAGAATGAACAGGAAAAGCTGAAATATGCACACCACCCAAACCATTATAATATGTGACTTTGGCATTGTTCCAATGACAGACAGTAAAATTACATTAGGCATTTATTGAAGTACTCTATGTATCCAGCATTAAACTCGATGCTAGAAATAGAAATACAAATTACATTTATTTATTGCCTGGAAGTGAACTCAAAATTTAATGGAGGAAATAGAAAGCATTAAATATTAGATGCAATGCTGATTCCCATTTGGTTAGGTTTGCTTGGTAAAGGAGTTCATAAAACTACACTCTCTTTATGGAGCCCACATATATTGAAAACATCTTGTGATAAGTGATACACCCAGTAAGAACCAACAACTCTGGAAACATGAAGGAACATTTGCTTAAGACTAGCAAAGGTGGAAACACTATAACTGTGTGTGGCCAAGTGAAAAACACTTGCTCAACCTCAAAGGGAGGAAGGAACGAGAAAATTGGAATAGTACCATCCATGGAAATGTGAAAGCATGCTATGTCTGAAGAAAGCACCCTATGCACATTACTTATAGATTTAGTTAATACTGAGACTCTATGAGTTAAACAAAATTACAATAAGAATATAAAATTTCCTAAGAAATCCTTTCTCTAATAATTTCCTAGATAAACAAAGGTCTTCTACACTCTGTGTTCCTAGGATTGGCAATGATATCTCTTTATTTTCTAAACTACAGTGTTTTATTTTTATTGTATAATAAAGCAACCGTGAAGTTTAAATTCATAGATACACACTCAAAATAACATAGTAATAATTCTTAGGGGCAGAGTACACCACACAGCATACATTTAAAATAGGAATACTAGTTGTGGCTTTCCATAATGGTCTCCTTCTGCTACAAAAGAAGCTTATTTGATGAGTAGTAAGAGCTACACTTGTCTGTGAGTATAAGGATCCATATTTAGAATGCAGTTAGGAATTAATACTCATTTAGGAAAGTGGTGATGGAAAGTTCTTCTCTAAGATCTATGACCTCACTAGCCACATGCATCAGTTAACGTTACATTACTAGGGATGACATCTCTCCTGCTGAGTGACCCTTACGTCCAATTAGACAGCTATTGTTTATCCCACGTTATAAATTCCCCTATTGCTCCTTCAGGGATATCCTGCCATGCTGGTCATGCTTGTGTTTCAATGTTGATAGCTTCCTTCTCCTAACAACTTGCTTCTACTACTACTAGTACCATGAAAAAATAATCCTCTAGGAGAAGGTTTCAGGTTATTTTCAGCTCAATGTCTCCTAGCACAATATCCAAGTTTTGTGCTGTCTTCAGAAATAGTAATGTACACTGGATTTTAGAAGGCAACTAAGGGTAGTAGCAATAGCCTATATTGTTGTCATAGTCTCTTGCTTAGTAGTCAAAAGAAGGTTTTCATGCCTGGTACAGGAACATTTTTTTTAGATTATCTGTGGCTCTTGAGGAGAATTAAATATATATGTACATACATATACATATATTACATGTATATTGTATTTCATATATATATTAATCATTTATGTAATTATATAATTTATAATGCATAATTTTACATAAATATATTACAGAAAACTAAGATTGGTCAAAATACAGGTAGCAACTGACTGAGGGGTACCCAACCACAGTTGATACATCTTCAACACAATTCCTGCATCTAAGGCCCAAGGAGCATTGTGCATGAGAGGGCAGAAAGACTGTAATATTCAGAGGACCAGAATGTCTCCTGTGAAATTGTTTCTTTTTGTGACAGCAGGGAAGACACACCCATGATACCTCAACAACATGGCTACCTAAAGAAGGCATGCATACAGCCAACACCACCTGATATCCCAACATGCATGGCCGAAATCTCAAGCGCCCCTCCACTCCACAGGATGAGCTACAAGCAGCTAAGAACTCCATCGGGGGGATATTAGTGCTTCCCAGGGGTGAGGCCCCTGACTGATTATCCAATATCAAGCAGTCAGTCCTGAATACATACATGAAGGCAACACTGAAGGAACTCATCAGGTTGCAATTAAATGTTTATTTGTTTATATGTGTATAGAGTGTCAATGGCTAGGGGAGAAGAGACCATGAATTTGGGAGGTATAGGGCAGACATGGGAGCAAAAGATGAAAGAAAGGTAGAGGAAAAATGATGCAATTTCATTAAATTTGTATTTTAAAATTTAAATTAAAATGCAAAGAATTCAAATTTTTAATTGTATTTTCTTTAAAAGACTTCCAACAGTTTGGTTGGATATATCCTAGACTATGTCAAATTGGCAAAGATAAATCACAGTGGCAATTGGAAGAATCAAGCTTATCATCAAGAGAAGCAGATACTCTACACCCGACAACTGTGAAGAACAGACTGCCCCTCAACAAGTGGAAAGCTGAAAAGGATAACATTAAGTAATCTGCATCCACTCTCTGGCAGCTTCTAGGTTCCCTTGGTTGCTAGCTTCTGCTTAGAGTCTGCTACTTGAGGCAGGTTAACATCAGGAACAAAGAGGCTGACAGAGGTTCTTTTTATATTCTGAGCCTTTCTTTGGCAGCACTTTTCAGGATTTCTATTGCCCAGGGACAAGGCCTCTTCCTCAGTCTAGTTCTTGTGTGTTGTATGGTCCGTGGTTTTAAATTCTTTGAGCATCTCAGAAATCGGCCTCACAGTGTTTTGGGCATTGATTCTCACTAGGTACCAGACCCTTTCTATCACTCCAAGAAATGAGCATAATGAAGTCTTTGACTCCTCATGATTTTAATTTTTCTTTTTGCTTCACCTATAAGCATACTGGATGTACCCTACATTGATTGCCTGATGACAACACCACCTCTTTTTGTTCTTTTGGTTTTAAATGCATGGTGTTAGGTGATTTCTGGCCTAAAAGAAACCATCATTTTTCTTTTAAAGACTAAATTATCTATCACATGTCACATGTGAGCTACTGTAAGCTCTGGAAAAAAAGATTTGCTAAAACTTTCTTCTATATGGAGATGTTCATCCATGGAAGCTTAAAACGCAGGCACGAGATAACCCCATTAGAAACTGGCTTAGTGGTGCTCTACAGCAAACATGAGAATCATGATCTTTTAGGTTATTCATGGGAATACTTGAATTGTTCATGGAAAGTATCTATGTAGGAGAATATATAGATGCTATACTTAACTGTTATTAATGATTATGTTAATTACCAGGGGATGAGCCATTATTTATTGTTATTACTCAAAAGTTTGATAAAATGAAATGTGAATGTATGTCACAGGCTTTAAATTTCCAGCACAGAATGGGGTTTCAAAATATAGATTAATACATTATCTCTGAGTCAGAGAGATGCCAAGATGAAGAAGTTTTTTTTTGTTTTTGTTTTTGTTTTAGGGTGAATCTCCTCCATTGTATTCTAGCTATACGTACCCCTGTGATTTTTCTCAGATGCGGGAAATACAATTATATAATTTATGGTAGTGGGAGACAGTGCTCAAAATTTCCCATATGTGTTTGTGTAATAAAATGTTTTGTATCATATTATATGATATATATTTCATACATAATTATACTTTATATTATATAATAATATATTGCATACATAATATAATTTATATGTAATAAATTATATGTAATGTAGTTATATAAATACATAACATATATCATATATATTATGTATATCTGATACAAAAGTCTTTTCTTTATCTTCAATACATAATCAATATGCCTAAAATACAGCTTTAGAATAATTTAATTGTTTCTCATAGTGTACTGTAAGATAAGTTGAGAACAAACTCTCTGTAAGCATACTATTTGAACATAAAGATATTGACAGGAAAATAATGTTGCCCTTGAAAGTTGAAATAGAAAGGTTTGGCTGGCTGAAGAAGAATCTGAAACATGAGCTTTGCTGGCCACTAAAGGAAATACTCCTCCATTACTTGGCAACCTTATTGCATCTTTTCCCAAGGTGTTTGTCTTATAAAAGGATAAACAATCAGTTGGTTGTCAATGAATACAATGAGCCAAGAAGAAATTCATTAAAACATGTGTATATTTCATTAATGTGTATGTTAACATCTGGAAACTATGCATAAGGGTTGTTTAAAAAGATACTAGGCCACTGGGCAGTGGTGGCATATGCCTTTAATCCCCAGCATTCGGGAGGCAGAAGCAGGCAAATCTCTGTGACTTTGATGCCAGCCTGATCTACAAAGTGAGTTCCAAGTTGGCCATTGACCAGGGCTGTTAAGAGAAACCCTGTCTAAAAAATGAAAAATAAATAAATAAAAGATACTAGGCCAATAACAATGGAATACAACATTGTTCTCAAGACAAGTGTTTTACTCAGAGTGTACTTACTTAGAAGAGTGGAAATATAGTGTTTGTGCTACTATAAGCATCTTGAAATTACATTGATTTGTTGAATGATGAAATTCTCTAACTCCATGAAGAGAAAGAAATCCAAATATCTTAATACATAAAATTTTGGATGGATTTATTTTGTATGACATATCTTCTTTGACACTTTTTCAAGAAGGCCCAGATGTCCATTCATTTCTTGAGGCAATGAAGTGTGCATTGGGCAGAGGAGAACCCACGCCACTGGAAAGGTCTTAGTGACCTAGGGAGGCAAGGGAGCTAGCTGGGGTCTGTCCCACTGAACTTCACAGCCTTGCTTCAATGAAAAATATGGGGCATAAAGTACAGCATCCAAACGCCAAAGTATTTTTGTTTTACACAGCAGTACTGGGAAATGAACTGGAAATTTGCTGGTAAGGCCTAGCATATACTAATAAAGCGCTCTGTTACATGTATTGTTTGGAAATATATGTAAATACAGTTTAAATTGCAAACTGTTTCAGGCCAGTATGAGCAGTCAACAGAACAGGCAGAAAGAAAGAACAGCCATCAGAAATGGCCCTCGGGTTTGGCAGTGATACTTGATAGCACAGGTGTGAAATCTCTTCATCTCATTAATCAAAGATCTTGTACTAAGGAAGTTATAGGAATAAAATCGCTGCCATGGTTCACAAACTGGAATGGAAAACAGAGGAACACGCAGAGCTCTGAACTGCATTTGCCTAATGATGTCTTCTGTCGTCCACTGCTACTTCTTTAGGGCGTTGGTAAAGAATTGAAATGGCCTGTAAAGCCCTGCCATGGACTCTCTGACCCGTGAGCTGAGACATCCCAGAAGTAAATCAAGAGCTCAAGATTCCCATCAACAATCAAGCTTCCACAATGCAGAAGGGAGGACTCTGCCAACTCCTAATGTCTTGAATCCCAAAAAGACAGATGAACATTTGAAAAGGGCTTCAGATTGTGATACAATTAATTGTGTAGTCACTCCAAGCACAGCTGTTGTCCTCACAAGTTCTTAGATACAGTTCAAATGTGAAAAAGCCTGAAAACTTTGCCTTCTGCTTGTCAAAAGAGCCACCAGGCCAAAGTTTGTTTTTGTCCAAGTAACAGGCATTACCCACAATCACCACTCTACACATTGAACATGACAATAATACTAGTTATTTTACTTACCTATGTATTTTCAAGGATTTAAATTACCCTGCTCTTCAACAGACATAATGTTAGTACAATTACATACTTGTTGTTTGCTACCAAGATATGAGTGTCACTATTGTACCTTTTAATCATACCTTGCCATGCAGGCCATTGCTGTGTTTAATTGTTTGTCTCTCATCGCAGCTTGCATAGAAACTTCTGGTATGGTGAAAACTAGACCTCAGGAAGGTAGTTTCAGTTCATAACCAGTCCAAATCTTGAGTCCTGTGTCAGAGTCATGTGGTAAGTCTTCAAAAATAGAGACTTACATTCTATCTTTAATAGGCAATAAAGGGTTGCAGCAGTAGCCTGTATTGTTTGAAGAACCTCTGGGACTATGGTGACCAACAACTCTACTACAGTTTTTTCTAGTCTACAGCTGGGGGTGAGTATTGTCAGCCCAAGTGGTATAATCTCACTTACATAAATATGTATGTATAATACAAGTATATGTACTATGTGTAATTTTATGTAAATATAAAATAATATGATTCCTTGAGGTCCTTTAAGACATTCTTAGTGTTGTTTGTTCCTCTCCCCTCCCCCACTCCTTTATTGACCTCTCCATTTCCACAATTAAAGTTCCCCTTCCAATTTTCCTCTTTTTCTCCTTTATATAACCTGTATACTGATGCTTCTATATGTTGTAGGAAACAAAGCAGGTAGTCTGGGTTCCTGAAAGAAGGGTGGAAAAAATAATCACTGGACTCCTAGGCAGTACTGAAAGACACGAGGCAGATGTAGTGTTGTTGAGAGTTGTTCACAGATCAAGTCTATACATAAGAAATATAAAAAGTTGTACGTCCCCTTTATAATAAATGTGCATGACTGACCACAGTGAACTTTAATTTTGACATTCTCAGTCACCAGAGAAAGGTGTCAGAAATGGTGCTTAAAACTAGTCCTACAGCAGAGATGGGCGTGCGTGCATGCATACACACACACACACACACACTGGCTAGGAATTAGGAATGGTGGAGGATGTGTGCAGTAAGGGCCCTTGCAGCACCCATCCTTGCAGCACCAGGAAGTCAGGCACCACTATCATGAGCAAATGTATGATGTGGCTTATGGAAGGGAAAGGGAATATAGAAAGAGGCAGATCTGAAGAGGTGAAGATGGTGAGGAATGAGCTGGGGTGGGTGGCCTGTGTGTCACCTGGGCCATGGTGATGTCCTGGAATACTGCCAGGGGCCATGTCTGGGTTGCTGGTACTCTTGAAGCTGTGGTCTGTGGTCTGCATTGACGTCCGTGATTCCTGTTACCAACAAAGGCTGTGAGGATGCCTGGGGTCTGGGTCTTCCCCATTTGGCCATGTTGGTGCTTGAAGGCCATGCCACTTCAGGGGCCATCTCAATCTGAGTGAAGTCATTTGGGCTGAGCTGTTGCTGCCAAGGACCAGGGTCTACATTGATGTTTTTGGCTCTGGTTACCACCAAAGACAGTGTAGATGTTCAGGGTCTGGGCCAATACCTGAGGCTATGCTGGTTCTGCAGAATCATGCTGCCACCAGGACCATGAAGACCAGGGTGGCCTGTGCTGCACCTGGATCCATGCTGATGGATAGGCCTGAGCTGTGGCCAGGGGCTGTGTCTGCCCTCCGCAGTTAAGGGCTGTGTTGCGATCCATGGCTCCCGTTGTCATCTTGGCTATGCAACTTCCCAGCCATCTGGAACCATGTTGGAGTCTTGGGATCACACTGCTGCTGGGCCCACGACAATCTGAGAGGCCTGCCCTGCCACCTGGGGTCATGGTGACATTTGGGCCCAAGCTGCTGCTACTAGCCATGTCTGTGTCCAAGGTCCTGAGGCATCTGAGGTCTGTGTTGAGACCCATTGCCTGTGTTGCCACAGAGACCTATGCAAACCATGTGTTAAACCATGTGTCCAAGTACGAGGGCCTTGAAGAGTGGTCCCACCCCTCACGACCCCAGAGAGAGCTTCCCCATGTCCACCAGAGAGCTGCCCCTGCCCCTCACAGGCCCTGGGATAATTTACTCTGATATCCCTGTTATGGGAAAGCTGTCCCTGCCCATAGTAGGAAAGTTGCACCCCACATTCAGGAAAGCTGGCCCTAGCCCTCACCATGGATATGGGAGAACTGGCTCCACCCTTCCCCAGAGGAGTGGTTCCAGAGGCTCAGACTAACCGACTCAGCTACCACCCAGGCACATAATCAGGACTTGGAGTTGGCACAAGCCAACATCAACTTAATCTACGTGTGACCTGCTAGAGTACATGAAGCAACTCATCCTGCAGAATCATAACTGCATGATTTCCATCACTCTGAGCAATAACAGGATATCCAAAAGAAGTTTCAGTGAGGGCCACACATTCACATACCAGAAGCCAGAGGCCTTGATCCTGACCAACAACACATCACACAATGAATATTTGCAAGTAAAGCTGTTTGGACAAAAATACTGCATGATAAACAGCAGCTCCCAGTCCACTAAGACAAATGAAGAGGTGATAGGGAAATGAGAAAAGCAGAATAAAGTATTTTTTGTTGGTTTGTTTCATGGACTTCTTAGGCATAGCAATTAAAACTTAAAATATAACGTTGACTCTCATGTTCTCCCATTGAGTTGTATTCTGAGGCAAATCCTTGACTCTCTGATGGGCACCTGTTCATATTGGGATCTAAGAACCATTAGTTAAAGGTACCCAGACAAGAATTATCATTAGGTAATGCATCAGTGACGCAAGATCCAACAACAATTAGCAGAAGCAGAAGGGTTAAAAGCCCTGTGATGGAGGACAGCAGAGTTACTATCTAAAATGACCCTAGAAATGAGAATGGACACCAGTTATTCACTTCACCTTAGGTCCCCCATTTTTCAATGATATTTTGAGTGTAGCCAGACTATTTCTGATGATTCCTGAGTAGTTTGTATAGAATCAACAGTTTTTCTTTTGAAGCTATACAATATCTTCTCTCTTACTATTAAGCAGGTTGAGTGCCCTATAAGCTAACGAATCTACCTGTTGATAGATCTGGTCTATTAGTTTTTGCTTTTTCTTAGATTTTTTATATTTAAATTTGAAAAATCTTGTTTCACATGTCAATCCCAGCTCCTTCTCCCCTGCCACCCTCCAAAACCCCATACCCTCACCCAATCCCCACTAGCTCCAAGGAAAGGTGAGGCCCTCCATGGGGGATCTTCAGAGTCTGTCGTTGTATCCAGGACAGGGCCTAGGCTCTCCCCATGTGTCCAGAATGAGAAAGTATCCCTCCTTATGGAATGGGCTCCCAAAGTCAATTCACACTCCAGGGATAAATACTGATCTACTACCTGAGGACCCAGAGATTACCAAGGCCTCCTCACTGACACTCATATTTAGGACAGGGTCTAGATAAGTCCCATGCTGGCTCACAACCATCAGTTTGGGGTCCATGAACTCCCCCTTGTTCAGGTCAACTGTTTCTGTGGGTTTCGCCAGCCTGATATTGACCCCTTTCTCATCACTTCTCCCTCTCTGCAACTGGGTTCCATGGGTTCAGTTCACTGATTAGCTGTGGGTGTCAGCCTCTGTTTCCATCAGTCACTGGATGAAGGCTCTAGGATGGCATATAAGGTAGTATTCATTATTGGGGAAGGGCTTTTAAGGTAGCCTCTAGACTATATCTTAGTTTCCCAGTTGGTTTCACCCTTGCAGATCTTGGGAAATCACACTAGTGCCAGATCTCTCCTCAAACCTATAATGACTCCCTCTATTATGGTTTCTCTCATCCTGTTCTCTGTTCTCCCTGAATCAGCCTTCCTGCTCCCCCATGTCCTCCTTACCCCTTATCTTTTCCTGTCTTTCTACCAGCTCCCTCTCCCCTCCCACCATGCTTCCAATCCTCTCAGGAGATCCTGTCCCATCCCCTTCTCTGGGGTACCATGAATATCTCTCTTAGGGTCCTCCCTGCTTGCCAGACTCTCTGGTGGTGGGATTGTAGGCTGGCAATCACCTGCTCCATCTCTAAAATCCATATATGAGTGAGTGCATACCATGTTTGTCTTTTTGTGACTGGGTTACCTCACTCAGGATGTTTTCTTCTAGTGCCATTCATTTGCCTGCAAATTTCAAGATTCCATTGTTTTTTATCTGCTGAGTAGTATCTGCTGAGTGTAAATGTAACACATTTTCTCTATCTGCTGTTCAGTTGAGGAAAATCTAGGTTCCTTTCAGGTTCTGGCTATTACAAATAATGCTGTTATGAACATAGTAGAACAGATCTCCTTGTTGTATCAATGTGCATCTTTTGGGTATATGTCTAAGAGTGGAATTGCTGGATCTTGTGGTAAACTGATTCCCATTGTCCTGTGGAATCTCCATACTGATTTCCAAAGGGAGTACGAGTTGGCATCCCCACCATCAGTTGAGGAATGTTCTCCTTTCTCTAAATCCTCCCTTGCATAAACTGTTAATGGTGTTTTTTATTTTGGCCGTTCTGACAGGTGTAAGATGGTATCTCAGAGTTGTTTGATTTGCATGTCCATAATGGCTAAGGATGTTGAGCACTTTCTTAAGTGTCTTTCAGCCATTTTAGACTCCTCTATTGAGAATTCTCTATTTAGTTCTATAGTCCACTTTTTAATTGGATAATTTGGTGTTTTGGAGACTTGCTTCTTGAGTTTTTTGTAAATTTTGGAGATCAGCCCACAGAATGGGAAAATATGTCAGTTGGGGGGGCTGGTGAATATATTTTCCCATTCTGATGGCTGTCTTTTTGTCTTGTTGACTGTATCTTTTGCCTACAAAAGCTCAGCTTCAGGAAGTCCCATTTATTAATTGTGGATATCAGTGTCTGCGCTACTGGTGGTATGTTCAGGAAGTGATCTCCTGTGCCAAATTATTCAAGGGTACCTCCCACTTTCTCTTCTAAGAGGTCTATTTGGTTTCAACAGTAAGTTTTCCAGTATGTCAATAGGCACAATAGGTAGCTATTTTTGTCCCCTATGCCAAGAATTTTACTTTTGTTGTAGAATTCCAAACATTTGGGGGATAAGAGACAATGTACTCTCTTCTGCCGCTACTTTGTACTGAAACAAAGACAGTGTTGTCAGGGTCCAGGAGGGCTAGAGGAAATTCAAAGGCAAGGAGTGAATTAGGCAATGGGCCATTCATCAGAAGCATCTGGTTCACTGGCCCTGTTGAAGAGACTGGGAACAATCAAGTTGGCTGGACAAGTTTATAGAGATTTTCAGCAAGTCCAGGGCTCACAGACATTTGGGGGAGGTTGTAATCAGCAGCTGATGCTTGGATGTACCTGTCAACCTGGTGAAAATCTGCTGAGACAGATATAGACTAGGGACAGAAGTTAAAATTTAGGAACTTAAAGTAAAATATCACATTTGGGACATTCAGGACCATTATACTAGTAGTTGGGGGAGTGGAAGAATCCAAGACTGTGTGTGTATGTGTGTGTGTGTGTGTGTGTATGAGAGAGAGAGAGAGAGAGAGATCTCATCCTCAGCAATATGGAGATGTGGGGAGCCTTGAGCTATACTTATCTGCACTCCTTTTGACCTGTGAGAGGTGGAGTCAAGTCTTGTGACTCCTTAGGTTCTCTGGAGCTTACATGATTTTTTTTCTTACAAAAAACCATAAAAGTTTTAGATATGTTAGCATTACTAATCGTTACTGAAATTCATGTTGTAGAAAAAGCAGGCTTCTTTAAGAAAGCTGGAGTAGACTCACACCTTTGAGATCTAGCAAAAGCTATAGGTTTGGGTTAAAAAGCAGTGTGGAGATTCCTCAGAAAAATGGGAATAAACCTACCACAAGACCCAGCAACTCCACTCTTAGGCATATATCCAAAAGATGCCCATTCCTACAACAAAGATGTCTGTTCCACTATGTTCATAGCAGCTTTATTTGTAATTGCCAGAACGTGGAAGCAACCTAGATGTCCCTCACCTGAAGAGTGGATAGAGAAAATGTGGTACATCTACACAATGGAGTACTATTCAGCAGAAATAAATAATGGAATCATGAGATTCGCAGGCAAATGGATGACACTAGAAGAAACCATCCTGAGTGAGGTAACCCAGTCACAAAAAGAGAAACATGGCATGTACTCTCTCATATATGGATTTTAGACATAGATCTGGGGAATGCCAGCCTACAATCCTATGGCCAGAGAGTCTGGGAAACAGAAACTTTATTTAGTGGCTGATCGAAGAAGAGGCAGACTCCCTTGGTTAAGTACTGAGCTGAACTCAAGAAAGCCAGTAACAGAGAGGGAGGACTGATGATCAAAGGGATTAAGACTGGGCTGGTTTAACCCCCAGAAACAGCTGACCAGACAAAGGTTAACTCTTGAATCCCAGGCATTAGCCTGGGAATCCAGCATGGGACTGATCAAGACCCCCTGAATGTGGGTGTCAGTGAAGAGGCCTAGGGAATCTATTGAGCCTTGGGCAGCAGATCAGTACCCATCCCAAGTATACACACGGACTTTGGACTGCCATAGAACAATGTGAGGTGCACTCTCACCCTGAACTCTTAGGGAAGGGTCTAGGCCCTGCCCTATATGAAATGACAGACTATGCACACCCCCATGGAGGGCCTCACCCTCCCTGGAGAAATGAGGGGATAACGGGGGGGGGGGAGGGCACGGGAGGAAGGGAGGGAATGGGAGAGGGACCTGGAACTGACTTGTGAAGCAACCTTGTTTCTTATCTAAATTTAAACTGGAAAATAAAATTTTTAAAAAAAATGGAAAAAAAAAGCATGAACATTTCCTTTTATCTGTCCCGAAATCCAGATATAGACTGGACAGAGAGCTCTTTATCTTGATGAGAAGTGCTTTAATTGTATATTTAGAAGACAACCAAAGGAAATTTAAAATGTTGAGCTTGTGACTCAACAGTAAGTAGTCAGTGTTCTACCAGCTTGCCAGAACTTCACTGATCAATGTTAAAACTCTGAAATTTTGAAATCTTAGTGTAACAACAGTGTAGAAAGGGAAAGAATCTGAAACATTTCCCATTTTCACATATCTGAAATAACTTTCTTACACATTTACAACTTTCATTTATACATCTTAAATCATTTTCAGAGACTCTCAGAACTTAATTATGTTTTCATATCCTCAGATCTTTATACAGCTTAAAACATTTTCTTAGACCTTCAAAACTTACATAGATGTTAACTCTTTCCTTTATATCTAATCATTTACCAGGGAAAGAAGTAGTTATTACTGAGAAGAGTTATTGAAAAGCATGTTCCTTTAGTGGAAAGTTGTATCTGAAGCCTGTTTATCTTTAAATATGAAGCCTGTTAGCAAAGTAAACCTGTCTACCTTTTCTCTATAGGAGACTTATTAGCTCCAGAAAAAGCAAGGCCTAATTTTTACGTATGAAATGAGCTAAAAAGATGTCTGCAGCCTTAGGGAAAAACTGGTTTCCTGATGCTGCCAAGTTGACACAGCTATAGTTAGCCTTGCCATCAATACAATCAGAGATCTGAGAAGTATTAATTATCACAGATAGAATAATCCTAATGACCTATTTATCAATTAAAATGACAGAGACTAGTCCATTCCCAAGATGGTTTTCTCAGGCTCCTGAGGTTCCCCATGGTGCTGGGGGAAGAGGTGCCAGGATAGCATCAGTTTTTAGCCACTAGGCCCAGCAGATGAGAGATTGTCCTGTGAGGAGAACATAGAGGAGACAGTCCTTACCTTTTATAGGCAAAGTGGGGCAATCAACTCTACAGTGTCTTGCTTGTCCATAGTCTGGGAAGGGGTCTGGCCTCAGATGCAGAATTGGAGCAGTCTTGCCCAGTGGTAACATTATCAGAACCCGGGTGGAGTAGTTACGGTGTTCTGTCATCTTTGGAGACCTTGAAGTCGCTGCCAGGAACCAGGGGTCTCTGTCACTCTAAGCTTTTTCCAGTAAACATTTTAAATGCCATATTCATCAGAATTCTGGCAACTTTGAGGTCTATTATCAATTAAGTATATCTGAGCTAAACAAACCTAGGCTTAGCCTTGAAAACACATACTGGAGGCTAAATAAAGCCTGTTCCCATAATTAATTGTATTAGTACTTAGCATGACTGCAATTACAGTTCTGAACACATTAAAGAATTTGATCTTTTATAGGGTGACTGATTATTAATTTGCATGTCTTAATTATCTTTAACAGTTTAAAGCTTTTATACATTTAGAATTTTACAGCTTCATCTCTGCTAAGCTTGAGCCTTAAAATTAACTATTTCTGAATTAAAGCTCCTTTCAGAATCAAAATAAAACCTTTAGCTCAAAAACATTGTCCACACAGAATCTGGGAACTTTTCTGTTCCTTTTATAGTACCCAGTTATGGACTATAACAGTTTCTTATATGACTCAGTTTGTCAAAATAGCTTAAGCTTAGCAAATATAAGGAGGCTAGGCATATATTCTGAAGTATGAATAGACCTTAGTTGAGGTGAGATATTCTCTAGCCCTCTCAAACCCTCCTTAGGTGGAGGCAGCATTTGTACACAAATAAAAAAGCTTGCTTTAATTAATTTGTTCATGTTGACTGGGTCAGTGGTCTTTTACCAACCATCTTTGGGATTAAGAATCTCCCATGTATGACAGGTTTCCAGCTCTGCAGAGCCTCTCCAGTAAGGTGCTACCTGTATCTTCAATGATGTACCTATGTGGACACATCATAACCATCCTAAACCAACAGTTTACTTGATGGCTCACTTTAATTCATCTAGAAACCATATGATCATGGAAAAATAATATACTGTGAATGACATGTTTTTTTAAGTAGAACTTCCATTAATACAATGATAGAATATAAAATCAAGGTTAGCTTCACCACATAGCTCTTACTTTTGCTCTTTAAAAAATATTTTTAAAACATTTTAGTAGAAGTGTGTCACGTAATAACCCAAGTGATTTGCTTCACTCTCTAATATTTCGGGTAAATATGTTTTCCTTTTGATGGCAGGGCTAGAAAGAGAAAGAAGGAATAGACAATACACCAGCTTGCCAGTGCTATTCACCCTGCATTTCATACTTCACCTGATGCATAAATATGCTCCAGTGCATCAGTTGGCACCCTTCTTCTTTGCACTTTCATGATACCTAGAGCAGATACTCAGAGCCAGGATTCAGACATGATTCATACCTGTGTCCTGGGCAGTGCACATACACTGAGCTTGCAGAAAAAGCAGAGGGCATGCATTCACTATCCAATACCAAGGGCACTGGCAGATTGTGTTTAACTCCAGTATGACCACCTATTACCCCACCCCACCTCTCCTCCCAGAGCAGTCAGGCTGACTTAATTAAGACATTAGCTCTGATGATACAAAAAAAAAAAGGCTTCTTAAATTCTGCTGAGACTGGTGAGATTTTCTCATTGAGATGAGCTGACATCTGATCTCTCCTCAATTCTGAGTAGCTCATCCAGCACTGAGGAAGGTGTCAGCCCAGCCCAGCTGACTTCCTTACTAGGAAGCCCATAACAACGTTCAGTTGATTATAAAGAAAAGAGAAGAGACTCGAACTAACTATAACACTCATTGAAAGTACATACTGTTATTACTGCACTGTGCCCAGGGCTCATCAAAAATATATGAGGTTTGAAGAGCAGAGTTTTATGTTAAACTTAATAGACATACCCCTTCTTTTCCTTAAAAAGAAAAACTGGCAAGGGATTCGAAAAGACATCAAAGCAATTTTCCTATAAATCTACACAAAAATCAATTTCAGAGTCAACTTTTGTGGTTTTATTACTTATGGTGTTTTTATTTATTTTGCGGGTGGAGGGAAGCTGAAACAGAACATAATTCAATGCCTTTCAAATTGCTTTGGAGAAATATAATAAATCCAATATATATGGAAAAGTTTATATGGTTTTCTCTCTTTTATTCAGAAAATATACACAACTCTGAGATCCTTCTCTGATGTTAAGACTTTCAGTGTTTTTCAAAGTTTTTCATACATATGACACAAGATTCCCAAGGTGCTTTGCAGTTTGTAATTCTGCAGATCTCTGATAGGAGATGTATGTTGATATTCTAGGCCATAAGGAGCTGTTGTCTTTTCTAAACTGCTATTCATAAAAATCCTCCTCTGAACTTTACAATTACAATCTCTCCTTTCAGTTCCAATGGCTAGGAAGTTTGATGGGAAGTAGGAAGGAGAAAATGTTCATTAATACTGAACCATCAACATTAGTACGTGCTCTTTGTGTGTGAAATTGTGTTTTTATGACATTTTCTTGTGTTGTTCAAATCAGATCTATTGAAAGTCATCTTGAACCCAAATTTTATGCAGTAACTGACTCTAAGTATGCATCACTCTTACTGTTAAAGAGTTGTTGGTTCAGTTTTTCAGGCAAGACTATTGGAGTGTACAAGATGTTTGCCAGAAAGTACTTTGGACCAGGTCAACTCTAAATGAATTCAAAGTTGCTTGCTCTCTTGGTAGTTACGTCCCCATTGTGTAAATCAATACTTTAAGGAAAAGTTCAAAGACAGTACTTCCCAAAAAGGAAGGAAAGACTCCTTATGGCAGCATAAAACTGCCTAAAATTAATAAATCAACGTGATCAAGGGTACCAAAATATTTCTTTGCACAGAAGACATGGAGTCTAGATAAATTCCTCTAAATCAAGTCTTGAATAATGACACCAATTCTTTTCCCATTAAACACTACGGTCATCACTACACAAATAGTCACTGTATATAAAAATAAACACCAGACATATACCATTAACACCTGAAACCATCTGCCCTCCTTATCTGCTGTGCCCAAGAGGATGCTTTTGTAACTGGCTGGAAGAAGCATGGGTCAGAGGCAGATATTTCCCTAGGTTTTCTTCATTTACCTAAATTGAAATTGCCTCACAGAGAGGGAAGCGGGAATTAATGGACATTGATGAGAACATAGTAAAACCCCAGTGCTTTATATCGGATACAAAATCATTAACACAGCAAGGAAAACTTTAAATAGATGTTAAGGCATTGAAAAGCATTTACCCCTTTGAAAGTCAACTTCCTTTAAATGTTCAGAACAAAGTTGGCAGCCATTCAGTGGTGCTAATGGTATTAAAACTATCCCAAATTTAGAAGACTACTGCTGATGTGGCCACCAGGCTCCTTCCCTATGGACTAGACCAGTGTTTCTCCTCCCTGGCTACAGATTAGAATTACCTAGGGAGCCTGTGACATAATTGATCTCCATTGGAGAAAGAATGTATTTCTAAAGCTCACCAAGTAATCCTGATGTAAAACGATGGAGAAGAGGACAGACCAGAAATAGGACAGTTTCCAACCTTGAAAGCCATGTGCAGGCCTCTCCTCTCAACCTCAAAAAACAGTATCTTTACAAATAAAGGGTTTTTGCAGAATGTACAGGAAGAAAATGACTTCACTGGTGATGGAGTCTGCTAGGTCGTAAGAGAATTTGTTTTTTAAATAACCTCCATCCCTATACAGTATTATAAAAGATAATATACTAAGTCAGATACACAAGGAAAACACCATTTTAGTTGTGTCTTATCTTTCTTCAAGACAGTATTCTCTGAGAAGCAGAAAAAAACCAGGATCTCTTAGTATTAAAAAAATCTTAGGTTGAAATAAAATACAATGATTTTCAAGTAGAGTCACTAAAGGAGAGCTCCCATGTCATCACCTCGCAACTTTCCTCATGGTAACAGTCTTGCCCAGTCACACTGTGCTTTTCTTTATTGTTATTCATTTTTAAATTAATTTCTGATCCTGTTGCCTCACTTTTTAAAGTTCATCCTTTTGAATACAGAAAGTGGTGAAAAGGAATTTCCTCATTTGGATTTTGTTTTCTATTGTACTTCAAGACTTGATGTAAGGACCAAAACATGGCCTGAAAAGACCCAAGCTACGACTAGCTGTTATTCACCCCAGATTGTGGCGGAAGGAGAGGAAGCTGTAGAAGGCAGAGACCTGGCAAAAGCTACAAGACCAGAAAGTTTGTTTATTGACCCACCTGGATATTTTTAATCCTCTGTTTAGAAGTAAGGGGATTTGAAAAGGATTGTAAAAACTATTTTTGGAAGAAGTAGAACTTGTAACTTTGGACCCTAAATTAAATGACTATTAAAACTGTAATAGTTATAATTATTTTAATGATAAACAGAAATGAGAATAAAGGAACCTCCATTTCTGTATTTTTTTAGTCTGTCTAATCTTACATGCCACATTTCTAAGTATACCATAGTACTCGTCTTTCCAGAAATGTAATACTTTTAGTAAATTGAATAAGCTGGAAATATAATAATCAGTGAGGCACGTGCAAGTGTGTGTGTGTGTGTGTGTGTGTGTGTGTGTGTGTGTTGAAGTGAGGTACTGAAAAAGAAGATAACTAGGAAATGGCCTTTTGTGAAGGAACAGAAGCTGGACTAAAAGATTATTTAGTGTGGTAATTCCACAGCACAAATGCAAGCTCTTTATGTATTTACTTACTTAGAATCACCCCAGGGTGCATTCCAAGCAGTAAGAATTAATTAAATGATGCAAAATAAAACACCAATGACCAAGGCCACTTCAACTCAACCAAATACATATTTTAAGTATCTCTTTTTCCATCTTAAAAATGAGTCTTAAAGTCCATTCACCCAGCCAGCACAAACAAGTTTTGTTTTGCTTTTGAGTTTTTGTCATTGTTGTATTTATCTTACTACTCTTTGTGTGCATGTGTCTTTTGAATATAACCACATTTCTCTAGCATACATCTAATAAGATATAAATTCAGAGACAATACTTCCTCCTAACTCTCACTGGTTCAGCAGTCATGCTATTTGATCATTTATATTTCACAGATAAAAACCATTAAATATCATTTTGGAGGTACATATATTAATATATGTACATACTTTGTATAAATACATGCATAGGTAAAGACAAATACATATTTTATGTCTCTAACTATTGTATTTAATGAGTCTTTCAGAATAAATTTCCCTATCATGAACTTGCTTCAAAGCTCACCTATCTATGGCCCTATATTTACATTTTGTGAACATAGAGACAGGGACTCAACAAATGTGTCAGTTCCCCACACTGCACTGGGCAGCTCACACCCACCTCTGATTTCTGCTACAGGGTGATCTAAAGCCTCTGGCCTCTGGTGGTTCCTATACTCACCTGCACATGCTAGCACATGTGACTAAAAATAAAAACAAATTAAAAAATAGACCCTAGGCATGCTGCTTACTGACAGAGCACCGGTGAGGTGTGTGCACACCACCAAAAAACAACTACATATCACCAGCTACAAAAAGCTCCTAGAGCTGTGCAATATTTCACTTATTCACCAATAATGGCTTCAATGAAAAAGAAACTGCTCACCCTGAGGTCGTGCTGTTTTGTCCACTCCCACACCACCCCCATTCAGAGAATCTATCCCTCATGAAAAGGAGATTGAGCGAGCGTTCTACAGTCTTATTCTCTTCAGCTTGAATAGTGTGGGTCTCTGTTCATTCTTATCTAACGAAAAGAGAAGTTTCTCTAATGGGGTTTGCAGATGCACTAACCTGTGGATATAATGTTAAGTCCTTAAGAGTAGGTTTAACGCCATGTCCATTTAGCATCATGATATTAGTATTTTCCCCTAGGACCTATAACCTGTCTATCTAGCCACAGGATCCTGGCCCCTGAAACAGTGCCAGGCACGGTCTTCAACCTGTAGAGTGGGCAATCGGTCCAAACAGCAGGTGGTTGGTTACTTCCCTGCCGTCCACTCCACTGTCTTGTCCTGTTGCTTATTGTTGCAGCTTGCAGGGTTCACAGCTGGATAAGATTGGTGATTCATTTTATTTTACAGTAGCATGCATAAAACCTTTCAGCACTCTGAAAGCTAACCACCTTTCTAGGGGAGTAGCAGCTAAGTTTCTCTATACTATGTGACTCAAATAAATGTTCTCAAGTTCTGGAGGACAAACAAGAGCATTAGCCATAGTGTGCAATGTTTGGTGATCTATGACATCTTAATTGCCAACACCTCAAATGAAAGTAACTCATTCCTGTCACGAAGGAATGTGTTTGCTATCCTTTGGTATCTGGAGGGGATATTATTGTGTAATTATACGTTAATTTCAGTTTAACTTCTTATGTATGTGCATTTACATGATTTAGGAAGTTTCTACAATAGGAAGGTTCCATGCATCTTTGTTGAAATGTTTTTGCTTTTAGCCATTCTTCCCATCTTCCTTCATCTTCCCTGACTACCCTTCCAACAACCTCCCTATTAAAATCTTCCTTTACCATGATTTTCCTTTAAAACAATGAATTTTATCTCCATTCCTTTGAAATCCTCCTCCAGGTCCCTTATACTTAATGTCTACAGATATTCCAAATGAAGCTCTTCCCCATGTGTCCACGCTAAGAGAGCATCCCTCCATGTGGAATAGGCTCCTGAAATCCATTCGTATACAAGGGATAAATACTGATTTACTACCTGAGGCCCCATAGATTTCCCAGGTCTCCTAACTGACACCCAAATTTAGGGGGGGTCTAGATCAGTCCCATGCTGACCACTCAGCCATCAGTATGGGGTCCATGAGCTCCCCCTTCTTCAGGTCAACAGTTTCTGTGGGTTTCACCAGTCAAGTCTTGACTGCTTTGCTCATCACTACTCCCTCTATGCACTTGGGTTCCAGGAGTTCAGTTCAGTGTTTATCTGTGGGTGTCTGCCTCTACTTCCATAAGCAAATGGATGAAGGCTCTAGGATGACATATAAGGTAGCCATCAATCTCATTATCAGGTGAGGGCATTTAAGGTAGCCTCTCCACTATTGCTTAGATTGCCAGTTTGTGTCATCCTTGTAGATCTCTGGAAATCTCACTAGTGACAGATCTCTCCTCAAACCTATGATGACTCCCTCTATTATGGTATCTCTCATCCTGCTCTCCTCTGTTATTCCCCAGACTCAACCTTCCTTCTCCCCCATGTCCTCCTCACCCCTCCTCTTCTCCCCTTCCCTTTTTCCCGGCTCCCTCTCCTCTCCCCCAATGCTCCCAATCTGTTCAAGAGATCCTGTTACATTTTCAGTGTCTATGCTACTGGTGTTATGTTCATGAAGTGATCTCCTGTGCCAATTCGTACAAGGGTACCTCCCAGTTTCTCTTCTAAGAGGTTCAGTTTGGCTGGGTTTATGTGAAGGTCTTTGATCCATTTGAACTTAAGTTTTGTGCATGGTGATAAACATGGATCTATCTGCAGTCTTCTACATGCCAGCATCCAGTTATGCCAATATCATTTGTTGAAGATGCTTTCTTTTTTTCCGTTGTATAATTTTAACTTCTTTGTCAAAACTCATGTGTTCATAGGTGTGTGGGTTAGTATCAGGGTTTTCAATCCGATTCCATTGGTCTACCTGTCTAATTTTCTGACAATACCAAACTGTTTTCAGGAATATAGCTCTATAACAGAGCTTGAAGTCAGGGATGCTTCCTGAAGTTCCTTTATTATACAGGGTTGTTTTGGTTATTCTGGGTCTTTTGTTTTTCCATATAAAGTTGAGTATTGTTCTTTCAAGGTCTGTGAAGAATTGTGTTGGTATTTTGATGGGGATTGCATTGAATCTGTAGATTGTTTTGGGGAAGATTGCAATTTTTACTATGTTGATCCTACCTGTCCAAAAGAATCAGAGATCTTTCCACTTTCTTGTTTCTTCTTTAGTTTCTTTCTTTAGAAACTCAAAGTTATTGCTATACAGGTCTTTCACTTGTTTGGTTAGCATTACCCCAAGATATTTTATGTTGTTTGTGGCTATTGTAAAGGGCAAATTTTCTCTGATTTCTTTCTCAGCCATTTTATTGTCTGCATATAGTAAAGCTACTGATTTTTTTAGTTAATCTTGAATCCTGCCACTCAACCATTTATTACTTAATAAAATATGACAGATGACAAAAATAAAGTCTACAGCAATTCTGGAGTAAATAAGTACCCAGACTTCCCATGTCCTGCCCCAGGGTCTACTCTGATAAGTAATCTTCATCCCTCATCAAGGGAAACTCCCTTTGCAACAGACGGAGAACTCTACAGAAAACCACAAACAAAACGAGGAGTAATGGATTCCAGTCCTAATGAATACATCTACAAAACACTCCCACACCCAAGGTTCAGTGAATGTTGCAGAAGAAGGGACAGAAAGATTGTTAGAGCTAGAAGGTCATTCATTTTGCTGTAATATTGTGTCTCCTAGGAATGTCAGAAGCTACACTCACAGAAGATCTCATCAGCATTACTGTCCAAATGTGAACTGAACAAGCAGGACACCAATGGACATGCCAAAGTGGATGAGGAAAAGGCCAACAGCCCTCAAGTCTACACAAAAACTGCAGGCAACTGAAGCATGCTGGGCTCAAGAGAAATTATATTCATCGGGGAAGAGCATAACAATTGGATGTCCAGTGTCAAATGATCAGCTTTAAAAACATACATACAAGTACCATTATACAAAATTGAGCAGGTTATATAGTTAAGGATATATATATATATATATGTATATATATAATTACAATAAATGAGAAGAGGTGGCATGAGTTGAAAGAGAGCAAGAAGAGGTATTTTTAAAATGAGAAAAAATAAAACAAAAGTTTTTTAAAAGAAAATCTAGACTATGAAAATCTATGAAATAAGTGACTGTCTTGTTTTTTCTTTATGGTTTCCTGGGCCCCAATGGGTAGACACCTTAAAGTCAGATTCAGAAAGAATGGAAAGGAAGCATATGGGAATACATCTTTCTATTTTCTTATAGTGACTAAGAAGACTGCGTTATTGTTTTAGGAGAGTGTATAAAAGCATTCTTAACACAAACTGTTATGTAAAATGAGAGCCAAAATATTGCTGGAAATCATTATCTATTATCTAGGTAATTACCCACATAGAAGTTAAGTTAATTATATGATTTAAAGTGTTTTTTAAGAAGAACTAATTAACTGTAGTCACATTTTAGGCTGAATGCATGTGGCAAGGAAAAAGTGTATAGCCATGCGCTGCACACTAATATTTCAGCCAATGACAGACAATGTACACCACCATGACCCTGTAAGCTTGCAAAGGAGTTGAAAAGTACAACTAAAATGCCACCTGCTTAGTGGCAGCATCATCATGACTCTTGCACATAGTTCACTACTGTGGCATAAAGAGACCTACTGTGCTGCCTTTTGTATAAAGAGTAGCACATGTAATCGTGTTGCATATGTAATAACGTTATCAGCATCTATGTGCTGGTCCCTTGCAGTTTTATCCCTTTTTTTGGAGTATGTTCTTACACTTAACATTTTTAAAGAAGTTGTATGCAGAACACAATGTATCATGTTCCCCCAGCAGCAGCTTCATGCCACTTATGTATGCTATATCTCATGGCAACACTTAAAAAGCATGTGCAATGATTGGTCTCTGTCATCTAGGGTTTTACAAGGACAGTTAGTAGTGTTTCTAAAAACATAAAATTGCCTTAGGGAGAGATATCTCAGACAGCTACACCTGTTGTTAAGCAATACATTGTGTCTAGAGGGATGAAAAAGGGCCTCAGTATGTCCACCTGGAATTTTCATTGTGGATGCATGTATGTTTATACGTTCTTATGTGTGTATGTGTGTACATTCGGAGGCCAAATATGGGTGCCGGGCGTCTTTCTCATTCATTATCTATTTTATTTTTAAGACAGACTCTCTCATTGAATCTCCAGCTCACAGTTTGTTTAGCCCATGAGGTTCAGGGTTCCTCTTGTCTCAGCTCACCGAGTACTGAATTTATAGGGACTCACTGCCAAGTGCACCATTGTGTGAGGGTCCTGAACAACCAAACTCGATTATTCATGTTTGCACACCAAACGCTTTACCCACTGAAGCATCTCTCAGCCCCCACCTTGAAATTCCTAAGAGGTTTGAATTGAGTATTAAAATATATATTCTGACTGCTCCCATATGGGAAGAGAAAGACCAATGAAGGAACTACAAAGATGATAGAAATAAATTCCCTGACTTTCCATGGGTATAATTTGCTTGTAATTATCTAATGTTTTATGTGTTTAACTGAGAGTGAAGGACACACATTGTGCGTGTTGATAAGGGATTTCACTAGTCTCTGTTGTTTTCTTCACTTTGGTTCTAGTGTTTGTAGCATTGTCTCCTGGCCCTTCATTTCCTGCTGTCTTTTCATCCCGTTCCACTAGCACAGTGTGCTCTTATTTTCCACGGTGCCCTTGCAAATGTAACAGTTTTTGTACTTTCTCTGGGCCACATGCTAGTGTGGGAGAGAATTAAATTTATGGTAAGCAAAATAAGACAAGAAGCTAAATAATAGTTTAGTCACTAAGAACATATGCTTTGGTCAGAGAGGACTGGAATTCAGTTCAGAGTGCCCAAACCACACAGTTCACAAGGGTCTGTAACTCTAGACACCCTCTGCTGTCCTCTGTGGACGCCTGCAACACGTGCATATATACATAACACGGAAAAATGCATGCATGTGTACACACTAAAGGAATCTTTTAGCCGGGCGATGCTGGCACATGCCTTTATTCCCAGCACTCAGGAGGCAGAGGCATGTGGATTTCTGTGAGTTCATCCTGCTCCACAGAACGAGTGCCACGTTAGGCTACAGAGAAACCCTGTCTCAGAAAACAAAAACAAAAACAAACAAAAAAAAACAATAACAACAAAAATGAAAGAAAAGAAAAAGAAGGAAATCTTTTTAAAGACATTTTAAAAAGAAATACAAATAATATTCTATGTCAGTGTTTTGAAGCCTAACCCCTAGATCCCAAAATGGAAATACAGGAAATCTATATTATAAAAAAATCCCTCAACAATAAGAGCTAAGATAACTCTCTACTTAGTTTCAAGTTTCTTTTATCTCCCTACTCCCCTTTTCCTTTGTTGACAGTCCTAGCTTCAAAGACTTGGGTTTTTCTAAAACATTTTGGATTGTAATGTCAGTAGATTCCAAGATAAATTAAGGAACATTCTCAGGCAAATACGGTGAGTTCCTTCTCTCCTTTGCCAGCCTTTTGAGACAACCAGGTTCAGAATTAAAATCCATCTATATTCTTTACCTAGTCATCTTTCGGCACCACGCTGCCCACAACTACTCACTACCTGTTTTTCTATGTTAGTTGTCTCTGCATGGGGAGAGGAGGCAATCAGAATAAAGTTGATATAGGACATTTAATTAATTACTCCAAAGATGGAAAGACTGACATGCAAAGCAGTGATCAGACATAATCACAAATGAGAACTTTTCTATAAAAGATAGACTACCAATGTCAGTGACACCTTTCATGGGCTGACTTCACAGTGCATGCTTGCTATGGTGTTCTGAATGATAGAGAGAATAATCTACCATAGCTGTGCTTTTGGATTTTCAGTTTTGACAGAAACATTAAGTTAGGGAGAAAATGAAGGAGAAGAAGAAGGAGGAGGAAGAGGAGGAGGACAATAGTAACCTTTATTGAAAGTTGATTACATTTCAGCTGTTTTCAACAACACAATTCTATGTTACTTTTCTGTTTTCTCTGCATGCAGACTTAGGGGGACCAGCCCATGTGCAGACAAGGGGCCTCAGATGACTTTTTGAGACAAACATGTTTGAATCTGCAATGAAAAGGGCACCTCCATTAGCACCTCACTGAGCTCACACAGCACCTCAAATTTTACAAATGTGATCTACATTGCAAATGATCTCCCATCAGTTTCTTCACATTATTTATATTTTTCCAAGTATTACATCAGCCTGCCCATTGGCAGACTCTCTCACAAGGACTATTTATTTGAGATTAGCAGCCATACAAACAACTGAAAGAGTTACAGTATGAAAAAGATTTAATAAGTCTGTCAATTAGCAATAAAGGAAAGCATGAGTGAAACAAATAAATCATATCCCATTGACGGATAAGCTATTAAATAGCTGTCTCTCATTATAGTCTCTTTTCTTAACAGAGCTCATGATAAATTCCATCTGGAGAAACAAAGGAAGATCCAATGACTTTCACAAGCTTAGATATCTACTGATGAAGGAAAAATCATTGATGGTGATAGGCTATCACTGCTTCCTCTGTTCCTCAAGTGTCTAGTAAAAACAAGTTCGCGGGCATCGCACCCTCCCTTGTGTTCACCCTCAAAGCCTTAGCATCCTATTTGAGCTTACCCACTGACTAAGTCCAGATCAAATCCTGTATGAGATTTTGCTGATTCTGGCTCCAGACAGCATCCATGATGTGTTCTGTTCATATCTAACTTTTCAACTCTGCCTCGCTATTCTGTTCAGTGCCATCTCCCACACTGAACATACAATGACTTATTTACCGTCATCTTTGCTGTTTGAGAATCTCACCAGGTGTTCCAAGCAGCTGGTAAGTCAGGGCCTTTCATGCCAATTTTAGGTGCTTCTGGGGATTGCCACACTCCTAGAGGACTTTTCAAGGACCCAGAAAAACCTTCCATCATCGTGTTCTCCCCTCCAGAGCAAAGTGCTTAACTTACTATCTAATTAATTAAACCCTGGGTAACTTTGATACAACTATACTGACCCCCTCCTCCTTGTTAGACAGACATCTAATTCAGGTTGCCTCTCCTGACTATTACCTCTACAGAAGATACTCTCCTCTATAATATGAACACAAGTCACGCTCTCACTGACTTATAATCCTTGTTTACTGTTATCTGTCCCATAAAGCTCATCCTGACCCCAACTACTGCATAATTTTCTTCCTGGTTACATCCTACCCCCAAAGCCCTCCACAAATGCAGATTGTTGTCTCTTTATTTTATGTCCACATACCATACTTCTAGCAGACTTTCAGATAGGTTGAACTACCTAGAAGACGTTCAGACCACCTGAGCTACATAGAAAAGTGCCTTTAGCTGGGCCGTGGTGGCTCACGCCTTTAATCCCAGCACTCGGGAGGCAGAGGCAGGGGGATCGCTCTGAGTTCGAGGCCGGGCTGGACTGATAGCCTCCAAAACAATACAGAGAAACCCTGTCTCGTAAAAACCAAACAAAGTTCAACAAGAAAAGTGCCTTTAAACTATTCATTCAGCTGCCTACAGGTTGTGTAGCGTGCTTCAGGCTCCTAGCTTTCATTAGCATTCACCCATGTGTCTTAGAGTAATCTCTGCTTCTGGAAGTAACTACATTAAAACCCGTTGGTTCCCAAAGTTGGATTTTGACTGTATTCTTATTTTAGGTTTGTCATTGGTACCTATATGAGGTGAGCAGGCATATGTTCAACTCTCCCCAGGAAGCAAGTCACACAACTCAGAACCAATTTGCATTATTTTTTTATCGCTTCTTTGTGGATTTCACAGCCTGCATCCTGATCCCATTCATATCCCCATCACTTTGTATCTGCCCTCTGCCCTTGCAACCTCCCCTCACCCCCAAATAAAAGAAAAGAAGTCTCACATGTAAATATACACTCACACTGGAAGTCTGAGGTTACAGATTACCAGAATGTTTGAGACTCTGGATTCCATTCCCAGCATGTGGAAAATAAAGTAAATAAACAAAGTAAATAAAATAAAGTAAATAAACAAACATAGGTCTTACTATATTGCAAGTTATCTCTCAATAATTTGATTAATATATTTTCATACAACTCATTACATTAATCAATTCTTTATTATATTTAATACATAGACTTCCCAAGCCCAAGAGATGTATGACATAGTATATCTTCTGATTTAAAAGGAAAATTCCTCTTTTCTTCCTGGGAACCTGCAGGGACATGACTCGTTTATTTATTTATTTATCAAATTTTTACTGAACCCCCATGGGGTGATTGCATTTGAGCACTGGGGCTACATAACAAAGCCCTGTTCTCATTTGGACAAACGGAATGAATTTCTAGTCCCTTGTTTCTGCCTCCAAAGTTCCAGGATTACCCTAAACCACATCAAGTCACTATTTTTATTTTTAAAAAAAGACCTAGCTCTGGGACTTAGATTTGAGTATTTAACCCGGAGTAAGCTAGCCAAATACTTACGGCTAGACAAGTCACAGACCCTGGAGGAGAAACTATTCCCACCATCTTATGAAAGTGATACAGCTGCTAAATACCTGTTGCCCACAGATATGTGTAGTTCTTGCCTTTCATCATAGAAGCTCCATTTACAGCAGTTGAAGACATCTACAGGGATCCACAGTTGTTCAAACTGCAGAGAATAAGTAACCATGAGCTACCCAGTCTTAGTGCATCTGTAACACAACCCACATGCTTAAGTCTCCATTGCAGAAGAGAGGATGGAACAGGACATATGCTGTGAGAAAACCTTCTCTAGATATGGCAAGGATGCTGCACTTAAGGCATTTCAACAATGTGGTTGCCTAAGCAAGACCTGCACGATGACCACATCAATTGACAAGCCAACCAAGGTAGGGGAAATTGCACAAAGCCACACCCCTAGAAAAAGGACTAAGGGCAATCAATGACTACTGAGAGAGGAAACAAAATGAAACTTTTTTTTTCAAGAAGGAGACTCTGCTGTACAGCAATTTCCTCCAAGATAAAACTGTCCATCTTAGAGAGAAGTTCAATAAGGAGGACACAGAAAATTCTCAAAGGAGATGATTCATGCCATCATGCAGAGAAATTCATTAATCTCAAGGAGTAAACAACTCAAGTGCTTAGAAAATGCTTGGAACTGAACATGTACACTAGTTTCTCCCTCCCCAACTGCTGAGAGATGTTCTCTGAAGTGCCTGAAAGAGATTCAGACAAACTGAGCCACCTTGAAAAGATAGAGGCCCCCAGAATTACCTGGAAAACTGACCAACCTGTTGAAGAGTTTGAAAGTTAGGTAGTGTGCTCAAGGCTTCCAACTTCTTCACCCATGCAAAGTAATGTTTGTTTGTTTGTTTGTTTGTTTCGTGTGTGTGTGTGTGTGTGTGTGTGTGTGTGTGTGTGTGAGTGAGTGAGAGAGAGAGAGAGAGAGAGAGAGAGAGAGAGAGAGAGAGAGAGAGAGAGAGAGAGAGAGATACAGCTCACTTTGGGTCACTTCTGTTCCTATAGGTAACCTCAATAAACTCATTTGTTCACCAAGAAGCAGTTTGATATTATCTTTGCTTTGATCTGTTGTTGGTTTCCTATCTAGAGTGAATAGGTATTTGTTCCCATCTCCCCAGAAATAATGTAACGCAATAAAGCATTAGGCAGAGTTTCTCAGCCACTCCCAAAATCACCAACATGGAAACTTAATATTACTTGTAAATGCTAGGCTTATAGCTCAGGCTTATTACTAACTAGCTCTTAAAATTTAAATTAGCCCATTTCGGTTAATCTACTTGGAATTGGAGGTTTTTCTCTGTCCTACTGGTCTCCGTGGACCAGCTTCTCTCCTACTCATAGGTCCCTGCAGCCTCTTTAAATAACATTGTTTGCCCAATGACTCAGGTTTATGGCTGGCTAGCTCTCTCTTATAAATAAACCAATTTTTAATAATATGTCTATCACCACTTGGCCGTGGTCTACCTACCAGTAAAGTTCTGGCATCTTACCACTTCAGCAGCTATATGGCCTCTCCTGGACTCCACTTTCTTTCTTTTTCTATCTGTTTGGATTTTCTGCCTACTTATATTCTGCTTGGCCACTGGCCAAATCAGCTTTATTTATTTATTAATCAATAAAAACAGTCATTTTCTTTTTTTTAAATTTTTTAATTTTAATTATAAATAGCTTGTTTTACATGTCAATCCCAGTTCTCTCTCCCTCCCCTCCTCTCTCACCCCCCATCCCCCCTGCAGCCTCCCACCCTATTGCCAATTCCTTCCACATAGGGGATATCTAGAGTCTTTCATTTCACTCAGGGTAGGGTCCAGGCACTCCCCTAAGAGTCCAGGCTGAGAGAGCATCCCTCTTTGTGCTATGGGCACACGATGACTGTTTGTATTCCAGGGATAAACACTGATCCACTGCTCAGGATTCCATAGGTTGTCCAGGCCTCCTCACTGACACTCACATTTGGGGGGTCCGGATCAGTCCCATGCTGGCCTCCCCGCTGTCGGTCTGAGGTCCAAGAGCTCTCCCCTGTTCAGATCAGCAAAGACAGCCATTTTCACAGCATACAGAAGGGCATCCCATATCATCTACATTCTGCCACATGGTAATACCTCTCTGTTATCTTGCACCTCTCACTTCCTCTCTGAGTCTGGCTGGCAACTCCTCTGACTCTGCCCTTCTTCCCACCATTCTCTCTGGCCCTAAAATCCTGCCTAGCTATGAATCAATCGGCTTTTCATTAACAATGAGACTAACCCATTTTCACAATGTGCAGAAGGGTTATTTCACAGTGCAGACCCATGACAGTTTAACCAAATCCAAGTAGTCAGCCCTAAATACATGTACATGCTAGCAACACTACATGAATTTAACATGTTTTATATAGTTATATACAACAATAATCTTCACAGAAGCAGTCAGGAATCTGTCAAGGAGTTAAGTGAGAAGGAAAGAGTTGAAGGAGAATTGGTAAGCTTGGAAAGGATGTAAAAACAGTATACCCATGTATAAATTCACAAAAATATTTTAAAAACCGTAATTACAGTAGTCTAAAGCCCCACCCAGGTGTGCCAGGTATTGAAAAGAAGACATTAATTTGAAATTTAAATAGAGGCTGTAAGCACGCCTATGAAGGGCCAGATATTTTTCAACTTATCTTTTTGCCTTAAGCAAATGTTAACATCTGTGAATACCTTCTCATTTGAAGGAAGCTGCTCCTTGTCTTTCTCCAGTTAAAAGATGATGACATTTTGAAATTTTGAGAAAAATTAGTGCAGCAAGTAAAATCATTGTGGAAAAGTAAATATCATCCCATAGTAAGTCTGAAAGACAGTCAAATATCGGTTGATCTACTAGGCTGACAGTCAAATGTCAGAATGAGTAGATTTTGCTTGGGAAGTAACTACTCAATCATCACACTTGTAGGAACAAGTGTTGCTGGTCTATGGATAGCAGCTTCATTCTGGGAACAAGGGACTTACGGGAGTGTCTTTCTTACTTCAAAGGCCAGACTTACTCAGTCTCAAGCTCCCAGGCCCCAAAACTTCCTTCTCAGAAGAGAGCCTTCCAGGTCCATCAGAACCAGGAAATCCTATTGCTGCAGGATATGATCACTGGGGCACAGAGACTCCCACAATCATACACGCAGCAGGAAGTGTTCTTGTTACTGACTTGGTATGCAATTGCAACCGTGTTCGCTATTCTTAGGACAGTTGCATATCATGCTGTTGCATTTCAATCTTGAATTACTGGACCACACGATCTGTTAAATCCACATAGAACAGCTCCCTGTACAGCTTTCTGACGTCAGCTTTGTGTTCCTATAGCTCAATCTTTGGTTTCCTTCAAACCAATTTCAATTGAGTTTCCTTACTCTGATTTTCTGAAATAGACTAAAATAGCATCACTGTGCTGCAAATCTAAGAAAATAATCCAGTTTCTTGCAGGATAATTCTTTCCCTTTCTTACTTTTACCTAAAAAAAAAATCCAACTCACACTAAAATCAATCGGTTCTGAACTTGCTGTTAATCCCCATTCTTCTAGACCCAGGCACATTTTTAATGTCACTTATTTCTTATTTTGGATTTTAAATTTTTTAATACCAACTATAGACTTCTCACCTTCACTGCCTTTAAAACCCAATTAAATGATTATTATTTCCTCATATCTAAAGAGTGCGACATTAACTCCATCTAGGATTAAGGTCACTCTGCTCACCAAGCTGCACCTCATGTGTCCTGAGAAGTTGCAAGTATACTTGCCGTTTAAAAAGTAGTCATAGTTTAAACTTTCTTCAGGTGCAGCATGCTTAAAAGAATTTTATCAAATCCTTCTTATAATTTGAATTTCATAACCTAATCATCTTCCTTGTGAATTCTAATCTTAACATATTGTGTTTCTGTAAAAAGAGGCCCATCTGTATTTAATCTGCAAAGTCCCCAGTGGTTTGTGAATCACTGAGGCTAAAGGCTTAGGTCCTCATCCCAGCTCAGTATTATTCTACTCTGTTCACAGCACAGGGTTCAGACTGTTTGGGGGTTTTTGGTTTTGGGTTTTTTTTTAAATTTTTTTGTCTCTTAGTCCCTTCACTTTAGCCAAAACTACAGACTGCAAAGGCATGTGTTTGTGACATCTATCCATGAGTACTTTCTATATTTGAAATCAAAACAAAGACAATTTAAGAGTATACATTTACTAATAGATTTTATTTTTACAAGACAGGGTTTCTCTGTATTGTTTCGAGGCTGTCGGTCCAGCCCAGCCTCGAACTCACAGAGATCCGCCTGCCTCTGCCTCCCGAGTGCTGGGATTAAAGGCATGCGCCACCACTGCCCGGCTCATTTACTAATAGATTAAAACAACAACAAAGCACTACACATTAACACGGAAAGCAGCTTAATGACACAATGATATTTTCTAAGCTACAATAATTAGTGAGAACAGAAGCATGGTTCTACACTTTTGCTTATGTCCTGGTAATAAAAGTCAGAGGCAATGGCATACATGCTTCTGAATCCAATGGTGACCCATGGTATCATGCCACATGTCTTCTACATAACTCAGCTGGACACTTCTGAGAGAATAGGAAATGTCAAGTGTCATTCTAACAAAGAACTTTTGAAACTGAGACGCTTAAAGAAGATGTTGAAAATCCCTCAGATCACAGCAGGACTTTTTTTGGCACAAGGTATGTGAGTCATATAAACTGGAGGACTTCTTATAAACCCATTTTCTGTTACTAGTGAGACATCTGTCCCAAAAACTGGCATTTTGTAAGAGAAGATGTGTATGGTCAATAGCAGGCCCAGAGCTCACATCTGTTGATGGTATGGCAGAGTCTTAGAGTAGCTCAGAATGTTTCCCAGCAGAAAACTGAATACATGTTCCCTCTCCTGTTTCTGTCTCTCTTTTTGAAACGCATCCAGAAGGTGTTCATGAGACCCTTCCGCCATAACCATATTTGAGTCTAAACATCTTCCACAGGCCTCTCCTCTGAATACCTTAGTCAGAGGGTTTCTCCCCTCCTAATGCCCCATAATAGTCATTACTTTTCCACGTGAACTTTGGGAAACACATTGAAGCCTTTTTCAGACCATAACAAGTACCTAAGAAATCAAAGACATCTTTTTCTTGCGTTCTTGCCTTTTTGTGTAGCGAAGGCCACCCACTCCTAGAAAATGCAATCCTGTCTAATGCTATCCTGTGGCGGTTAGAAGAAGAATGTGCCCCTGGGCTCATCTTTTTGAGCGCTTGGTCCCCAGCTTGTGGAACTGTTTGGGAAGAGTTAGAAGATTAAGCCTTGGCAGAGAAGGTGTGTCACTGGGAGGTGAGCTTTGAAGGTTCGAAAGCCCATACTACTCCCAACCGCATCTCTTCCTCCCTGCCTCATGCTTGTGAATGCAAGCGCTCAGCTTTCACTTCAGCATCCTCTCCTGACTGCTGCCATGCTCGGAACCCTTATGGTCATATAGACTCACCATCAGAACCTGTAAGCCTGCAAGAAACTTTCTTCTATAAGTTAATTTTCTCATGGCTATGACCAAAATACCTCACAAAAGCAGCTCAGGAAAGAGTGTGTTTATTTTGGCTCGTAGTCTTAGGGTACAGTGTATCATGAATGATAAGGCATGGCAACGGGAGAATGAAAGGACTAGTCCATTCACATAAGGTCAGAATCAGAGAGAGGTGAATACTCATACATCTCTCACTTATCACTCAGTCTGAGGTCCTGTGTTGTGTGAAGAGACATGAACAAATGTCTGCTCATTGCAGATAGGGACCCAAAGACAAACAAAAGTAAGGGAACCCCCGAAGTCCAACTTGGTGAACCAGTAAGTTTTATTAAGGTTACTTACAGGGGCAACAATCATTCACAGACAGGTGTACACCAGCAGCTCACCCCAGCGTGAGTGACAGCTCACAAAATCTGGAACCCTAGAGCACACTTCACAACCTTGAAGGCTTGAAGACTTCCAGACAGCTGAGGTGCTGGGAGCCTCTTTCAGGTCGTGCAACTGCCTCCCTCTTCCAGGTGGCTTGAATGGGTGGTCATTCGGGCAGCTCCATGTGTCCTAGCCTATTCTAGGCATCTCAGTTTGTCTAAGCATGTCTCTCAGCAGTCTTCTGCGTCTTTACTAGCAAGGGGAGGGAGGACCTCAGTGAATCTAGTCAGTTTCAGCGACTTCCAAGGCCCTCCAGTTGCTTCCTTTCTGACTTCAGGGAGCTTCCCTGCAGAATGAAAGGCTGCACCATCCCTTAGATTATACTGTCTGACTGATCTCCTCTCCAAGACAGAAGGTTAGTCTCAGGAGAAATTCCCACACAACACTCTCACTCATGGAAGTGTACCACCGACATTCAGGCCGGGGCTCCTCAGTTTAACCTCAGTTAAACAGTTAAACTTCTCTGGATACTTCCTCACAGGCACGCCCAGAAGGCTGTATCCTGGCTAATTCCTAATCCTGCCGTGTTGACAATCAAGATGAACTCTCCCATTCCCTTCCCACCACATAATAGGGTGAGATTCTTCCCTCCCAGCTTTGATCATACTGGAGATTCACGTCTTACACAGTGAATACAAACATCAAACACACCAGGAAGGAAGCAAGGACACAAGCAGAAACCCAACACAAAGGATCTGCTTCTAAAGAAATCTTCAAGGTGTTGAGTTTTCCTAAATTTCTATTCACGAATCTTCAAGATGAAATTGCAATCTTCCCTCATATTTTTTTTCACTGAAGCTTTGTTATTTGCTATGGAAACCGAAAACACCTGAATAAACTACCTTACAATTTCAATGTGATGTTTTTCTGGAATGATATGTCTTATTCCTATCTCAAGTGTAAATTGGATACTTTTCAGGTTTCTGGCTTCAGACAGTATATAGCACTTTAAGACAGGAGGGATTTATATATTTTGAGATGGAGGAGATGGCTCTCATGTACAGGTTCTGTTTGGGCTAAGTATGTGCCTGTAATCCTCTCCCGATCACAAATTATTTTATTTAGTTAGTTATTTAGTGTTCATGCTGTGGTTTATAAGTGCATGCTGCTTACATATGTTTGTATGGGTGAGGGGCTGTGCACACATGGAGGCCAGAGAAAGATATTGAATCATCTGCTTTATCATTCTTTTCTTTGCATTGTCCTCTTAAGAGTCTCTCACTGTGCCTGGAGTTAATATGGTAGCCAGCAAACTCCATACATCCTCTCCCCTACTCAGAAAGCACTGGAGTTACAGATGTAAGTGAGGCCTTTCCTGGCACACTTTTTTTTTTACTTTGGTGTGGGGTATTTGAACTCAGGTCCTCATGGTGGCACATCCAGTGTTCTTACCCACTGAGCCATCTTTCTCCCTTTAGAGCAACTTCAGTCCTAGGAAAGGTAGTTATTTTAATCAGGGTTTCTGTTGCTGTGAAGAGTCACCATGACCACAGCAACTCTTATGAAGGAAACCATTTAACTGGGTGGCTTACAGTTTCAGAGGTTCAGTCCATCATCATCATGGCGGGACAGGGTGGCATGCAGGCAGATGTGTTGCTGGAGAAGGAGCTAAGAGCATACAAGGAGCCACATCTTGATCTGCATATCCGAGGAAGTAGTCTGAGGCACTGGGTGTGACTTGAGAATCTATAAGACCTCAAAGCCCTCCCCCAGAGTGACACCCTTCTTCCAACAAGTCCATACCTACTCCAACCAAACCTCACCTCCTAATAATGCACTCCTTATGAGCTTATGGGGGCTAAATACATTCAAACTACCACAGTAGTACAAGTCTTGAAAAATCCATTTCTCTACTGATTTTCTTTCCTGAAACTACTGTGGAGGACAATGCCCAGGGGTGTCGGCCTTCTTTCTGTCCAAGTTCTTCTGTTTATAGAATACATAGACACAGTCACTCAGCAAAGAAAGTTTTACTTAAGTGCTCCAGGTGATCTCTTAGGTATTTGGGCTGAGGACGGTGGTGATTCCATGTGGAAGTGTGGGTTAGGGCATGTTAATGAGATGCTTTTTTTAGGATGAGTTGACTAGTTATATCCTCCTTCAATGTAAACTAGGTCTTGAAGTCCCATCAGCCAGAATCTAACAGATGGTGGTTAAGGCCAGAAGTCACGCACACTGAAGCCACTTTCCTTTTGAATTTGCTCTGGCTCGTTTAGTGCCATCTGTGGAGTCATACAACATCCTCTACTATGGTTTCAGGGATTGATATAGGCTCTAGGGTCTGTGGCATTGCCTGTGGTTTTGAAGATCTGGGAGAGTATAAGAGAGGGCACCAACACTCCTTTTTTTATTAGAGAAGGAGACTTGTTTTGTTTTGCTTTGTTTCTACTTCAAGCTTGCTTCACATGTCAATCCCAGTTCCCTCTCCCTCCCCTCAATCCCCACCAGCTCCCCCAGTCCCCCACCAATCCCCATTCCATTCCCCAGGAAGGGTAAGACCATCTGTGGGGGACCCCCAGAGTCTGCCATTTCCTCCTGGGCAGGACTCAGGTCCTTCTCGAAGAGATTCAGACTGAAAGAACATCCCTCACTGTGGGAGGGGGACCCAAAGTCCATCTGTATGCCTGGGACAAACACCAATCCACTGCCCTAGGCCCCACAGATTGTCCAGACCTCCTCATTTACACCCACATTCAGGGGGTCTGGGTCAGTCCCTTGCTGGTCTCCCAGCCATCAGACGGATGTACAAGAGCTTCCCTAGAGGAGGACATTTGTAACTTGTCTCTTTAAGTTTCATAACAATAAGATTTAATTAAGGTGTGTGCTCAAGAACCTTTTCTAAAATCAAACATCACAGTGAGAATTTCACTTGTTTTTTTAAAAATATTTAAATTTATAATATGTTTCTCTGCATATGAATGTTTTGCCACCATGTATATCTGTTTGTCATGTGTGTGCCTGGTGCCTGTAGAGGCCAGAAGAGGGCATTGGATCCCCTGAAAGTGGAGTTACAGGTGGCTGTGAGCCACCATGTGGGTGTTGGTAATTGAACCTTGTTCCTCTCCAAGAGCAGCCAGTATTCTTAACCACATAGTCATTTCCCCAGTCCCAGGAATTCTCCCAATTATGTTCTTCACAGAATGAAGAGTGATGACTGCTTTTTAAGAAATTCTCCGTATGTGTTCGAATGAGAATGGCAGAGCAACTGAGAAGGGGAAAGAGTACATGCTGTTAAAATGGAGAGGCTATGTACAAAAGATCAGCGATTCCAGCTCACTCAGGCCATGCCCTGGTTTAGGCCAAGACAAGCCAATCTTTGGCTGAGCAGTTTGCTGTATACATTATATTTAGAATCCTTAGTTTGCTTGCTTTTTGTGCATGTTTTTAAGCAGATTAGAAGTACAACTGATATGCCCAGAGGTATTATAAAAGCCAAGATAGTGGATTAATGCCTGTGCTAGTGGGTATTTGTCATCTTGGCACAAACCTAGACATATTTGTGAATCACAAATGAAGAATTTTCTCTATCAAATTGGCCTTTAGAAGTCTGTGGGGGCATTACGTTAGCTGCTGGTGGATGAGAGGGGATCTATCCCAGTGTAACCAAAGCCTTTGCAGTGATTCTGGACTGGGTATGAAATGGGCTGAACAAGCCATGAGGAGTGAGGCAGTAACCATCACACGATCATCCTCATTGCTTTAGCTCCTGCCTCTTTGCAGCCTTGAGTTCCTGCCCTGGCTTCCAAAAGTTGCATTAGACAGAGATGCTTCCTTGAACTTTTTATGATGGAGACAGAATTTTCAGAATCTAAGCTGATTTCTAGTTAAATAAGAAAATGTTTAAATATGGGTCTGACACCCATGTTGAAACGTATAGCTGGAGACAAGGGCTCAGACAACAAAACAAGTCAGGTCTTTTCTACTGTACTCTCAACTGTCTTATGTGATAAGCAACTAGCTGGCCTAATGCATTCATTAGCAGTATCAACACCATGGTTTAGAAAGACCCTCCTATGGCCATTTCAATGGAAAATAGCAATCTTTTTATTTTTCCTCATTCCTACTCATAACAATATCCTTTCCACGTATTATAGTAATTTCAACAGTATACTGAGAAACTGAGATTCCGGAGGTAAGGCTTCAGCAGTTTTAACTTAGCAAACTAAAGTTTGAAGATGAGAAACCATACACAAAAGGGGGAAACTTATCTCCCAGAAAGCCTGTGTTTTCTTCACAATATTTGCATTGTATTCAGAAGTTTTGAGAAAGAGAAGCCAGAGTGTTTTGATTAATCACACAAAATATAAGAGATGGCAGAGTTAGCCAGAGGAAAACTGAATATATGAAACATTCCAAATGTGCTGCAAAACACCAAATATTGATGTATCCTCAACATTCTCAGCATGTCTAGGTTTTGAATGAGCATTCTATTTTCTTGTCAGGGATTCAGAATTCCACTGCTCCTGTTGAGCAACGAGGGAAAATCGTGCCAACTGGGAGAAAGCTTTATTTTAAGGTTGAAGGCAGGGAACAAACACTAAGAAGACAATTGTACACCTGTTTTCAAGAGGAAAAAAGGCATCTCAAATCTGCTTTGCTTTTGAAAATTTGGCCAAGGAGTATATTTCAAAGGCCCAATAGCCCATAACATTATTCCCAGGGCTCTGTGCTCTCTGCCTAATTGGGCTTCTACACATTTGCATAAGTATGATACTTACTTCATGATTAATGCATAAGACCCAGCATGGAGCCGGTATCAATTCATCTGGGGAGGCTCTCCCCCCACTGAAAACAATCATTGTGCCTAAAATACAATCCATCATATTTGTAGGTATGACTACATTGCAGAATATCAAACTACATGAATGCCATGGCCAAACCTTTCCAGGAAGAAGTTTTATTACAAGTGTCCACAACATAGCTGCCAGGGGAAATCGCTGGTGCCAGAAAAAAAAGTTTATTTACAAATTGAAAGGGCAAGGACATAGACTCTTCCTATTTGGACCAGCAACTGAATAGAAAGGTGTAGATTATTAAAATAGCCACTTTATGATCATTTCTGAATTACAAAGTAAACGATATTTCTCACTCAGCACCTTCAAACACCAAACAAGAGCAATGATGCTTCTGCAAGAAGAACTCCACAAGTAAGGGAATAGCTATGAATGGTTGAACTTCAGGAGAAAATGAAAGCTAGCTGAGATGGGCTATCACACAATTGCATGCAAGCCTCAGTGTGAATTCAGGTGTTCTGGCCACATTGCTAGCACCTTCTTTGCTAGTTGTGTTGCTACATTGGGCAGGAATTCACTCCCCACAGAGAAAGACAGGACAATGAAGTTCACCAACACATCTATGGATGTAAATGCAGAAGACCTTTTAAGAGACATACTTCAGATTGGATTTTTTCCACTCTTCTTTTTAAAATCAAATTTATGTATCCTATGTTTTTTCTCACACCATGTTTCTTTATTATTATTATTATTTATTTTTAAGTTTAAATTTAGGTTAGAAACAAGGTTGCTTCACAAGTCAGTTCCAGGTCCCTCTCCCTTTCCCTCCCCTCCTCCCGTGCCCTCCCCCTAACCCCCCCATTATCCCCTCATTTCCTCAGGGAGGGTGAGGCCCTCCATGGGGGTGTCCATAGTCTGTCATTTCTTTCAGGGCAGGGCCTAGACCCTCCCCCAAAAATTCAGGGTGAGAGTGTATCTCACATTGTTGGATGGGAGTCCAAAGTCCATGTGTATATTCGGGATGAGTACTGGTCTACTGCCCAAGGCTTAATAGATTACCTAGGCCTCCTCACTGACACCCACATTCAGGGGGTCTTGATCAGTCCCATGCTGGATTCCCAGGCTGATGCCTGGGATTCAAGAGTTAACCTTTGTCTGGTCAGCTGTTTCTGGGGGTTAAACCAACCCAGTCTTAATCCCTTTGGTCATCAGTCCTCCCTCTCTGTTACTGGCTTTCTTGAGTTCAGCTCAGTACTTAACCAAGGGAGTCTGCCTCTTCTTTGATCAGCCACTGAATGAAGTTTCTGTTTCCCAGACTCTCTGGCCATGGAATTGTAGGCTGGCACTCCCCAGATCTATGTCTAAAATCCATATAGGAGAGAGTACATGCCATGTTTCTCTTTTTGTGACTGTGTTACCTCACTCAGAATGGTTTCTTCTAGTGTCATCCATTTGCCTGCAAATCTCAGGATTCCATTGTTTTTTTTCTGCTGAATAGTACTCCATTGTGTAAATATACCACATTTTCTCTATCCACTCTTTGGCTGAGGGGCATCTAGGTTGCATCCATGTTCTGGCTATTACAAATAATGCTGCTATGAACATAGTGGAACAGACATCCTTGTTGTATGAATGGGCAACTTTTGGATATATGCCAAAGAGTGGAGTTGCTGCGTCTTGTGGTAGATTTATTCCCATTTTTCTGAGGAATCTCCATACTGATTTCCAAAGTGGCTGAACAAGTTGGCACTCCCACCAGCAATGGAGGAGTGTTCCCCTTTCATCACATCCTCTCCAGCATAAATTGTCATTGGTGTTTTTTATTTTAGCCATTATGACAGGAGTGAGATGGCATCTCAGAGTTGTTTTGATTTGCATTTCCCGGATGGCTAAGGATGTTGAGCACTTTCTCATGTGCCTCTCAGCCATTTTAGACTCCTCTATTGAAAATGCTCTATTTAGTTCTGCAGCCCACCTTTTAATTGGAACCTTTGGTGTTTTGGAGACTTGCTTCTTGAGTTCTTTGTAAATTTCGGAGATCAACCCTCTGTCAGATGTGGGATTAGTGAATATTTTTTTCCCATTCTGTGGGCTGCCCTTTGTCTTGCTGACTGTGTCCTTTGCCTTACAGAAGCTTCTCAGTTTCAGGAGGTCCCATTTATTAATTGTTGATCTCACTGTCTGTGCTACTGGTGTTATGTTCAGGAAGCTGTCTCCTGTACCAATTCGTTCAAGGGTACCACCCACTTTTCCTTCTAAGAGGTTCAGTGTGGCTTGATTTATGTTGAGGTCTTCGATCCATTTGGACTTAAGTTTTGTGCATGGCGATAAACATGGATCGATCCGCATTCTTCTACATGCCAGTCTCCAGTTATGCCAGCACCATTTGTTGAAGATGCTTTCTTTATTCCATTGTATATTTTTAGCTTCTTTGTCAAAGATCAGATGTTCATACGTGTGTGGTTTAATACCAGGGTTTTCAATTCGATTCCATTGGTCTACCTGTCTATTTTTGTGCCAATACCAAGCTGTTTTCAGGACTATAGCTCTATAATAGAGCTTGAAGTCAGGGATGGTGATGCCTCCGAACATTGCCTTGTTGAACAGGGTTGTTTTGGCTATCCTGGGTCTTTTGTTTTTCCATACAAAATTGATTATTGTTCTTTCAAGGTTTCTTGATCCTATTCATTTCCTGTCCCTTTGCATCTGTCCTCCAACCTTGCAAACCCTGTCCCCCGAATGAAACAAAACTCAAGAGAAAAAATGAAGAAAACAAAATGAGAAAAATAAAAAATGAAAAGGGAAGGAATTACAAATCTCATCATGGAAGCGGCAGTGTCACCCAACAAGTCATATTATATACTTCTTTGTTCATATATCACTACTTGCAAGTGTTGATTGCAATGAGTTTGAGTTGGTCTGGTTTGAGGCCCCTGGTCTCTGCTTCACATTTGATGATGGGCCCCTATAGAGACTCCTCATGGATATCCTGTTTTTGCCCTGTGTCATGGAGATCCTGCAGGTCTGTGGGTCAGGTCCATTCAGGTGCTCCAATAGTTCATAGACGGGTTGGATATTGGGTTGGGTCAAATCATAACTCTGGGACTGAGCCTGGGCAGCTGTAGAATTGGTCTGCCAGATGGGAAATGAGGACAGCTGTCCCATGGTCACAACTTACGGGCTCACCTACACCTGTGCTAACAGTGTTGGTTCAATTATGCTGCCCTGGAGAATGGCAGGACTTGCTCTCCAGAGTGTTGCAGCTAGTTGCATTCAGGGTTTGCTCTCCTACTCTTATAGCCATCTCTCCCAACAGCCTGCATCCTTGATGGATGGAGATGGTTGAAGAGGAGAGAGGCAGTTACTACTCCACTGCCCTTGTCAGCACAGAACAGATGAGTAATAGGGACAGCTGTCGCATGCTCCTGATTTCAGTTCTGGCTCACCCACTCCTCTGCTAACAGTGTTAGTTCTGTTGTGCTGCTCTGGCTGAGTACAGTGACTGCTCTCCCAAGTTTTGCAGCTGGTGGGGGTCAGAGATAGCTCTCCCACACTTTTGACCATAGGGAAACTCAATACTGGGTCTATTAATCCTCAGTAGACAAAACCACACCACAGTTATCCTCCCAGCAAAACTCTTTCTCTCCTGGATTCATCTCATATTAAATTTCTTATTCCAGAGCATATACACTTTCTACCTTAATGTAATGTTTGTTTTCAAATACTGATGTGACTATCTAGGTATCTGTACACATATCTACACATACATAATAAATTACTATATTTTGAAAAATATGAGATGTTTTTAGGAGAATCTGAAATAAATTTCTGAATTATAAAAATCCTAAATGCAGAAAAAATAAGTCATCTGAAATCCTGTAATGCCAACTAACAGGCATTGTCTCTCTTTCCTCATGGTACTTTCCACAGGTAGATCTCAAATGAGGTGTGTCCAGACACATTGTAAGCAGATGACTGCCTGAATTGTGGTTCTGAGCCCATAAAAAGAGCAATTTCATTAATACTTTTGTATAAAGGCATGTTCTTCATAGTAATCCATCCTGGCCCTCTCCTTGTCACTCATATCCACACTATCATAAGACATGGATTATCAATGCACAGGTATTCTTTCAGCCTCAATTATTGCTGTTTCATCCTTTTGAGCACCGTACATGCTGTTTGCAGTTGTCCTAGATTGAAGGCTTTGATATGGACTCTGCTGTATCCCTTGTATTTACACAGAGTTGATAACTGGGTATATGTTAAATTAATACCTATTAATCTGTAAGTATAGTCTACGTGGATAAATGTCCAGCTACTGAATTTCTTTGGGGGTATGTGAATGAAAAATTAAATAAATCATCTCTTTATCTGAAACGTTTGATCATGTAATCACACACAGGGCATCAGATACTATATTCTACTTTGCAGTCAGAACATGGACTGATTGAATTTTTCCAATTGCAATCATTGTAGAAGTATAATTAGATATTCTAAATTGTATTTTGCTCATTTTAAAGAATTTTAAGAATATTCATATGGTGTGGTATTTTTAATGTAACTGGCACCATAAGCTCATAGGGAGTGGCACTATTAGGAGGTGTGACTTTGTCAGAGTAGGTGTGGTCTTGTTGGAGGAAGTGTGTCATTGGTGGTGCAGGCTCTCAGGTCTCACATATGCTCAAACCATGCCCACTGTTTCAGTTGACTTCCTGTTGCCTAGCAATCAAGATGTAGTACTCTCAGCTCCAACACCATGTCTGCCTGCACATCACCATGGCCTCCAATGATGAAAATGGACTAAACTTCTGAAACTGGAAGCCACCCATTAAAGGTTTTCCTTTTAAGAGTTGCCGTGGTCATGGTTTCTCTTCATGGCAATAAAAACCCTAACAAAGACATAATTATTAACTCTATTTTCCCTTTTATTAGTTTTTAGGTATTTTTGTCCAATATCCTGTTAAATTGTTAAACTTTATCCCATTGATTTCAGTGTGATTTTCTATATAGGTAAAGATCAATCCTTTTGTTCAACATGCATTGTCAGAAAATTCCCAGAGTGTCACATGGTTTGGTTTTGACTTTATTTAAACACATATCACTTTTCATCTATGTAACAGAATATATATGTATACATATATATACATATATATATCAGATCATTATCTTTGTTCATGCTCAGTGAAGGTTATATTTACTATTGGAAGCATTTTTTCCAAACAAAGAATAAAAATCATGAACATGTCCAATATTTATAACTTTAGTTTGGGTAACACATGTTTCACTGAATTGGAATTCATTTTGATAAATGAGAGAGAGAGATATCTGCCTTTATTTAAACTTACATCACACAAATAGCTAATTACCCTATTAGTGCTTATTACAAAGAGGAGCTTCCTAAAGACCTGGAACCCAACTACATCCTACACCAACTCTCTCCTGATTTCCAGCATCTATTTCAGAAGACCTCCTCTGTCACTGTGTTGGCCACTCCACCCATGCAGCTCCACACTAATTACTCCAGAATTCAGGGTACATTTTTAGAGATGGATAAAGCTAGTCCACCCACATTACTTTTCCCCCTCTTACTAGCCCTTTAGTTTATGTCTTAGATTCTAAAACTGAAAAATAAAACAGATTGGTATTTTGACAGAAAAATATGATTTGTAGATTAATTTACAAAAAATTAATATGTTTGCAAGGCTGGGTCATCTAACAAAAAGACATATTGCCTAGGCTTCTCCTCAGTTATTTTTATTCCCCTCAGCAGTGTTTTCATTCTTGTTCTCTGTAGGCTGTGCTTGGTTTCTCAAGTTTATTTTAAGTCTCATTTTCTCCTTCCTTTTGACATGGGTATTTTCTTTCATTTCACTTATTATTTTTAAGTAGATGCTAACAATTTTAAGCTAATTTTGTAGCTAGTCACTTTATCAAAGATTTTCATTGCTTCTAATAGTTTTCAGCTAGGACTTGGTGAAATATATCCACAAAGTTCACTTCTGGTTCTTTCCCTGAATTCTTCTGATATATTTAAAGCACTAACTGATTTTACAATGAACCGTAGTTACACATGATTTACTCCTTTGAAGTTACTCATTTCATTTTGTTTTTATTTTAATATTTACCTAGAAGTTTGCTTTAAGACTATTGATAAAAACTGAATTTTAGTTTTCCTTTTGTACTTCCTTTGTCAGAGTAAGTAATCAATTTGAGTGGGCTTCACAAAAGTACCTCTGTCTGTCAGACTTCAATAGAAAGAATATAAACTATTCAAGGTGTTGCAAGTAGAGAAAGATCTGAAACAGGAAATTGGATTTCAAAACCTTTGGAAGGAACACAATAATCTAGCAGTTTGGCTAGTGTGGTGGGGTAAGCAAGAGATGTCTGCAGCCCTAAAAGGACAGCAGTTGCAGTGGCCATCAGCATGTGTGACTCATATGCTAGAGCCTATTCACGAGTGTTCTCATGCCTTCACTGGACAATGACACCACAGCCAGGCTTCACCTAGCTGAACTAACCAGGTCTCTGCTAACAAAGGCCTGCCTGTAAACCCTTGAAATACAGAGAACACTAATGGTCAGAATAGGGCTAAATATCTTTCTCAGCAGTTAGTGTAACCATTTCTTAATTTTATTGGATTATATTCTTAACATTGAACTTGCTTATTTCTTGAAGGTTTGTGGGGGGGGCTGTTAAGACCCTGGGACATGTTCACCTGTTGGGAATCTTCTATTCTCAATTTCTTTCCATAGATAGAAGTTTTTCCTGCTTCTCTTTCTCCAAGATGTACTACATTGTGTTTTCTTAGGGAATATCCATTCCAGTAGGCTTTCATATATAAATGTATAAGTCATTGTACTATACTTGTAATTTTTTCAAATGTTTTTCTTGTGATAGCCAGCATATTCCTCTCACCACAAGAGAAGAAAGCTATAGCTTAGTCTTCAGAGTTTGAAAATAGATTGTATTGAATGATAGGGGATCTCTGTAGATGATCTTGAATGTATGGGCCATGAGGAGGAACTTTTTTCTGGATCACCCTGGAAGACTCAACCTTTTCAAAGGGCTTGTTTAAAAGCAGAGGATTTTTGTTTTCCTTGGTGAAAGTCACATGGATGTGCAGAGGGAATGTAGGTGAGCAAACATGAGACCAGGAATTTGAAATTATTTCACACAAATGTTGGTTTAAGGATGCATATTTTATTTGTGATCTAACAAAGCTTGTCTGAAGATCAAAGTGTAGAGCTAGCACACTAGTTAGCCAAAGATGCAAGGCTGTAGTGGCATACACCTTTAATCCCATCACTTGGGAGACAGAGGCAGGCAGATCTGTGTAAATTCAGGTCTACCCTGGGCTACAGAAGATTGATCCATTCGAAAAAAGCGAAACAGAGACAGGCAATGGTTGCTCACACCCTTAATCCCAGTACTTGGGAGTCACATGCATTTAATCCCAGAATGAAGGAGGTGGAGACAGGAGACCTATGGATGGGCAGAGAGAGAAATCTAAGACAGGAGGAGACAGAGGCTCATTGCATTCAGTCTGAGGATTTGTAGGGACAGGATCACCCTTCTGGTCTGAAGATTCAGTAGAGGCAAAAGGTCTCTCTAGTGGCTGGTTCCTTTGTCTCTCTGACCATTCAGCATTTACCCGGATATCTGATTCTGGGTTTTTTGAAATTTGTGCTATGGTGATGGAAATGGAAGGTTGACAGGGATTGGAAAAAACTACAGGAGACCAGAATAGACCCTAACTCTGTCAGCCAAGCAACCATGACCTTCACCCAACAATTACAGAACTGATTTCTGTCAACACTTAAACTGGTCTGCCAGCTGATTCTTCCTTGGCCTCTAAGATGAAGACAAATCAATTAATACTTCCATTCCATTCCTGCAAGATTCGGGTCCCGTGGACCAAAGGATCAGTAGACCTCCCTGAACTTCTGACTCAGAATGGTGAGGCAGAAAATTTGGATTTCTGGAAGTTGGTTGATGGTAATTATTTCAGCAGCTATAGCAAATCAGCTTTGTTTATTTTATGATTTGTGTGCATGTGTAGGTGTCTCAGTGTGTGCATGAGTGTGTGTGTGTGTGTGTGTGCGTGCGTGTGCATGTGTGTGTGTTGAGGGAAATGACATGGTGCATATATGGAGGTCAGAGAACAACTTTATGGAGTTGACTCGCTGTCTTCTGCCTCATGTGAATTCTGGGCTTGCCTGTTCAACCACCTCAGTTATCTATGAAGTTGTCATCATCTGATGGCATAGGCTCGGGTGCTTCTGCTCTGTTTGAATATTGTGGGTGACTCTTTCTAGTTTATGACTTGTCTCTGATTTTGTCAAAAGTCTAATGCTCATAATTATCCATTTGTTCTAACACTATTTTTGCAGTGTAATTATTTCTGAGACATACAGTCCAGCTTTGTAGTTTGTCCAAGTAGGATCATGTTCTATATGCTCTACATGTGACTTGTCTTGTCCCATCCTAATAAATGCTTCCTAGATTACTATAGATCCTGTACTAAAAAGCACATATTCCTTTGCACAGGATTCTGGCATTCACTGGATTACCTAAACTACCATAATGGTAATTCACACCTATAGTACCAATATACAGGAAGGTGAAGTGGGAGGGGAATTATAAGTTTTAGGTCTGTCTGGGTTACATACCAGAACTTTGTAAAAAGAAAAGCTTATTCATTCCATTTCTGGATGAAACTGTTTCCAGTCATTCTCTATTTTGGTTTTGCTAATTTTCCTACAAAAGAAATTATTCCACTATGATCCAGTGCATATGCATGTTGTAGTCTCAGGATAACTGTAACTATTTGCAAGATAATCAGCTATTTTCCTTTTGTATCTGATTGTATTCCCATCAGCAATATTAATAATTCTGGGGCAATAAACCTTTCCCAATGCTTTTCAGCACCTAATATTTAGAATTACAATTCAGTTATTATTTATTTTTATGTAAGTATAGACCACTTTTTTGCTCACAACTAACCAATTATCCAAGTGTGACAATTCAAAAGTCCATTCCATCCACTGTAAATAAATCAAGCTTGATTATGTTGGTTTACCAGCGAAGGGGTTTTCTAATGTGCTAACCCGGGATACTTGTCCATTGGGTGTCAGCATTGTATATCCACAATTAGCCCAGTTCTAACAAGGTAACTGTTAATAGTGTTCCTCAAGATTATTTGTGTGCTTCTCACTCTTTGTTCTGCATGCACACATATATATTTACATGAGTTCACACATGTTTCAGAGTTTGAATACAACATTGAGTCTATGCACAACACTTATTTTTCATTTGTCAGAGATCCGTTTTCTGAATAAGAAGGAAAGGAGTGTATTTGTTTGCATATTTATTTATTTCATAGGCATATAATTTCAGTAAGCTCTCAGGTTGAATTTTTGTCTTTGCTGTCAACCATTTTTCCTGATATAGTCTAAGCCTTTAGGGCAAGGTTATATCTTACCTCATTTCTTACAATCTTTTCTATCCTACCTCTAAATGCACCTCATTACTTACAATTTTCTGTGCTTTTTAGAATCTCAATTAGGTTTAATCTCTAACTTTTGGTCTCCACAATTGCAGCCTTCTTAAGTCTTGTTTGTAATTTTATCATGCTCTGTGTTTTGTAGTTATAATAAATTTATTTTAATATTACTGACTAAAAGTCTGTTTAGTATATAAGGTCCTATTGATGGCTCATGAATTAACCCAATAGTGTTACTTTTAACTAATATTTTAAAACTGGTTTATGGATGTTGTGAGTGTTAGTTTTATGTCAACCTGACACAAGCTACTGTCATTTTAGAATAGGGAATGTCAATTGAGAAATATCACCACCACATTGGCCTGTGGGCAAATCCGTGGTTTGTTTTCTTGATTAACAATTGGTGCTGCTTATTTGTAATAGCCAGAACTTGGAAGCAACCTAGATGCCCCTCAACCGAAGAGTGGATAGAGAAAATGTGGTACATTTACACAATGGAGTACTATTCAGCAGAAAAAAACAATGGAATCCTGAGATGTGCAGGCAAATGGATGACACTAGAAGAAACCATCCTGAGTAAGGTAACCCAGTGACAAAAAGAGAAACATGGCATGTACTCTCTCATATATGGATTTTAGACATAGATCTGGAGAGGGCCAGCCTATAATCCCATGGCCAGGGAGTCTGGGAAACAGAAACTTCGTTCAGTGGCTGATCAAAGAAGAGGCAGACTCCCTCGGTTAGTACTGAGCTGAACACAAGAAAGCCAGTAACAGAGAGGAAGGACTGATGACCAAAGTGATTAAGACTGGGCTGGTTTAACCCCCAGAAACAGCTGACCTGACAAAGGTTAACTCTTGAATCCCAGGCATCAGCCTGGGAATCCAGCATGGGACTGATCAAGACCCCCTGAATGTGGGTGTCAGTGAGGAGGCCTAGGGAATCTATTGAGCCTTGGGCAGCAGATCAGTACCCATCCCGAATATACACACGGACATTGGACTCCCATCGAACAATGTGAGGTGCACTCTCACCCTGAACTCTTGGGGAAGGGTCTAGGCCCTGCCCTATATGAAATGACAGACTATGGACACCCCCATGGAAGGCCTCACCCTCCCTGGGGAAATGAGGGGATAATGTGGGGGTTGGGGGGAGGGCACGGGAGGAGGGGAGGGAAGGGAGAGGGACCTGGAACTGACTTGTGAAGCAACCTTGTTTCTTATCTAAATTTAAATTGAAAAATAAATAAAAAAAAACAATTGGTGCTGCAGGACCTAGCTAACTGTGGGTGTTACCACTCATAAGCCAGTGTTTCAGAGTTCTATAAGAAATCAGGTTGAAATTTCCTCTTAGCACTGCTTTCAAAGTGTCCCATGAGTTATTGTGTCTTCATTCTCATTGAATTCTATGAAGTCTTTAATTTCCTTTTTATTTCTTCTTTGACCCAGGAAAGGTACAATTGTTCATTATTCAATTTCCATGAGTTTGAAGAGTTTCTGCAATTTTTATTGTTGCTGAATTCTAATTTTAAAGCATGGTGGTCTGATAAGCATACATGGAGTTATTCCAGTTTTTTTTGTACTTGTTGTGTTTGCTATGTTGTGAAGTACGTGGTCAGTTTGATAAGGTTCCATGTGGCGCTGAAAAGAAGGCATATTCTATTTTATTTGGATGGAATGTTCTGTAGATGTCTGTTAAACCCAATTGGGTCAAAACTTCTATTAGTTCCTTTGTTTCTTTGTTAAGTTTCTATCTGAGTTCATAGCACTAAGTGTCCACATGAAGAAACTGTAGAATAGTCACACTAGAGAATTAACAGCACAACTGAAAACTCCAGAACAAAAAGAAGCAAACTCACCCTGGAGTAATAGACACCAGGAAGTAATAAAACTGACCGCTGAAATCAATTAAGTAGAAACTAGGAAAACAATACAAAGAATCAATATAACAAAGAGGTGGTTCGTTGAGAAAATCAACAAGATAAACAAACCTTTATCCATACTACCAAATGACAGAGTGTGTACATGCAAATTAACAAAATCAGAAATGAAAATAGGGACATAACAGCTGACACAGAGGAAATCCAGAGGATCATCAGGTCATACTTTGAAAACCTATAGTCTACAAAATTTGAAAATTTAAAGGAAATGGACAATTTTCTGGATAGATATCACTTGCCAAAATTTAATCAATAACAGATAAGCAATTTAAATAGACCTATAACCCCTAATGAAATAGAAGCAGTAATCAAAAGTCTCCCAAGCAAAAAAAAAAAAAGTACAGTGCCAGATGGCCTCAGTGCAGAATTCTACCACAAATTCAAAGAATAGCTAACACCAATTCTCGTCAAAGTATTCCACAAAGTAGAAGCAGAAGGATCATCGCCAATTTTTTATGAGGCTTCAATAAGCTTGATACCCAAGCCACACAAAGATACAACTAAGAAAGAGAACTTCAGACCAATATCTCTCATGAACATTGATGCAAAAATACTCCATAAATTACTGGCAAAATGAATCCAAGAACACATGAGAAAAATCATCCACAATGATCAAGTAGGCTTCATCTCAGGGAGGTATGGATGGTTCAATATATGAAAATCCATCAAGGTAATCCACCATAAAAACAAGCTGAGAAACAAACAAAATCACATGATTGTCTCATTAGATGCTGAAAGAGCCTTCAACAAAAACAACACCTCTATAAAGAGATAAAGGTCTTGGAGAGATCAGGGATAATAGGAACATACCTAAATACAATAAAAACTTTATGCAGCAAACCAAAAGCCAACATCAAACTAAATGGAGAGAAACTCAATGTGATTCCTCTAAAATCAAGAACAAGTCAAGGCTGTCCCTTCTCTCCACACCTCTTCAATATTGTATTTGAAGTTCTAGGCAGAGCAATATGAGAACAAAAGGAGATACAACCTGGAATAAAAGAAGTAAAAATTTCACGATTTGCAGATGATATGATAGATCATTTAAGTGACATGAAAATATCTACCAGGGAATTCCTACAGCTGACAAACACCTTCAGCAAGGTGGCAGGATACAAGATCAACTAAAAAAAATCAGTAGCCCTACTATATACAGGTGACAAAAGGGCTGAGAAAGAAATCAGAGAAACATCACCCTTTACAATTGCCACAAATAACATAAAATACCTTGGGGTAACACTAACCAAACAAGTGAAAGACCTGTACAGCAAGAATTTTGAGTCTTTAAAAAAAGAAATTAAAGAAGATACCAGAAAATGGGAAAATTTCCCATACTTTTGGATAGGTAGCATCAATGTAGTAAAAATGGCAATCCTGCCAAAAACAATCTACACATTCAATGCATTCCCCATCAAAACACCAGTACATTTCTTCACAGACTTTGAAAGAACAATTCTCAACTTTATATGGAAAAACAAAAGACCTAAGCCAGCCAAAACAATCCTGTTCAACAAAGCAACATCTGGAGGCATTGCCATCCCTGACTTCAAGCTCTATTATAGAGTTGTAGTCTTGAAAACAGCTTGTTTATTGGCACAAAAATAGACAGGTAGACCAATGGAATGGGATTGAAAAGCCTGATATAAACACACCTAAGGAGAGCTGATTTTTGACAAAAAACTATATAAAGGAAAGAAGAAAGCATCTTCAACAAATGGTGCTGGAACAACTGGATGCTGGCATGTAGAAGACTGCAGATAGATCCATGTCTATTGCCATGCACAAAACTTAAGTTCAAATGGATCAAAGACCTCAGCATAAATCCAGCAACACTGAAACTCTTACAAGAGGAAGTGGGAGGTACCCTTGAACGAATTGGTACAGGAGACTGCTTCCTGAACATAACACCAACAGCAGAGACACTGAGATCATCAATTAATAAATGGTCCTGAAACTGAGAAGATTCTCTAAGGCAAAGGACACAGTCAACAAGACAAAAAAGCAGCCCATACCAAGGGAAAAGATATTCACTAACCCCACATCTGACAGAGGTGTGATCTCCAAAATTTGCAAAGAACTCAAGAAGCAGGTCTCCAAAACACCAAAGGTTCCAATTAAAAAGTGGGCTACAGAAGTAAATAGAGAATTCTCAATAGAGGAGTCTAACGTGGCTGATAGACACTTAAGAAAGTGCTCAACATCCTTACCCATTAGGGAAATGCAAATCAAAACAACTCTGAGATACCATCTTATTCCTATCAGAATTGCTAAATTCAAAAGCACCAATGGCAGTTTATGCTGGAGAGGATGTGGAGAGAGGGGAACACTCCTTTACTGCTGGTAGGAGTGACCCTCACACAGTCACTTTGGAAATCAGTATGGAGATTTCCTCAGGAAAATGGGAATCAGCCTACCACAAGATCCAGCGATTCCCCTCTTAGGCATATACCCAAAGGATGCACATTCATACAAGGACATCTGTTCAACTATGTTCATAGCATCACTATTTGTAGTAGCCTGAACCTGGAAGCAACCTAGATGCCCCTCAACTGAAGAGTGCATAGAGAAAATGTGCATTTACACAACGGAGTACTAATCACTGGGGGAAAAAAAAAACTACAGAATCTTGAAATTTGCAGGCAAATGGATGGAACCAGAAGAAACCATCCTGAGTGAGATAACCCAGTCACAAAAAGACAAACATGGTATGGATCTGGGGTGTGCCATCCTGTAACCCCACTGCCAGAGAGTCTGGCAAACAAGGAGGATCCTAAGGGAGATATGCATGGTACCCCCAGAGAAAAGTAATGAGACAGGATCACCTGTGTCGATTGTGAGCATGAGGATAGGGTAGAGAGAGCTAGGAGAAAGAGAGGGGGGAAAAGAGGAAGGGAGAGGAGGACATGGGAGAGCAGAAAGGTTGAGTCAGGGCGGGGGGAGAATAGAGGAGTGCAGGATGAGAGATACCACAATAAAGGGAGTCATTTTGGATTGAGGAGAGATCTGGCACTAGTGAGATTTCTAGAGATCTACAAGGATGACAGCAACTGGCAAACTAAGCAATAGTAGAGAGGCTACCTTAAATACCTCTCCCTGATGACTACCTTATATGTCATCCTAGGGCCTTCATCCAGTAGCTGATGGAAGCAGAGGCAACACCCTCAGCAAAACACTGAAATGAACTCCTGGAACCCAGCTGCAGAGATGGAGAAGTGATGAGCAAAGGGGTCAAGACCAGGCTGGTGGAACCCACAGAAACAGCTGACCTGAAAAAGGTCAAGGACCACAGACTGATAGCTGGGGAGCCAGCATAGGACTCATCTAGACCCCGTGAGCATGGGTGTCAGTGAGGAAGCCTCAACAATCTATGGGGCCTAGGATAGTAGATCAGTAATTATTCCTGGCATACAAATAGACTTTGGGGGCCTATCTCACATCAAGGGATGCTCTCTCAGCCTGGACACATCAGGGAGGGCCTAGGTCCTGCCTTGAATGAATTGACAGACTCTGGATATCCCCCATGGAGGGCTTTCCCCTCCTTGGAGCACAGAGTGGGGATTGGGTGGGGGGTTGAGATGGGTTGGCTAGGGTGGGGGAGGAGGGGAGGGAGAGGGAACTGGGGTTGACATGAGAAGCAAGCTTTTTCTAATTTAAATAAAAAATATTGAAAAAAAGAAAAAGAAGCCATGAATTTGAGAGGGAGGCAGGGGAAAGTGGAAGGCCTTGGTAAGGAAGGGGAAGGAGAAAAATGATGTAATTATATTTTAATTAAAAATAAATTGAATTTAAAAAAGAAATCAGGTTGAACAAACCATTAGGAACAACAAGCAGCCCCTCTCCATGACCTCTGTAGCAATTCCTGCCTTCAGGTTCCTGCCATGCCTGAGTTCCTGTCCTGATTTACCTTGAGGACAGACTGAGATGTGGAAGTGAGGTTAATCCCATTCCTTCTCCCCATGTTGCTTATGGTCATGATGTTTTATCACTGCAATAAAAACTTAACTAAGATGAATGTCCATTTAACTTATACTTTTTTCTTAATATTGACTACCTCCTGTCTCTTCTTCTATATATTTAATATTTAGGTTAGAATTTGAGAGTCTTAACATTTTATGTTTGGGCTCTTTTCTATTTCTTGCAATACATCTTCTTCTAGGAAGGCTACTTTGCCAGCAACCACTGCCATAGTTTCTCTACATACTTGTGTGCTGTTTCTTGTACATACTTTACACAAGTTTTATTAAAAATTTTTTCAGCAACTATTGATTGTGCTTCTCCATCACTTCCGTCATATGAATTGTAATATTCTGTTCTTGGAGTTGAATAGGTTTGCTTTTCAACAGCCAAAACATTCTTGTGTTATATGTCTGAAATTCTAGCTCAAGAGGATTAGTTTCCTTGGACAATTAACCCAGTTTGCACTCATTGGTTCTCAGAACATATTTCCTGGAGGTTTAGGGTTTAGAATGTCTCTCATAGTCAGTAGAAACTGACTGAACATCAACACTGGAAGAAAACTGTGCATATGCAACACCATTTGCAACTATTGTGAAGGCTTACAGGAGACACTCTACAAAGCAGTGCTAAATCTCCAACGACAAAGTTGAGCCTTAGAAATAAATGCATTCTGTAGCTTGAAAAATATTGTAGTTTGGACCATAAGTGTACCCTAACACTGTTGGGGCTATATACAAGAGATCCATCTGCCTGTCTGTGACATGCGAAAAAAGAAGAAATTTCATTACCCCAACATAAGAAGGAAGACTCCTGTTTCACTCAGGCGATACAGGTCCTAAGTGGCTGTGTGGAGTCAGAGGAGAGAAGGAGGAGACTGCCACGATCTGAGGATTCTGCCAGTAGCATTTCATTGAGAAAATATAGTTGCACCTAGGGAGACGAGGTGAATACGAACTCTGGGTGGGTCTTACGACAGGCACCAGTCATCATTAGGCATTTCTCTTTGTTGTTGGTTTTGATTTTTGATTTTTGATTTTTGATTTTTTTTTTGAGACTCAATTTTGACTAAGATGGCCTCGCACTCACTGATAAAGTGAGCTGAGCACTGGGATTAAAGGCATGCACCAATCATTTGTTAATGGGAAGGCCATTGAGTTCCTTCCAAGGGAATGAATGGGGGAGGCCCTCCCTTACACAAAATGCCTGATCTGTCTGGGGGAGCAGGTGCTTAATGACACTCCCATCTCTCCTCTACTAGCTCACCTACTAGTGTTCCTGTTCTTGGTGTTCCTTAGGATGGCACAGTGGAATTCCTGGTGTCGGGGATTTTATTTTTCCCGTAAAGAATCATTTTGTTTAGAGAGCCCTCTTTCACTGTAAACAAGTGAATAAATGGGTGGACAAATAAATAAATAAATAAAGTGTACCCTAACAACTCATGTCATAAAGTCTTAGTTCAAAGCTAATGGGGAAAGATAGAGTCATTGAGAGGTGGGATTCAGCAGAGGAAATAAGGCCATTGGAAATCGGCTCTCACATAGAATACAGGCACTCTTTTCCTTTCCTCCCTCTGGATTCCTGTTTGCAACAAGGTCACCAACCACCAACCTTCCTCTTCCACAGACTATTATATTTTGACTCTATACAGACTCCAAGGTGATGGAGCCACTAAGAATGAACTAAGATGTCTGAAATTGCGACCACAATTTAAGGCCATTTTCACTGGTATCTTGTCTCAATGGAAGCTGATTAACTCAGCCCATCTCAGTATTTCCTAGCTGAAAGGGTTATAAATTCTCTTCATACATTTTTAGTCAGTTATAAATAGATTTTATATTTATTACATATGAAGGTCAAACAGATATAACTATAATTTGGAAGGATGAATAAATCATCCTTTCAGCTTTTTCTATCTCACCTTACTACTGTTTAAATATTTCCATGATTAGCTTAAACCAAGCTCTCTGAATGATGACTGTTTATGACCTATCACTACCTCCAGCTCCATTTAAAACTCTGGACAAGTTTTGGTCTGCATATCTGCATGCATCTTCTTACAGAATATTATGGGGTTTATATGCAAATATAGACACTTCTCAGAACATTGTTATTCTTTCTACTCAGTAAGGTAATAGGATGTTCTCATGATTGGTTCTCAGTCTTCCCAATTCTGTGACCCTTTAATATAGTTCCACACAGTGTGATGACCCCAATCATATAATTATTTTCGTTGCTACTCCATAAATGTAATTTTCTCCTGTTATGAATCTTAATACAAATATCTGTGTTTTCCAATGGTTTTAGGTAACCCCTGTGAAAGATAATCACTGTGAAACGGTCATTCTACCCCAAAGGCATTGTGACCCACAGGCTGGGAACCACTGCTCTAGGGTAAACACCAAGCAAATCTGAGCTTGTACCTTGAGTCTTGGTACTCTTTATTCTATCCCTGTTCCATTTTTCCCTCATAGTCCTATAGTTCAGTCCTCCAGAGATCCTAGCTTCAACACTTGGATACTTACAAAACACTTCATATTTGACATACACTAAAACTTTTTTGATTATTTTCATGTTTGTCTGTCTCTCTGTTTATTTTGAATATTTGAATCCATGGGACAATCTGAAAAGCTCTGTCATTATTAACATATTAACACTAACCTTGAACAATGTAGAACTTCAGCATGTGCTTATGGGGAAAAGCACTGAGGGTGAGTGAGACTATGTTCCATTTGAGTCTATTCACTCCAGGAATTTTATATCACTTCCTGACTGCTTTGATTATCCCACAAGTACACATTTTGTTTCTGCAGCTCCATGATAGCCGGAGCTCTGTTGGCTTCTTTGTCTCTTAACATGGCTCGAAAACTTTTCTTCCTCTCCCGTGAGCAGTGTGTACTCATCCTCACTGACCAAACCCAATAGTTTACAATAGTATATTCATCCTTTGTGTCCTATAGGTTTTGGCAAATGCATGATACTCATATACCACTGAGACTCATACAGCACCAAAGACAACCTGACTTCTAGAAGGGATAAGCAAAACATAGGTAGTTGGTTCCATCTTCTGTGTTATCATGTCTTCTCAAGTACTAGCTGTCTCTCTCTAATGACTTCAAACAGTTGTTTATTACATTCATCTGATTTTTCTAGCAGTTCTCAGGGGGAAAATTTGTTTGAAGGCAACCAGTTTCTTCAAGTGCAAGTTTTTACAGTACAGGTCTGAGAATCCTCACTTCCCTATATCTAGCTCGGTGCTTGGAGCTGCAGATGGCATATCAACACGTTTACAATATGTAATCATTTGATTTTGGAAGTGCAGGCAAAGAGCATCTGCTTCACATGTCACATTCTACAGATTGAGAGTAAGTAGCTCATCTGAGCCCACCTCAGAAACATGATGCCAAAGCTTGAATCCAGTTCATTCTCCACAGGATCCATGGGAGCAAGGAAAAGGCAGGAAAGGCAGCTATCGTGGAAAGGGCAAGTTTCCATTCATGCTTTATGTCAAGAAGAAATGGCTCAGTCCTTCTCCCTGCTGAACAAGCTCTAAACACTTCCCAGCGCACACCTCTATTCACACCTCATGCCTCTGTGTAGCAACTATGATTTCTTCTAGGTAATTTATTATGCCTGTCATTTCTGAGGCTGCCACACAAAGTAAGCTGAAAATCTACACTCCTCTTAAGGCAAAACTGTAAAAACCTGGGAACATGTACATAAGCCATCCTCTGAGCTATTTTACAAAAAAAAAGTATATCTGATATTTGAAAGTGAAACCGTTGGGTTTTAAATGATGAATTATGTCACCTATTATCTGAATGGAATTATGGAATTCGGTGTAACAGAGGTTTCTATTAACACTTATTCCAGGGCGGGGGATGTACATCAATATTGAGCTGGCACCATAGTTACTCAGTAATTAAACTGCAAATTGGAAAACAAACAAAAACAAAATAGTTCTCTAATGCTTCCTTAAGGAAGCCAATGTCATTCATATGTGAAAAGAAGTATTTATTGTGAGAGAACTCAGGTTCAATGAGCAATTCGAGACTTACAGAAGCAGGGAATATGCAGAAAACAAAGTTGCATGTGCTCCTTTGGTCACTTTCCCATTGTATGGTGTTAGGCATTTGCTGCTCCCGTGAGCAGTGTGTACTCATCCTCACTCACCAAACCCAATAGTTTACAATAGTATATTCATCCTTTGTGTTCTATAGGTTTTTGGCAAATGCATGATACTCATTTACCACTGAGACTCATACAGTATTTTCATTACTCCCAAATCCTCTCTCCTCTGCCTGTTCAGGCCACCAGCTAATTCCTAAGTCCTGAGCCATGGCTGATTTATTTAATACTTTCATAATTTAAATTTAGCTGCAAAGTCAAAAGTCTCATCACACAATGAACATCATTTTCAGGTTTCTTTCCAGTTTTTTATTTTCACATTTTAGAACGTTTTGTGTTGAATGTGAATGCCATCATCATAAAGGAACAGATTTATTTCCAAAGAAAAACTATGTCTAGTGGAAATTCTGGGAAGATGCTGTGGGTTGTTGTGCTCTTTGGATTTTTGGGGGTCCCACCACCCTGCTCCCAAATAAAACAAATGGAGGCTTAATTTTATCTATACATACCCAGCCTTAGCTTTGTTTATTTCTAGCCAACTTCCCTTAACTTAAATTACCCGATCTACATTTTGCCTCTGGGCTTTTATCTTTCTGTATTCTATATACCTTCCTTCAGTCTTACTCCCTGGATTGCTGTGTGGCTGGATAGGTAGCCCCTGATGTCATCTCTCTCCTTTTCCTACTCCCGCTTCTCTCTCTGTCTCTCTGTCTCTGTCTCTGACTCTGTCTCTCTGTCTCTCTCTGTCTCTATGTCTCTGTCTCTGACTCTGTCTCTCTGTCTCTGTCTGTCTCTCTGTCTGTCTCTCTGTCTCACTCTCTGTCTCTCTGTCTCTGTCTCTGTCTCTCTCTCTCTCTACCTCTCTCCTCTATTTATTCTCTGTACCTACCAACCCCACCTATTTCTCTCTCCTGCCAGGCTATTGGCTGTTCAGCTCTTTATTAGGCTAATTATGTGTTTCAGACAGACAAAGTAACACAGTTTCACAGAGCTAAACAAATGCAGCATAAAAGAACTCAACACACCTTTGCATCATTAAACAGGTATTCAAAAAGAACAGATGTTTGTAGCACATCTTGAACTAATATTCCACAACAGGAAGATCAGAAACAATCTGTGATACGTAGAGTATGGATGGAAGAAAATTAAGATAAAAAAGTGGTCCATAGAGAAAAAAGACAAAGAGCTACAGAAATCAAAATAAGACTGAGGAGATGTGTTTTCCCAGTAAGAAGTCAGCTGGTACACCATGCACGCCAAGAAGTGCTTATGGAGCTGGATCCCACCACAGAAATCCCATGAAAGACTCCCAGCTCCCATCGTGGAACAACTGAGGACTCCCAACACCTGTCATAGAGCCAGGGAGCATTCCCAGTGCCCATCATAGAACCAAGAGGAGGCACTGCATGTTGCTAAAAACTCAAATCCGAGGCTGAACTCAAGGGCTGGAGAAAAAAACAAAAAAGCACCAGAGCAAACAGCAGATGGTTGCCAAAACCTGGAGACTGAAGCAGAGTTTCTCAGCAGTGCTCCTCTGACCATCTCAGGCAGGAACTATGCAAGTCAGGATGAACAGAACTAAGGTAAATACAGAAGAAGCCTCAAAAACACAAGGGAGCCCTGACTGAGAACATAATGCCTTGATGGGAGATGTCCTCTGTATGCTGGGACTATATGTTTCTCTTATTGGTTGATAAATACAGCTGTTTCAGCCAATGGGCAGGCAGAATTTAGCAGGATTTCCAAACAAAGAGGCAGGGAAAAGGAAGACAAAAGACAGACACATGTAGCCCCTAGGGAATCAAGAGACCTGGTCATCATTGGTAAATCAAGGCTACGTGGTGATATATAGACTAATAGGACTAATAATTACGAGAGAGCTAGCCAGTAGGAAGATTAAGCCAATGGCCAAACAATTATAAATATATATTAAGTCTCTGAGTGGTTATTTTATAAGCAGCTGTGGGGACTGGTGAACAGAGAGAAAACATTCCAGTGGGACTCAGATAGACAGAGAAAGTCTCCCATTCTAGTGCCTTCTTGCAATCTTTATAAATTTTGGTATTCATTTTATATTTTGTGTACATATGTATCTTTTAAAGCATATTTGGCTCATATATTTTTGTACTTTCAGTGTACAGTTATTGTGGTATATTATGTACCTCATTGGGAAAGACTGTATCTATTCATCTTTTGTCCAAATCTAATATTCAATGTTTTCTCTAATGAGTCATAAATTTTAACCATTTTACTTTTTCTCTTCCTTACCTGCCTTTTCTTCCTCTAGTTTCCTCTCAGTTATTGATAATTTTAGCCAACAAAGCAAAAACAAAAAACATGTGTTATTAGTTAGTAGTTAATTTGTTATAGTAGAGTCATTTGGGAGGAAGGAATCTCAGTTGAAAAACACAACGCCTCCATCAGATTGGCCTATGGATAGGGGTATGGGACACATTTTCATTGATGATTGATGTGGGAGGGCCCAACTCACTGTGGACAGTGCCACCCTGAACTGCTGGTACTTAGTGCTATAAGAAAACAGTCTGAGCAAGCCAATAAGTAAATGTCCTCCGAGGTCTCTGCTTCAATCCATGCCACTCGGTCCCTGCCCTAAATTCTCTCAGTGATGGAGTGTATGAAGAAGTGTAGGCCAAATAAACCTTTGCTTCCCCAAGTTGTTTTTGGTCATGGTGTTTATCTCAGCAATACACAACAAAGGGAGTACTAAATTTTTCCCTAACCAGTGCTCCAATGCCCTTGTACCTAAACCAAACCATACAGGGGACACGAGTGAGGGACCTAGTGTCTTCTGCTAAAACTTAGTACCATGAATCCATCATAGATATTAATACAGGTCACCATAATAAAAAACAGTCATATCTGAATTTTAAAAAACAGATCTGTATTTTGGTATGTTGTCATATATATACAAATTGGCACATATTTCAAGAGATACCATGCTTTTCTAGATCATCAGGAAAAGCTTACAAATCATCTTTAAAACATGGTATTCTGCTTTTACCTTTATATTTTTATTTGATGTGGCCCTGTGAAAATCGTATTTATAATTGTCCTATATTACCATGTTAGCTCATCAATATTTATGCTTCATGATGCCTGTCAAAGCATCATATCTGAAAAAGTGTATGGATAAGAAAGTTAAAGCCACCTGAAGATGCAAGTAAAATTTCATTAGTTCATACATATTTTGGTTGTAGACCAAAAGAATAAGAACTGAACTACTAAAATTTTTATCTCAGACAACAAAATAATAAATTGAGTCTTAGCATCACTTTCACCTAATTCTTCCACAGGGGTCTGTATGTGTGTGTGTGTGTGTGTGTGCATGCGTGTGTGTAATGCTTTTTACCTTTGCCTCACTATTTTCTCAGTATCTGATGGAAACAACCTAAGACATGAAATGTTTCACTTCATCTAATGTTTGCATGGGTTTCAATCCTTCATGGCAGGAAAGGCATGACAGAATTCACAGTGGCAGGAGTTTTTGGCAAAGTGTGTTCCTTGCATCATGTTTTACTAAGAAGCAAAAGGAGTGAACTCACACTTCTTCTGAAAACGACGCTTATTTCACTTTAAACTTCGAATGAGTGGTATGTCTATGTTGTCTGGACATTTACCCATTCTGTGATATTATCATAACACAAGTCATTCAATAGCCTTTAGAGCCACTGTATCAGAAAGAATGAGAGTTCTGCTATGGAACTGGAACACCATGTCTTTATTTGCTACCAATTTATCCCAAGTATCACAGTACTTAGCAAGTAGATTGCTATGCTATATTGTCTATATATGTAAATATGATCAGCCTTTTTCTGATGACTAGGAGATCTTTCACTAGCCCTATATAAATAACAAAAAATTACATAAATGGAGAATGATCCTAAAGATGTAAATATATGTAGTAGTCAGGTATGCCATGTCAGCCAAAGCATTTCTAAAACACTCTTTGTCAAAGCATCATGCTACGTAGTGAAATGGACATAATGTCTCACAGGCACTCAATAAATCTTAAATTCATGCAATTCTGAAATCAGGACTTATACCCATAGCTTTCAAAGAAAAATATTATGCTTTGAGATCACAGTTAATTGCAACGTAAGATAATACATACAAAATGTATAATTTACTTCAAATTTGTGGTGTTCTTTACAATTTCTCCCTTTGCAATCTTTTATGGAAGGTATAAGAGCGCATTAACATGAGTTTGTATTGCAAGAACAAACATGTTTTGGAATGAATGGGTTATTGAGATGTAACAGTATCAAATTTTTCCAGATAATTACACATAACTGGCTTTTCTGTTTGACCCTGTATCAACCAACTTTGCAAACTGCCCAGAGGTTGCTTTGTTATATCAAGTGTTAATTATGTTGACCTGCTCCAGATTCTCTCTGTGGCCCTCCACCATCTTCCAGGTAGCATATGCATCTTGAATTAAATAGGCCAACTCATAATGTGACCCTGGTTTCGTGGCTTCAGCTCTATTGTCATCCTCTCCCTACCTAGCAACCTTACTCAGTTTTCAGTCTCTTACAAATCACTTCAAACTTTTTCACATTTTTCAATGCCCGGATCATAAATATTCTATTTCTTTAGATAACCAAGGACATATCCTGTAAATCTCCAATTTAAATATCATCTTACTAGGGCCTCTGCAAATGAGAACTGGGCTTTCTCTATTGGGCTTTCCTTGTCCTTTGTATCCATACACAACTCTATCAATGGCCATGATGTGTTGAACATCTTCTGAGGTTAAGGAAGCCTTGAGTTAAATTGTTAAATCCATTCTCTCACAAAAACAAAAGCCTAACCCCGAGCTCAAGGCTACTCAGTTAATAAATTCTGCAGAAAATGTTTAAATTGTGATTTCTGTGACCTGCAAAGCCCATGCACACCACTGTTTCTTAGCAACATCATTTCTACCGTGCTCTTTTATGCTCTTGCATGTTATTTCCTGAGAACATTCTGATTTGCATTGTGTTTATCACAGCATCTGGCATATGTTGGGCACTCAACAAATTTTATGAATTGATAAATAGCTAAATATAGGCTTGGGTGGATGAATGAAATAGTGAGAAAAGTATGAGAAATAAAGTGGCGAAGAATTCGATCATCTGTCTATCAGTTTTAAAGATAAGCAAAAATGGGTCTTGATGGCATGGGGATGGTAAAGATTAAGTAACGGTTTACTTTGTCTACTTTGCTTGTATTTTTATTTATATTCACCATATTTAATGCAGTATAGTAAATTTTGTGTATATACCCATTGTGTAATGACTTTAAAAATAAACTAACATATCCATCATCCCACCTGTTTATTGTTTTTCATAGTAAGAACATTTAAAATATCTTTCAGCAATTTTGAAATTATTATCAATTATTATTGTCATAACTAAGGTATGGAAGCCACCTGAGTGTCTGTCAATGAGTGAAGAAAATTCACTATGCAGCAACTAAGAACTATTATTCTACCTTTAAAGGATGAAATTCTATCTTATATAAAGCATATTTGAACATGGAGCTATTCACACTGTGACATCACAGTAAAGAAACCAGACTAGAATTACTATATGATCTCATAAAAAGTCATACTCATAGAAGAAAATAGTGCTCGTTGGCAGGTTGGGAAAATAGTTCTACAGGAGATGTTAGAGACCCATGAGCAAAAACAAAACAAAGCAAAAATTGGAGGGGGAACTTTATGAGAGACAGAGCGAGATTAGAGAAGGTGGAGATTATGGTATTCAGAATGCATGTTATACATGCATGAAATTGTCAAAGAGAAAATTCAATGAAGGTTATGAAAATTATTTCAAACCACTTCTGTGTCCTTACAAACTTATTTTCAATTAACTAGTAAAAGTTAAGTTCACAGCAATTCTCACTCTTCCTAATTCATATTTGATTTTTAATAGAGTTTCTCAAATAATGAAAACTACAAGAATTACAAAATTCAGACTTCACTCTCTGTTCCCAATGGGTGCTTCAACATGCCTGGATTATTAACATTGCTCCCCTAGAGCCCTACTACATGAATGTTGATCCAGACTGCCCAGTTACTTCTCAATTCTTTGGTCAATAGGGTCTGAATTGGCAGGCTATCAAGCAGTCTTACATTTCTTTCTTCTCATTTTCAAAATTTTAACTGTGTATGTAAGAAAAATAACAGTTACACTTTCCATGTCCTGATACTTCTGAAAATACAGTATGTATTTATTTTTCCCTCTTTCATCGGACCTTTCCAGTATTTTGTATCTGTCCTCTCCCTGTCTATTAAAATATATTTGATATGCAGTAAAAAGTGCAGAGATAGGATAGTGTTTATACTGTTCTGAAGAGATCTGTGTAGCACCAACAATCAAAACCAAGATACAGATATTGGGGTTAAAGTTAAAGATCAGAAAAGCAAAGTGGCCAGCCACTAGCTCTTACCTCAGAACAAAGGGGCAATCGTGTTTCCAGACTCCACTGCTTCTCTGACTGCACTGCTCCCCACCAAAGCTCAGACTGCCATGAGTTCCTGTCTCCTCCCACCTCATATTTCTCTCTCTGACTAACCGTATCACTTCTGCAGCCCCTTTCCTTTTGCATTCCCGCCACTCTTAATATCAGCACCTAGCAGTTCAAAGTACTAAATGTATGCCGCCATCTATGGGATACAAAGAAGCCAAAATTGTATGAAAACTCCAGTCTCACTTTATTTCAGTTTCAGAGCCTGCTCATAGCAGGGACAGTAAAGTGTTTCCTTGTAAAAAGAAAACTTGAGGTCCAGTTTTCTTAGAGCAGGCAGCCCCCAAAGCCACAATTACACATCTCCTAATGCTGGGATTAAAAGCGTGCATAACCACTGTCTGGTCTCTATGGCTAATTAGTATGACTGATGGGATTAAAGGTGTGGCCATCACTGCCTGGCCTCTCTGGCTGTGGCTAGCTTTGCATTCTGATCTTCAGGTAAACATTATTAGATCATAAGCTAAATATCACCACAGATCTATTGATGGTTGGAGGTTCTGTTAGATTCTTGTCATCACAGTATATCAACTATACATGATGCACACATACGTAGGCTTATGCCTTTTATACCCAGGGTTTCCTTATGCTATAGAGACTCTTGGCAATTTGCCTCCTGAACTTCCTCATGTGCAGTGTGGGGAAATTACTAGTAACCAGGGTCAGTTCTGAGTGACAAAGCATGGAAAGAGGTGTGAGCTGTCCAGTGTATCTGTGTTGCTGTAAGGGCTACAGGGATGGATAGCTGATCAGAGGAGGTGAGCCTTGAAGACAAGGACTTTTAGTGGTTATTTTTTTCATTACTTCAATTTCAAACCATATGACAGTGCCTGTAACGCAGAAGAAAGTCAATAAATACCTACAGAATAACTTGATGGCAAAGGTTAGTGTGATAACAAAGACTGATACATTTTTGAATGTATGAAAAGAATTATGACTCTGTATCATAATGGCATAATCAAAGTGGCAAGCCTGTGGTACCTGTTTCAGCATTTGAGGATTCTTGGAGCAGAGAAAACAATGTAAATTGTAAAGACCACAATGAAACACTTTATTTCTCTCCATCTCAATCTTTTCACAGTAGCAACAACATAAGCATCCCCACGCACTGAGAAGTAGGTAGTCCAGGTAAACAAAATGTAAGCTTTATGCTGCTCTTGATATGAGCACAGAAAAAATACTGATAGTGATCTAGACCAGAATCAGAATGTGGAATGAGAGGCCAGGTTTCTGTAAGGTAGAAGTGTGCCAGCAAAATGTCAAAGGCAGGGTTGCCAGAGGAAATCAAAGAGTTACCAAGGAAGCACCACCTCACTTTCCTCTAAGCACTAAGATATCCCTACCCTTACCTCTACATGTACATCCAGCACCAAAGTTCTCCACTTAGGTGAATGCAAGGCCCTACCGTACTACACCACCGTAAACAAAGAAAATCTATACACTTTGCTTCGTATTTTAAGATTTCCCTCAAATGCATTCTCCATTAAGGCAACATGACAAACTATGCTAGATAAAGCAGACATTCAAGGTAACACCTTATCTTGCCCAGGCATATTTTCACAAAGAACTCAGTTCCTAATGAGTTGAGTCAATAAAGGAAGGTGGAGCCAGTGACTATAAAAGCAAACCGTATTGGGAAAAGAAATCCAGGCTCCTAGAGTAGAGTGCTATCAGTGGGAAAGGATGGGACTTGAACATAAATTAGACAATGAGTCAGATCATACCTGATGAAGTGCCGAGGGTACAGCACACACCTCTGTTGAACGCACCTCCAAAATGAAGGGGTCAGAAATTATGCTCATGTGCATGGTTGATATTTCTGTGGAACAGACGGATGAACAAAGTGCTCAAATTTATGACCAAAATTTATGTGGGATGTAGTAAATATGAGTCAACTCTCGCAGTTGAAACTGTGTTTGTGAGTGCAAATGTATCTAAATTGGTTGCTTCAATATCTAATCCTAAGTATTCTCACATGATCTCATTCCTACAGTCCAGCACAGATTCAACACATTTTCCATGAAATGAGAGTCGCTCCCAGAGCTGACAATTGGGCCCAGCAGATGAAGGGACTGTCATAAATTTATAATAGAAAAGTCAGCCTCAAGAGATCCTTTCTAATCCATGATGAACTATGGAATACTGTTATCTCCCTATTTCAGAGTAAGAAACAGTAGTTCAAACAGTTAATAGTAATCATAGTTCAGTATGCAGAATCATGCAGGTGTTTGAGATAAACCTGGAAACAAAGGCCATATATGAGAACAAAGTATAAAGTTGCTCATACCTAGGAGACTGATTATTATGAACAAAGGTTTGTGGAGTTCTTTATTTTTTTTCTTTTGGATGAAATAGACATTAAAACCTTAGCCATGTGCAAAATTGTTCTTAATTTGAGAAGTTGCTCAGCCCTGTGTTTCACCTCAGGACACTCTGCATCTGTATAGGAAGATGAAAATGAAGTATAGTCATGCAAGAGGCTATTTCTTTAATTTTCTGGATTGTCACATTCATTCACCATGAAATTCTCTACAGAAAGTCAATTTTGGAAAGTTCCAAACTTAATTAGGTCTTGCATTTTGTGATCTTCATTATAATTATCAAATACTGAAGAGCTAATAAAGGATCAACCTCTGGGCTTCAGAATATCCCAACATATTCATACCTCAGTGACATCATGAATTAATATCAGGAGCTGATAAACTCTGGTGAAACAACCAACCTAACAAATTTGGCAAAATGTAACATACAACATAGACTTGGTCAGAACAGGATGAACATATAATATGGAAAATAGCCCTGGAACATTTATCAACAAAAAACGACAATTCAGAAGAGACGTACACTGATATACCAAGTCCAATTAAGAGCATTTCACTGATAAACCGAAGTCCCTCTCTCCTACTGTCACGCAATTATTCATTTGAGTCTATTGTTACAAGAAGAATGAGCAGTGAGCATCTTCCTCCTTAGCAATCTTTTTCCCTGATATGTGCAATTTAGCCAAATAATACATATCACTTGTTCAAAGGATATTTCAATGCCCAGACATTTTTCTTAATGTAGGTTCTCTGACAAAGAAAAGTGAATTCAGATCATTTATTTTTGTTTCATTATTTTAAATTGTTGCAAATACTTTTATAAGCATTTCTGTACTTTTTTTGGATTAATAGAATCTGAGGAATGAATCAAGCCATGGATCTCAGAGTACTGGGAACCACATTAACTCTTTCAGGGTTGTAGTGTCTTGATGTAACACCACCTCTGAACTTAGATCCTGTACTGCTACAGAAAAAATAACACTGACTGAAGAGATGAATACAGTCTGAAGGTATGACACAGGGTTTCAACATTTGGGTAGTATACACATGACTCTGAGTTCCAGTATCACATAAACAAAATTCTATTGCTTTTACTTTTAAGATTTACTGATTTTATGTATATTGGTGTTTTTTCTGTAACGTATGTCTGCACATCAGAAAAGAGCATCAGATCTAACAGGACTAGAGTTACAGACAGTTGTGAGATGCCCTGTGGGTGCTGAGAATTGAACCCAGGACCTCCGATGAGTTAGTTGCCAATGCACTTAACCACTGAGTCATCTTTCTAGTTTCCAAAATTCTATTTCCATTAAATGCATTGCTTTGGTGGAAACCTAATGGGTATAAAGTGGAAATAAAAGACATTTCAAGGGTTTGGCAAATCGAAATATGTAGTTTTTAATTCAAAAGACTGTTATCTAGTCTCTGTAGATGAGCTATTGAATACTCAGTATTTTTCTGTTAAAGAAATAAGTTGAATTGAATCCTTATGTTTGAACTAAGAAGGATAAGCATCACTGCATAGTTGATTGTGTCTTCAGAGGCAACCAGAATGTGAGCCTGGGAACTTTTGGACATGAACCATTCTTTTTGTGGTCTGCAGGTGGATAGAAAAAGTCCTGTCTCTGAGGGACTTTCACATCCTATAAAGCAAGCATATTTGTCTTGTGTTGCTTGCATGTGTCTATTATCTGTCTGTCTGTCTTTCAGTCAGATTGCCAAAAGCATGCATTTTTGTTTGAAGGAATCATTGGGGAATTACTTGCAGGAGCTACAAAGACAAAATGCTTGGATGCAGTTTTCTGGGCAACTTTTTTTAAATGTAGAACAGATAGTGTTGTTTTGGTTCAGGGCATTCTTGGAACCAAGAAAAGGGTTGTTTTCCCTCTGCTCACAAAACACACTCCTTTTAGTTCCTTGACAAGGGCAGCTTTGAGACAAAGGGATAAAATACCCCTGAAGTTCACATGGATGAGCCTACAGAATCAATGTCAGAGTGCTGGAAAGTAAAGCAGTTTCTGCATTGAGAAGCATCAGTGACCACAGGCCCATCTCTCTAAGCAATAGCCACAGTCTTGTGAAGGGGTGCAGAGGTCACTGTGGGAACTCTTCTAAATAAATGAGAGTGTCATTGTTAGGAGGAGAAGCACAAATATTCCATCTCGGCTACTCATAAATACTTACTAAAAGATGGGTACACAATTAACATAGAATCATAATAACTTGGTATTTTCCATGATCCCAAACCAGATTTTCTTAGCCAAATTTTCCTAAGCTTTTCCATGAATAAAATTTAAGCTAATCTTTTAGGTCAAAATGCTATCCACCCTTCCCTAACCATAATTTTCAAAATGCATTTGAAATACTTCTCTGGAAACATGCCTCTAGTTTACTTAGTATGTCTAATCCACGCACACAGGTCTTCCACAGTCTGCCAGAATGATATGCTGACAACTCCTTGAACTTAGGGTCATGCCCTCTTGCTTGGAAGACTATTCATTTTCACGTCTGTATATTCAGACTAATTATTACTTCTTTTGCCTTAAAATTCTACCTCTTTTATAAAAATTAATCATGTCTTGGGAATGCTGAAAATCACATTTTGCTTAGTTAGGTTTTGGTCATCATGGGTTTTGCCCCAATAAATAAGTTTTACCTATCCAATCCCTGTTGTGATTTGGATGTGAAATGTCTCCCGTAGACTCTTACGATTGAAAACTTGATGTGTACCCTGGGCTGCTGTTGTGGAAGCTTGTAGAAACTGTAGGAAACAGAGTGTCACTGGATGAACTAGATCACCAGGGGTGGGACTTGAGGGCTGTACCCTGCCTCACTTCCTGTCCATCCACTGTTTCCTGAATGCAAATGCAATGTGGACAGATTCCTGGGCTCTTGTCTCCATTATTTCCAAAATGAGTCCTTCCTGATTTAATTACCCTTTTCAGGTATTTGACCATAGCAGCAAGAATAGTAACTAATACAATGATCCCTCACCTGGCTAGAATTATCTAGAAATAGTGTGATTATTTTGTCTCTTTATTCTTAAGCCTTCCAAGATTTAAATTTGTCTGCTTCACTTCCAACAGCTATGCTTTAGCAAATACTTATTTTCATTGTGATTCATTACTTTTACCTCACAGGTTAGTTAGATTTTTTTAGTTATAGCTGATAATTAACTGGTTTGTTCAGTAGGGAAATGTGTATTTAGCATTCAGGCTTCAGGAGGCACTGCTGGTTTGAAGTACATATATATCCTTAGTTACAACTTATGAATAAGGAACTAGCAAAGATTAACAGCAAATTAATCTCAGAACAATGGCGATAAGGCAATAATAAGTCCCAGAAGCTTGCTTCTAAGGAAGCAGAAGGACTTACAAGGTAAGTCTGAAGTTCAGAAGCTTCCTCAGTAAACTCAAGACAACTTAGTTCCTAATTTAGGACCTATGAGATGGCTCAGTAGGTGATGGTGCTTGACTCCAAGCCTGAGCACTTCAGACTAAAACTGGGATCCCCATAGAAGAAAGTTGCTCTCTCACCCCCACGCACATGCATGGCAAACAACTCCCAGCCAGCCCCCACACAATTAGATAAATAGTACACATTTAAATGCTATTCCAGGAGCACCTCTGTTCCGGAAAGAAATCACTCATATTTCCTAATCCAATACATTGGAGGTGCTGATTTTATATTTCTTGATTGTATAGAACTACTTCTACATCTGAACTCAAAACCTGGAGATACCTAAGAAGTAATGTAATAGACAGAAACATAGAAATGAATGATAGAATAGTCATGATTATATTCATTACTGTGACAAAACAAAATGCCTAGGCAGTCAGATTGTACTATGTGTTCCTATAAGTCTTAATAATAAATAAATAAATTCTGTAGTCAGATAGAGGGGGAAATGCTGAAAGATCAGTGAGACAAAGAAGCAAAACCACAGCCACCTTACCTACTCAACTTCCCAGCCAAAAAGAGACTGAACTGTCTTCCCCTGCATTGTCACTTCCTCTTTCTGCCCAGCCACATCATTTCCTGTCTGTCTGTACAGACTTCCAGCATCTATGGTTAAATAGTGGCTAGCTCTGCCCTCTGATTGTCGGGTAAGCTTTGTTACAGTATCAACAAGATATCACTATATCAGATAATACTGGAAAATATATGATAAATATGAAAATAATTTGTGTTGTTACTACTGTTATGCAAACTGTCCTAAAAAATACAAAGCTAAGTAAATGGCATAAGATCTAATAAACAAATTTAACAATGACACTAAATATAAGATAACTAAACAAGGAGCTAGAGAGATGATTCAGCCATTAAGAATACTTACTACTCTTGCAGTAGACCTAGGTTCACTTCATAGCATCCACACAGCACTTCACAACTGTCTGTAACTCTAGTTTCAGGGTTCCAATACTCTCTTCTGTCTTCTACAGGCACAACAAACTGGCATGGTATACATACATACATAAACTCAGGGACTCACACATATACAGAAATAAAAGTAAATATTCATTTTTTAAAAAGATAATTATACCAGAAGAGCAGCATTCCTAATGACAGGAACAAACAAACAGGAAATCAAACAAACATGGTAACACATTCCATTCAGACAGAAATGGTAAACATAAAGTATGCATAAAATCAACTTTTAGAAAGGAAGTGTGTGAAGAAAACTCAAACATGTGTGGAAGAAATTCAAATTTTATATTTAGAGTCAAGAGGGCACACAGGAAAAGAAAGAATGATGTCCAACAATATGTAGGCACATTCTGTCAGAGTCTTCAGGGAATAAACAGAGGATACATAAATAACAACCATAAGAAGTGGATCTTCCTGTTCCAAAATCATCTTTTCAAACTAAGTTACTTTTTCCCTCCCCACCCCTTTCACTACTGCCCACCTCCATCTTCACAACCACAGGTGTAGGTTCAGATCTGTGGCCCATGAGTCATCTTTGTTTCAAATACCTTTTCCTGGTAAGTAACTTCTTTCTTTTCCCATTCTTTTTCCCTGCCTTGGCTGTGGCCATCTCTACAGCCGAAGGCCTAGCTGCAGATCCAGGGTCTTTGAACCCATTGCTTGTGAGCCATCATTAATTGCAAGATGTTCTTTCATTGGCTATTCATACTTCTACCCACTACCATCTCTACACCCATAGGCTAAGCTCTAGACCTTTAGTTTAGGAGCCATCTTTACCTGACCCAATGAAACAGTTCAACCATCAGCTTTGCCATGCCTAAGTCCAATCACACAGTCCCTGAATTATCCCAATCAAAGGCAGGACAGATGTGCTTAGCTGACACACAATAAAAGAAAGAACTGCACAAGCCCTGTTCAAATAATAAAAACCCCAACGTGATTGGCCAGGCGCTGTATTTACCATCAAATCAACTAGTAAGTTTTCTAGCAAAGACTTCTCATTTGAACCCCACAACACAGAATTTAGAAGAACAGGAACAATTCCAAATTGCATTAAAGAATTTAAGCAATTCAAACAACATGCGTCTGGAGGGTTGACTCAGAATTTGAGACCACTGGTTGCTCTTCCAGAGGACCCAGGTTCAATTTCCAGAACTCACATGGCAGCTCACAACTCTCTGTAACTCCAGTTTCAGTGGATCCAACTGTAATGCTTAGTCTTCTGGCCCTGGTTCCTGTTGCCTCTTTCAGCCCACAAATAATACACAAGACACTGTATTAATTATGAAACTGTTAGTCTTTTGCTTGATTTCTTACTGGCTAGCTCTAACGTAAAGTATTTAACCCATAATTGTTAATTCAAGTATTTTTCTTCCTGGAGAAAAGAGTCCAGACCTCTTACTCCTCTGGAGGCCTACATTATGTCTACCTGTGTCTCTCTTTCCCAGAATCCTCCTTGACTCCTAGTCCCAACAATCTTTCTTCCCTATTGGCCAACTGTGCTTTATTCAAACCAATCAGACACATATTTACAGAATGACGTCTCCCAACATCTCCTCTTTGATGTCTAAAATAAAAGAAAGGTTTTAACTTCAACATAGTCAAATTATATATAACAGAACAGTTATCAAGCAAGAACTATAGTTACAATATTTAGACCATTAACATTTAGTAAGATTTAAAGAAAGCATTTTATCATCTATCCTATTTATGTGAGTCTAAAGTCTTATATGTAGCTTATCTTTTATTGTAACTAAGGAAAACTATAATTATAACTATCTGTATTCAACTCCATCAAAGACCACAGAAGGATAATGTATAAACCCTAGAATTGACAGAGACATCTTGCTGCCTGGACAGTCACCTGAAGTTCCTCTGTAATGTTGGGGCATCCATCTTCAGCCCATACCACAGTCTGTCTGGAAGACTTCCCAGCAAAGCAGAAATTTTCAAACTGTCCATCTGCATAGGCAGTCAGTCATTTTTCTGTGTCCTGCAGAAAGTCTGGCAGACTCTTCCATGAAGCAGTCACTCATTAGTCACTTTCCTGTGGGTCCTGCATGTCTAGATTATACAGCAACAGTCAAACAGTCTATGCAAGAGCAGTTTCTTGTCCAAATGACTAATCTTGCCATGTTGAAAGCAAACTCCATAACGACTTTCTTCGCTGCCCATCTTCTTCTCAGATGTAATTGGTATGCCAGGAGCAGACATTTCTCATTGTCTTGAAAAACCCTAAATCATTTTAAATGCAAATTTCTGGAGGTCTTTGAAAGGTTTGAAGCCTATCTCAAATATATCTTTGTATATCTAAAAAACTAACTATCCTAACTGTAAGTTTTGACTATTACAGGTAACTATGTATAATCTGTATTTAATTATGCATTATGTTTTAAAAGATCATTATAAACACAATACTTAACAAGAGGAGAAATGTACACATCACAAAATTGACCTTATATTTGTATCAATAAATGAAAAACCATACCAATACAAAGTATTCATTTCCATACCATAAACCCTTTTACCTTTAAAAAGAGATTGGTTGTTATCATTAACCAATTATAAGGAACCCCATTTAAGTGAAAACAAAAAGTGTAAACAATATTTGGGAAATTGGACACTGTTCATTCCAAACTGCTTTCTGCTGATAGGGGGCACTGTCCATAACATGGGGATCAGGACAAAACTCAGAAACCTGCCCAAGTCCTTGTTTTTGTAGTCCGTAAGGCTGCATCATCTCAGTTGTTTTAGATGATGGATCTCTTGGGCCACTGCTTCCCGGGGTCTTGGTTCATCAAACCACAGAAGCCTGGAAGGAATTCACAGCTTTCCATTTTCTGTGGAAGCATAAATAAAATCTTTTTTCCCAAGTAACCTGTCCTTATGTTTAGATTTAGAAGTCAAAGCATTTTTAAAATAAATAATTTGGATTAGTTTAGCAGCATTAATAATCAAGAATATTTTAGCAGTTGTTTCTTTCTTAGTAATTGAACAACTGAAAAACATAATAGCATACAGTATCCAGACTCTGTAAAGAGAAGCCTTTTTCTTGAGAGAAGCCTTCCTGCCAGCCTGGTTCTAGAGCCGCATCAGTCCCAAATAAACACACAGGAAGCTATATTAATTATGAAGCTGTTGGCCTTGCTTGTTTCTTACTGGCTAGCTCTGACTTAAGTAATTACCTCATAATTGTTAATCTAAGTATGTCTCTTACCGGAGAATAGTTCCGGCCTTCTTACCCCATGGCATTACATCTCGACTCTCTGTGTTTCTCCTACCCAGAGTCCTCCTGGACTCCTAGTCCCACCTATCTTGGTTCCCTCTTGGCCCAACAGTGCTTTATTGACATAATCACAGGACTTCCCACATCAAGACTCCCTGTGTATTTTTCATTTTTACATGGCTTTTTTATTACCCTACTTTTTTTTACTCCTGTGTATGTATTTTTTTCCTGAGAAAAAATCTCTTTGTAAATCTTCCTGCCTCTACCTCTGCCTCTGGAGTGCTGTGATTAAAGGCATGTGCCACCACACCAAGTTATACTCTCTTTTATCTTTCCCAATATCTTGTTTCTTTTACTCTCCCAAGTCTACCTATATTTTACTTCATCTGAATCTGACTTTACTGTAAAGCTTTATATTTTTGTGGCCACATATCTTATATAGGCTAAAGAACATTGCTAAAATTATTACAGAAACAGCCACTGGCTTTCCAACATGGTGGGCAAAAGTTTGCTGCTAGCTCACTGGGAGCGGTGCTCAACACCTAGTCTATGCCAACATCAAGCAAGTGCTACTGACTTGGAGATATCGTCGCTGCCACCTCCAAGTGTACATACACACCATTCCATTGTTAGCAGGGCCTCTTAAAATAGCCTTGCAGGTTTTTTTGTTTGTTGTTTTTTGTTTTTTGTTTTGCTTATGCTGAGTCAGGAAGACTCCCTTAAGCAAGCCCTGAGTCTCTGCTGGCCTCTGGCAAAACAAAGCCCACCTGAGAAAAATGCTGCTATCAAGAAGCCGTGTTTCTTTCTGTTCTTTTGTTTCTAAAATCCCTTTTAAGCTTTTGTCATTCTACATGGAAACTCATGCCACACTTCTGCCACCATTCTGTAACATTTCGTTTTCCTGCCTGTTGCCCGGTTCCTGTTGCGTCTTTCAGCCCACAAATAATACACAAGACACTGTATTAATTATGAAGCTGTTAGCCTTTTGCTTTGTTTCTTACTGGCTAGCTCTAACTTAAGTATTTAACCCCTAATTGTTAATTCAAGTATTTTTCTTCCTGGAGAAAAGAGTCCAGACCTCTTACTCCTCTGGAGGCCTATATTATGTCTACCTGTGTCTCTCTTTCCCAGAATCCTCCTAGTCCCACATATCTTGATTCCCTGTTGGCCAACAGTGCTTTAGTCAAACCAATCAGACACATATTTACAGTATGACATCTCTCAACATCCAGTACCTTCACACAGACACACATGTAAACAAATATCATGCACATGAAATAAATAAATAAGTAAAAAGGAATTTACTGAACATACTTCACTCAAGTTCAGGAAGATAACAGTAAACACCTGTGTAATATGCCCCCACAAAAAAACCAGAAATATATAGCTTAATGAAATGATGAAGATAATTTGTGATTTGAAAACAAAACTCAACAAAGAGGTAGAAACATTAATGAGACTACAGCTAAAACAAAGATGGAATAAAAAAAATTCAGTTTCCCAATTAGAAAATTCAGGGGGAAGCCTTAAGGATAGAAATAATCAATCAGTAGATACAATATCAGGCTTAAACATAAAGGCTCTAGAGTAAATAAGCAAAAAGTACAGTTTGTTTTTAAGTACAAGAAAATAAATTACCATCCAAAGATGAGAAATAATAATCCCACCACAATAATGTAGGCCAGGTCTTTAAGAAGATTATAGAAGAATGTTTCCCCAAACTAAAAAGGATATACCCATAGAGATACAAGAAGCAAAAGGAACACCAAATAGACAAGAACAGAAAAGAAGTTCCCCAAAGTATATCATTGTTTAAAAAAACTAAATATACTGTTGAACAAAGAAAAAATATTGAAAACATCAAAAGAAAAAGACAAGACACATATAATAAAAAATTCATCAGTATAACAGCCAATTTCTCAATGGAAGCTCTGAAAGCCAAAAGAGCCTGAAGCAATGCACTCCAAGAAAAAAAATAACATAAACAATAACAAAAAGCAGCAAAACAGAATACTGGCACCAAAATGAAGATAGGAATATATATATATTATAAAAAAACTTTTTTTAAAGAAGAAAACAAACATAAACAGCAAAAATCCAACAAAATTACTAAAACCTACACACACTTTTCTATGGTACCATTGATATTGTCTTCAACTTTCCAATCTAAAGACACAAGCTAGTTGATTAGATTAAAACAGAAAACCTATTTTGTTGTCTATAAGAAAGCCATCTTAACTTTAAAGTTAGGTACTACCTTCATGTGAAAATATGGAAAAAGCATGCTCAAAATTTGGCATCAGGAAGTGACATCACCATCCTAATGTCTGACAAAGTATGCTTCAAATTAAAACTAATTAAAAACGACAAAGAACAGTACTTTATTCTAATCAAAAATCAATTAGTCAAGAAAATATTACAATGCTAAATGCATATGTACCAAGCTCTGATGTACCCAATTTCATGAAAACATACTAATGGGATTAAGGTCAGATTAAGACAAACCCACTAATAGTAGGTGTCTTCAGCAGCCAAGTTTCTCCAATGAATAGGTCATCTGAGCAAAAAAATAAACAGAAATCAAAGAATTAACTGACATCTCTCATTTAAATACAACTAATAGATATTATACAATATTCCACCCAAATACCAAAAATGATGTATTCTATTTACCAGCATATAGATTTTTTTCTAAAATAGGCCCCAATCAGGGATATTAAAAAAGGAAAAATTAAAATAATTGTATGCATCATATTTATTAATAAAGCCTAAAATTAATAATGAATAAAACCCTAATAATTACATAAACTCATGGAGATGAAACATTACTAAATGATAAAAAGTCAAGGAATAAAGAAACAACTAAAAATATTCTTGGAACTAAATGAAAATGGAAACACAACAATACCTCTGTGACACATTAAAAATAACCAGAAGAGGAAAGTTTATACAACTCAACTCTCTGCATTAAAAATAAAAAAAGTAATAAATATACAAATGATTTAATGATGTAATGCCAGCATTTGGAAAAAAAAAACCAAAACCAAACCCAAAGAAGGCAAGAAATAATATTTGAAAAGCAAAGGTTAATAAAACACATGCAAAGAACATACAAAGACACAACAAATTCAAATGCAAACTTAATGAAAACAAAGAGCTGATTCCTCAAGGATATAAACAAGACAGACAGACCTTAGGCCTAATTAACCCAAAGAAAGAAAGAAACTACCCACACTAACAGAGGTAGAAATGAAGAGGGAAACAACAGATACCAAAGAAGTCTAGAACAGCATAAGGAATTACTTTTTATAACCTGCAATCTGATAAGTTGAAAAATCTGAAAGAACTGGATATTTTTTGATTCCAGAAAACTGCCAAATTTAAACTACAAAGAGGTCAAAAGCACTATAGACCCATAACAAAGGAGGAGACTGGAGCAATAATAAAAAGTTTTCTGAAAAAATATTCTTATGCTGGCATAGAGTCACAACAGAAACAGTTTTGAAGTCTCTGCCAGACCTTAAAAGAACTATAGCCAATACTTCTTAAATTATTCCAAAAATAGAAATAAATGCAATCCCTGAAATTTATTCTATAATGCCACTGTTGCTCTAATACTCAACCAAAACAGATAAAGATACAGCAAAAACAATAATAATAACAATAATAATAACTATTATTACTACTAAGATAATCAATACCACTGTTGAACATAGATACAAACATCCTCAATAAAATATTAGTAAACCAATGCAAGCACATGTCAAGAAGATCATCCATGACAATTATGTTGGCTTATTGTGAAAACAAGGATGGTTCAACATTTGTAAGTTACTAATTATTAAAGAAAATCGTATTAGTGGACTTAAATACAAAAATTATATGATCACCTCAGTAGGGACAGAAATAGCCTTTGAAAATATCTGATGTGCCTTCATGATAAAAAGTTATAGACAGAGTAGTACTGGAAGAAACATATGATAATCAAGATTATATATGACAAATTATAGCCAACACTATCCTAAATATAGAAAGGGTGATAAAACCTTGTTAAAATCAGGAATGCTGCAGGTATGTCCACAATCCCCACTTCTTTTCAGTATAGTGCTGCAAGCTCTAGCTGAAACAAAGACAAGAGAAGCAAATTAAATGTACACAAATCAGAAAAGAAATCATACTATCCCTATTTGCAGATGATATGACACTACACAGAAGATATCCAAAAATTCTACCAGAAAGTTCTAGCAGCAATCAAAATTTTCAGCATCATGGCAAGCTACAAAGTTAACTTCCACACCAACAATAGACACACTGCAAAGAGATCCAGTACACATTCCCATTTTCAAAAGATTCAAGACAATAAAATATCTTAGAATAAACCTAACAAAACAGGGCAAAGACTGGGCTGGAAGGATAACTCAGCCATTAAAGGCTAGGCTCACATCCAAAAATATAAGGGGGCAAAGACCTCAACAGTAAAATCTTCAAACGTCTGAAGAAAGATATTTTGAAAATCACTAGAATATGGAATGACATGCCATGTTCCTGAATTAGTAGTTATTATTGTGAAAATGAGTATGCTACAAGAAATACTTAGAAATTTAATGCAATCCCAATCAAATTTCCAACAGCATTCTTCACAGAAATAGAAAATTTTCTAACATTTATATGGAACCATAAAATATTCCAGATAGCCAAAGCAATGCTGAGCAAAAAGTAGAATGCTGAGGGGGATGATATTCCAGAATCTCAAGATATATTATAGAGCTATAGTAATTAAAGAAATAGTATGCCATAAAATAAAATACCGAAACATGAGTACATGACACAAGTCATCTGGTTTTTGACAGAGACACAAAAAAATCATATATTAAATAAAAGACAGCATCTTCAAACATAGTTACAGAGAAACTGAATATCTATATGCAGAAGAATGAAATTAGACCTACGTTTGTAACCCTGCACACACACACACACACATTTTATTAAAGTAAATTAAAGACCTCAATTTGAAATCTGAAATACTAAATTTGCTAGAGGAAAATATTAAGAATACCCTACAAGATACAGGTATAGAAAAAACTTGCTGACTACAACTCCATTTGTCCAGAAAGTAAGGGCAATAATTTTAAGAGAAGCTTCATAAAACTAGAACGTGTCCATAAAGTTAAGGTAACAGTTAGTTAATCCAGTGAAGAATGGGACAGACAACTAATACCTAAAATATACAAAGAACTAAAAAAAACTCAAGAAAACAAAGTATCCAATTAAAAAATTGGACTAGGGATCTAAAAAGAGAATTCTTAAAATAAAAGTAAAAATATATAAGAAACATCACAAAAAGTGTTCATCATCCCTATGAATAGGGAAATACAACCTAAAACAACTTTGAGATTTCATCTCACCCTTGTCAGAAGGCCAAGATCAATAAACAGGCAACCATAAATGTTGGCAAGTTTGTGGGGAGAAGATAACCCTCATTCACCGTTGGTGAGAATACAAACTATTACAGCTACCCAGGAAGTCACCATGAGAATTCTCAAAAAAAGCAACCCTGTGATCCAACTCTGCCACCCTTTGGCATATGATATCAAAATCACCTTTGGCAGGTGATATCAAAATCTTTGAATAGATCTGACAATACAGCTCCGGTGAAAATTACTAATTCCATAGGAATGATCATTAAGAGTAATATTACTGCTATATTCCTTTAGCAGAATAAAGTGCTTGTTTTTTCCCTAAGTTCATGGTCTATCTAGTCACAGGTTTTTGGTCATCCTAGTGTCAGGCATGGGTTCCATCTCAAAGAATAGGTCTTAAATACAATCACTGTGGTTGGTTACTCCTACAATATCTGTGCCATTATTGTACCAGATTGTCTTGAAGGCAGGTCATTGTTGTATGTTGCAGGATTTATAGATGAATTAACAATTACCTTTATTCTCTGGTAGCATGCATAGAACCTTCTAGTACTATGAAGACTAATGAGTGGTTATAAAGGCTCTAGTTAGGCACCAACTCAACTTCTCCTTGCTTGATAAAAAATATGTGAATATTATTTTCAGCAATGGGGCCTTACTCTTAGTTTGTGGAGAACAACCGATTTCCTTGGTAGTCATCGACAGATTTCTTCTTACAGTAGATGGGAGCTGACACAGAGATCCACAACTCTACAGTGTGCAGAGAGGGAGAGAGACTTCAGAGAACTCGGAACTAACTGGGATGTCTTCGTCAAACCCCTCACCCTAAGGCTCATGGGACTGTGTGGGAAAGGAAGTAGAAAGATTGTTAGAGCCAGAGCAGATAGACGCAAGAAAGCCGTGTTTTACAGATCTAACAGAACTGATACACACATAAACTTAGTGACGGTGGGAGCTGACAGGTTCAAGCCAGGAATTCCAGTGCTGACAATAGAAGAGGATATGAGCTTTCATCCTGGACCAAAAAGTTATCTGCAACTGATAATCTGTTTGCAAAGGAAAATATAGTTCTCTCCAATGGAGTCTCGCTGAATATTTTACACAGACTTCAAGGTAGGCTATACTCTGGAGTAGCTAGCCAACACAAAACAAACTCAATGATAATTTTGTAGTCTTTTTGTCTCTTATTGCTTTATATGGGCATTCTTTTCTACCATATTGGTCATTTGAGTGTATACTTTGGTTCCCATATTTTGTGTTTTTCAAATGTGCAAGTTTATTGTTGTTCTTGTTTATTTAAATAAAGAGAAGAAGATAAGGAGTTGAATGGGTGGGGAGGTGAGGATGATATAAGAGGAGCTGGGAGATGATAAAAGCATTATCAATATATATTGTATGAAAAACATTTTCAATAAAAATACAATAAAAGAACTCATCAATGTCTTCTTATAGTCAAAACATCAAAAATGCAGAAAAATAAAGCTACAAGAGAAAAACCCCAAATCACACATTGAGCAGACTCATCAGAATTGCATCAGTTTTCTCAAAAGAAGTTTTGAATACCAAGAGAAAAAATTACATAGTTCAAGTTCTGAAAGACAATAATTGCCAAGTCAGTTTACTATATCAAGTCATATTCAAATATATTACTGTATCTTTCATAATTACAGGGGAAAGAAAACTTTCCACAATAAAGCAGACTAAAGTATTCATGATCGCTAAACCTTATCTATAGATGGCAATATGGACTGAAGAGAAAGATAATCATATTTGTGATATAACATAGAGTAAATAATGCAGAAGTGGGTTCTCATCTCAAATCTTTGACCTCTCCAGCTATGGGTAGTCAGCTATGTTTACAGTACTAAGTAGACACTGATTCCCTCTTATTGTGTGGGCCCCATTAGACAATTGTATTCTGTAGATTCAACAGTCATATTCTGTATACTTGTCCTTATGCCCACAGGTTAATTGTAACTCTAACCCCTTCACCAAAGAAACTCACTTTTGCAATAGATGGAGATAATTACAAGGACCTGCAACTGGTCAAAATTCAGAGTAAGTAGTTCTGAGGTGCCCAACCTACACTGATGCATGCGCAATGCAAACCATACACCTATGACTCAACAAAAATCACCAAAAATGGAGATTAAAAGATTGTGAGATCCAGAAAGCCAGAACACCAACTGCTGGATAGTGCTCCCAGACATACTAGGAAGAATGCATAATTTCTCAGAAATCTTGGCAATATGTTTGTCTGAACAAGACCAGCATAAAAACAATAATTGACAGGTTTAAGATGGACAGGAGAAATTCTACATGATCCTGTGTCTAGATGAAGAGGTACATGTACTCAATGACTGTTGGGAAAACGAAAACCAGTTTCCTCATAAACTAGTATAAGATGTCTGATCCCAGTTGGTCATACCTGGAGAAAGGTACAAATGAGAAGAATGAGAAGGATAAATTGACTCAGAACCGTGTGTGTGTGTGTGTGTGTGTGTGTGTGTGTGTGTGTGTGTGTGAAAAACAACTAAAGAAGAGGTCATGATTTGAAGGAGAGGCACAGAAGGAGTTGCAAGTAGTACAAGTATGATAGAGATATAGCACTCATGTATGAAGTTCTCAAAAATAAAAATATTTTTAAATAGTAGTAATTAATTAGTTGATTCAGAAAAGTATTGTTACAATAACAAGAAAATTCCAAGCACTAAAGATCAACAAAATTACAAGATTGAAATACAAGTCTTTCAGAAACAATTCTGTCTATTCAAGGCCTTAATTTCCTCATTACAAGACTCACACTAAGATACTGAATTTAAGAAAGACAGACAGGGCTGGGAATTGGTGGCGCACGCCTTTAATTCCAGCACTCGGGAGGCAGAGGCAGGTGGATCTCTGTGAGTTCGAGATCAGCCTGGTCTACAAGAGCTAGTTCTAGGACAGTCTCCAAAGCTGCAGAGAAACCCTGTCTCAAAAAAAAAAAGACAGACAGAAAGATAGAAAGAAAGAAAGAAAGAAAGAAAGAAAGAAAGAAAGAAAGAAAGAAAGAAAGAAAGGAGAGAAAGAAAGACAGGCATTTATTTGTTGCCTTCCAGCCAGAAGTATACCTCCACACCTAAGATGGATGCTTCTTGGAGTAAGAGGATGGAAAAGATACTCTAAACACAGGAACTGAGGAAAAAAGTGCTACTGTTTCAATATCTAAAAATCATCAAACCATAAACAATCAGATAAATTACTCCATATTGATTAAAGGAACAATCCATTGAGAGGATATTAAAATTCTAAACTTACATATACTGGTTTTATTTAAAAAGAACAACTAAACATAAAGATACAGCTTAGTTCCAATACAACAAAAATGGCTAACTTCAATATCCCACAATTATGAATAGAAAAGTAATTCCACCAAGAATAAAGAAACATCCTATTTAAAGGGCATAATAAATCAAAAGGGCCTAACCAACATCTACAGAGCATTCCATATAAACACTGCATAATTTTTTATCAACCTAAGGAACTTTCCCAAAAATAGATAATGTAATGGACACGAAGCAATTCAACAAATATGGGAAAATTGAAATAATTTGTCGTGTTATTTCTGCTCATAATTGAAGAAACTGGAAACAATCAAGAAAAAACTCAATATATATAAATTCAGTGTAACTGAAAACCATGCTGTATTATTTAATAAGTCATCAAAGAAATCAAAAGTAAACATAAAAATTCCTAGAACAAAATGAAAATGAAAGTATAACATAACTAAACCTATCAACAATAATTAAAACAGTCCTAAGCGATCTCCAATAAATAGTAATGTGTTGATTCAAGTTACACTGTAGAGCAACAGTAGTAAAAGCAATATGGTACTGGCATAAAACAGACATGCAGATCAATGAAATAAAATAGAGGAGCCAAGAATACATCCATGCAACTACAGCAACCTGATTTTAAGACAGTTGACAAAAATATATGTTGGAGAAAGGCAACTTTTTCAAGCAATGATGCTTGAAAAATAGATCTCCACATACAAAGGAATGAAACTAGGTCCTTACACTGTCCCCAAACAAAGCATACTTGGCTGCACAGTGTTCCTCAGTTTCATGCCCTTGTGTAATCCGACAATGCAACCTTCCTGGAAAATAAGGGTATAGAAATTACTGATTATGGAGTTTGCCTTTGACATGGCAAGACTAGCCATTTGGGTAAGAAACTGCTCTTGCTGGACTGTTTGATTATTGCTGTATAAACTGGACATGCAGGACCCACAGGAAGGTGACTGCTGAACTTGGACAGTCCTACAGGGTTCCTCCTTCATGGCAGAGTCTGCCAGACTTTCTCCAGGACACAGAAAAATGAGTGACAGACTGCCAATGCAGATGGACAGTTTAAAATTTCCTGCTTTGCTGAGAAGTCTGCCAGATACACTGTGGCCTATGGGCTGAAGATGGATGCCCCAAAGTTACAGAGGAATTTCAGGTGACTGTCCAGGCAGTGAGATTTCTCTGTGAGATTTAAATTATAGTCTTTAAATATTATCCTTCTGTGGTCTTTGATTGAGTTGAAGACAGATAGTTATAATTATTGTTTCCCTTAGTTCTGATCAAAGAGAAGCCACGTATAAGACTTTAGACTCACACAAATAGGATAGATGATAAAATACTTTCTTTAAATCTTATTAAATGTTAATGGGCTATATATTGTAACTATAGTTCTTACTGTTCTGTTGTATATAATTTGACTATGTTAAAGTTAAAACCTTTCTTTTTATTTAGACAGAAAAGAAGAGATGATGGGGGAAGTCCTTCTGTGTACATGTCTCTCTTACTGGTTAATGAACAAAGCACTGTTGGCCTATAGGGAAGCAAGATAGGTGGGACTGGGAGTCTAGGAGGATTCTGAGAAATATAGTCAAGAGTGGAGAGTCACCATGAGATCCCAGGAGGAGAGAACACAAGTCTGGCATTCTCAGTAAGAAAAGACCTTACAAAATATATACTAGTAATTTTGGGTTAATAATTAAGTCAGAGCTAGCCATTAAGAAACCATAGAAAACAGCCCACAGCTTCATAATTTATATAATGTCTCATGTGTTATTTGGAGGTTGAGACAGGAGGCTAGCAGGAGGAGTACATGTTACAATCCATTATAAAAATATAGTAGATTAGGATGGTCCCAAATACAATTATAATTCTTGGAAGGAGGGCACATGATGACCTGGAGAGACTGGTACATAATGGTAGAGGCATGCATGGATCAGAGTGTTGCATCTTCCAGAAAAAATGCCAAGACTGCCAGTTACCATGAGAATTGAGGAAGAGCCAAGAAAGGAACACTTTTCCCTTGAAGACTTCAGAGCAAGAATGGCTTAATAGGCAACTTCATTGAAGACCACTTGTAGGGGTGAGCCTCCAATACTGTCCATGCCCAGGCATGGACAGGGGTACGGGACAGGTAAGGATATAAAAGGAAAAGCAAAAGCAAAACTCTCTCTCTCTATTAGAACCCTGCCATGCTTCTCATCTTCCCAGCTTGTGTGTAAATTTTATCCAGTTAATAAATATATTAGTTTCTCCATTACATTGACTTCCTTTGTCAACTGCTCTTTGACCAAACAGTCAAAGACAATCAAATTCTGTTTGAAATCATGTAGCTTGTGGCCATTGGTGTCAGAAAGCTCTCATATACTAAAATAAAAACAAACACCTATACTGAAGGTTTATTAAATCTACCACATGGCACAGTTCCAGAGGATTTACCATTGTACTCTGTGCCTCCTGGATTTTGCAGATCACCTGCAAAAGCAGGGGAATTGTGCTACTGGAGTTGTCCTCTTTATGAAGATGAAAGGGGAAATGATGATCTTTCTAGTGGGTTGTTCTGGAATTAAGGAAGCTTGTAAGCAAGCAGCCTGTGTGCTTATCTCAGCAAGAAGTGTGGGTCAAGAGAAGGAGCCTGATTCAGATAAACATGTCCACCCTAGTTATTTTGATTTGGATAAGTTTACTGTTTGGCCACTGGGCTTACCCCTATGTTGGGTAGACAGATAAATTTTACTTGAGAGCATAATGTGGAAAGTGAATTCAGGAAGGTGGTAAGTAGGTGAAATTTTCCTTTCATGCTTCCAGGAATAAATGAGAGTAACATGGACACTGGGCCCATGGTTTTCTTCCTGTAGGTGGTAGGGACAAAATCTGTGCTGGTGTCCTGCCCTAACTCACTGAGCAGAAGTAAAATCCTCTTTCTGACTCAGCTTCGTTTTTCCATCTCAGAAACAGTACATTTGAAAAGAGATTAAAAACCTTTGGCAGGAAGAAAGAGGCAGGCTACAGAGAAAATTGTGGGGATCCAGTTTCCACCAAAATATCCATTAAGAGGTAGGTGAGAAAGTTCCTGTGGCTGTGCATTGAAGCTACTCACTTATTTAGGAGACTGAAGCACTGGAGATCACCCTTAGTCGTTAATAACCTTACAATAAAGAGCCAAATGGGACACTCAGTAGGGTCAATTGCAGACTCAATGACAAGAATTAGCCCTCAGAGCTCTTTAATGAGATCTGTGCTGTTCCTTGTGGTTCAAGGGACACCGCAGTTAATAGTATGCAGCCTCAAGTGTCAATCCCCTTGCAAAAGCACAGTTAAGCATTCCCTGGGCTGCATAAACAATGCTGTGTTGTAGGTAGCACTACCCTCCTTTAACCGTGCCAGGACATAGAAAGAAGCCAGCATCTGATATGTATGGCTCTCTAAGCATTTCATCCTGAAACATGAAAATGACCAGTGGTCAGCTGCTAACACATGAATGTGAAGGTGAAAGTCACTCATGAGGGGAGGACAAAGGGAACGCCATGAGAATAGCATGTCCAAGCATGGAACAATCATGAGAACTGCATATTAAAGCATGTTGTCTAGCTATAGACCAAACATACAAGAATGCTCCACACAGGTTAAGGAAAGCCATGTGCAGAGATGAGAAAATATTAAATGCTTGGAATAGAAATATTTCTATAAGGAAAAGAAGAAAATATTATGCATGCTATCTGTAAATAGTGCAGGTTCCATCTCAGAATGCAACTGACTTCTCTGACCTCTTTTAGTAAAAGGAACTTTTAAATATTTTTGTTCTGTGCACACACAAACACACACACACACATACACACACACACACATACACACACACACACACACACACACACACACACACAAGAATATTCCTTCAGAGCAACCCAACAATGTTTACTCTCTTATTTAAAAAACGGGAAAAATGTGTTATAGACTTCTTTATATATATTACCTCCATTTTGCAAAAGCTGTCCTCCATTTTGAAATCCATTTTCACCCTCCCCAGTCACTCGTCAGTTCAGCACAGAGACTCATGTGGCATGTCTACCAACTGGCTGAGAATTCTTGGAGTCATACAGTTTTTAAACATCCTATCTCCTAGGAAACCTGTTTCTTCCTCACAGGCTGAAGAAAAGTGTGAAAATGAAGTCACATCCCAGAACGGAGGTGACCACTGGTGATAGATCAGTTCCAACAAATATCATTATCAAAGTCACCAAGCCCCGGAAGCCTCTCAAAATCACTGCCATACTAGGGACTAGTTGAAAACACTACTGTTTCAGAAACACCAGCAGTCATATTAGAAATGACTATTTTAAACTTGAATTCCACAGCTTAAGGCCATCTAAAAGTCTTCGGCCAGATAGCCCAGCCAGCAAAATCCAGGTAGTTGAAAGGGAAACAAAAGACATTTGCTAGGCAAATTTTTTTTAGTTTATTTAAGAGTATGATAGAACCACCTTTTTGTGGAAGGGGTGCAAGCATGAACTGCACTGACGAGACATAAACCATCCCTAACCTGACTCAGCATTATGCTTTCTGCTGTTAGCTAGATGAAGACACTAGGCAATGACATAGGACAGTCTGGGGAGGGCCCAGCAGTTGGGGAATTTACATATCTGTTTTTTTCTGGCCCTGTCTCTTTTCCACTCTTGTAACCTACTCTACCGTATTTCCGTGATGGCACCAAGCTCCCATCTGAGAAAGACAGGCATTCGTTGAAATGATTGACTGTAGAGATACCTTGAATGCAGTCAGCCTTCATTATACAATGAGCGCTAGACCATCACAACATTCAAATGCAGGAACGTTATTATTACTTATTACTTGTATGCTGATAAGGGAACTGAGACTTAGAGAAATAACCTGTTCAAGGAGATGCAGTGAGTTACATTTCAAAGGCAAGAAGCCAACATTAGAGAATTGCCTTGGTATTTTCTAATTGTTGAACCATGTTCTACTGTCTCACATTGGCAAGACTTCACCAAATTGTAGACAGGGAAACTTAGGAGAAGTAAAAACCCTCTTAGTTTCATCCTTTCTTAAAATTAGGTCATTACCTTCTTTATTAAAAACATTTTAAAGTATTATTTGTATTAATTCTTGGGGAGTTTCATACAGGTATACAACATACCTTTATAATATAAACTTACACCATTCCGCCAACTCCTCCCAGGTTCTCCTTCCACTTCCTTCCCTCCCTCCCAATCTTATGTCTTCTTTTCTGTATATACTTCAACATCCCACTGAGTGTAATTAGTGATGCCCCTATGTGCATGGGTATGGGGCCATTCATTGGAGCTTGGCCAGACTAGCAGGAGTGATATCCTTATAGAGAATTGTCCTTTCTTTCTCAAGAAGCCATGAACTCTCAATAGCTCCTCATCCAGTGATAGGGGCTTGCAATTCCTACTACCTTCATGTGAAACTGTGGACGGGTTTGATCTTGTGCAGATCTTATGGAAGCAACCACAGCCACTGTGAATTACTAAGTGCAGCAGTGCTGAGCCACTGTTTCATCTCAGAATTTCAAAATTTTCTGAAAGATCTATGCGAACTTCAGTCTCCTGCATAGGATACATATGGATCCAAAGAGAGAGGAGAAAAGACAGAGAGATTATTATTTTTTAGTGAAGGAAATAACCAAATAAAACTGTCCCTGGGTACAGTAAAGAATAAATAATACAAAGAAATAACAAGGGGATAATGTAACTTGTGATTGTGAGCACATGTTTAGAAGAGTCATCAGGAGGCCTCTCTTGACTTTAAAGATCTGCAAGTAACAGTGTCCCTCATGTATGAAGTCCTTTCCTAGGAGAAAGGACACCATGTGCAGAAGCCCAAAGAGCAGGACAAGCATATGGCTGGAGGAGCCATCACATAGAAAGAGAGAACAGCAGAAGGTTGGAAGTCTCCCATTTAATCCTCAGAGTTTAAGTAAATGTCTGTCATATATATTTACGAAAAAAAATTCTATTTCCTAAATGGAATGAGAGTGAAAACATGAAAACACTAGTGGAACTCTCTGGACTCTAGCAATGTAGAAAGTGAGTGAAGCTAAGTGTGAAAATGCTTTGGGCCAGTTTAGTAATGGCTCTTGTGTTTGGGTAATAACTCTAGGCTGTGGACGCAGGAGGTGGGAGTGGTGATAGGGTGGTGGGTGGAGGAAACTGGTTGTTACTTGTAGTTTTGCTTCTTCAACTCTTTCTTTCCTTGGAGGAAATGCATAATTGACATAGTTCTAAGAGGGCATCTTATCCAAAGGAAGAATCATAAATATTTTGTGAAGCTATAAAATTGATCCCCCCACTTACTAGAAAAAGGATTCTCATTAATTCATTCAACAAGCTTTTATTAAGTGCTGTGGTGGTCTTGACACCTGGGGACCCATCCCTACCCCCAGGTGACATCAAATGGTCAAACTAAACCATCTAATGAATTAGATTATATATGATACCACTCTGGGCAACAAAGGAAATAATCTGAGAAAAATGGAAGGATTTTACACATTAAAATGCCTAAAAGAATCTTCAAGGGGTACAAATGCCTAAAACTGCAGCTGGGTCAATTCCTGGGGTCTACTTGCTCCTTATCAAGGACAGTGTGGCAGAAACACTAAAGTGTTTATTCCTGGGAGACCCTGGATTCTTCTGTCACAGGTGGAGTCAAGGTTTCCTACAGCTTTGCCAATGTGGATGGAAGTCAAGGATGCTTTCACCAACTCATTTTCTGTCTCACTCAAGACTTCCTCAGTCTTTGTCAGCTACTTCTCATATTCTTTCCCAGGCACTCCCTGTAGAATACAATCTTGACAACAGCTGCTCAGAAAACCCAAACTAGCACAAGAAATATATATTGTATGCACATTATGAGAAAAACCTCCAAAATATATTAAATGAAGGAAAATAAAAGCAAGGTTAAGAAAAATAGATAAAACAAGCTACACTTGTGTTAAAGACACAATCAAAATACAAATGCATGTTGCTTCATATGCAAATAGAATGAGAGTTACAGCAGAAATAAAAGGCATATGGAAGACCCGAAGGAGATGGGAGTGATTTTAACTATGTTTTTATATACATTTTTGGTTGTTAATTTAGTGAATATATATATAATATTTTTCAATATAAGATTCAACATCTTAATAAACAAATGCAAGTTTTCTAGGTTCTGGCTGCTCTTGAACTTGTGACACATATTCTTAATAAGACAATTTATGAATTGGAAAAGCTCCCTTGTAAGGCATGAGACATCAATTACTCAACTCGGTTGTGTGCTAGAACGCCACAGCGGTGACACGCCTTATGAAGCTGTGAAAACTACTTAACACCCTTCTAACAGGATTTTCCCACCACTCACAGTACATGCAGGCATCTCAACAGAGCTTCCATTCAGAATCCAAGATAACATGGTTTTCTGGAATTGAGTCTTCCCTTGATTTAATTGTGTGACTTTGCAACCCCTGAGTCTAATTCACAAATCCTAAAGATGGCAGATTTAGATAGTTGTACCATGACCTGAATTAATCTTCACTCATGAAAATGGTTGTTTAACAAAACTGCTGTTTCCAACGTGGGTACATCATTTACAACTCTGAGATGGACTTCTCATCTATCCCAAGCGTGTCTGCAAGATTATGACACTTCCAAGAATGGAATTCATGCTGTCAACAGCTGTGCTTTATTAATAAGCTTGATAAATGAAATATGATTCAGAGATAGACAATTCATCATCTCAAGTATCACTTCATACTAGGATAGGCAAGGAGAGTTTTTGAATCTTGACTTAGAAAGAAAAATAATTTGTATTGTAAAATTAATTATTTCAATATAAAATCATCTAATATGTTTGGGAAAACACTGGGGGGGGGTTAAGTGTTACAGTACAGAAAATTCAGACATACTGTTTATTCCAAGATGCTAAAAATTATCTACCATGTCTGCAATATAGTTTCTATGTCCTGTACAGAATTTCATCATCTGGAGATTTTTCCTTGTTATATCCTGAAAGCTCCACAGTGCTTTTTGATGATAGCTTTTCAGTAAGGTTGTTCCTTGGTAAGATATCCCTGCTAGACTCTGTGCAGTAAATTTCACATACATGATCTCTGTTTCAATATAACTCGGTGTGAACTAGGTATTGCTTTTTGATGGGGGATTATCCTTCTGTATATAAGTTTCTCTTATTGGTTAGTGAAAGAAACACTGGTCAGCCAGTATCCAGTAAGGAAACATAGGCAGGACTACCAGAGGAGGAGAATTCTGGGGAGAGAACACAGAGAGAAGTGTGAGGAAGAAACAACATGTAGCTACTGGGAAGATAGGACTCTGGCATTCTCCAGTAAAATAAGGCCCTGTTGAAATACAGAGATTAATAGCAATTGGCCAAACAATTTATAATTGTTTATTTGGGCCTCATCAGCTGTGGGACCAGGTGGAAAAGAACCTCTGATGGGGGAAGTCCTGTGTATATGTCAATAAAGCACTGTTGGCCAATAGGGAAGCAAGATAGGTGGGACTAGGAGCCGAGGAGTACTCTGGGAAGGAGAAACACAGGAAGTCAAGATGTAGCTGCATAGGGATAAGAAGCCCGGAAAGTTCTCCGGTAAGAGAAATACTTAGATTAACAATCATAAGATAAATACGTAAGTCAGAGCTAGCCAGTAAGAAACAAGCAAGGCCAACAGCTTCATAATTAATATAGCCTCCTGTGTGTTTATTTGGGACTGATGTGGCTCTGGAACCAGGCTAGCGGGAAGGCTTCTCTTTACAAACCTCCACCTACATCTTTTAGTTTTTACCAGTTCAGTCTTGAAATCAGTTAACACAGATAGGACAGGGATCACACCCAGGTTCATCTGATTCCAAAACCCACTGTGTTTTCATCCTGCGAACTGCTGGCAGCAAATGTAGGGAAGCCACAGAGGAGCGTGTTGCTCTTTCTTTGTCTTAAGTCATGTTTTGTAACCAGGTTGAAGTTAGTATGCCTGGGTCTGACTGTGGAAAGGAGATCTTTCAGAGAAGACAGCTGGTCTCATGGTACTGTTCAAAGTGCTTGAGGATCAAAAGTTAAACTACAGAGAGACTTTCTCCACTAGTTAGAACACAGCTATGCAGAGAGCAAGGCTGTTCAAAACACTCTTGATGGCTACCATTCTCTGAACTCTGGTTAACTCCCACCAGCTTTTTGACAAGGAAAATTGAATTGATGCACAAGGAATATGAGCTCCTGAAAGTTAGATACCTGTAGAATTCTTTGGTAAGGACATCAAGTATTATCATGTTATTTCACTTAAAGTTTCGATCCACTATCTGGACATTGCTGTATGACAATTTAAAAACATACAGAAATGCAGGAAATTTGTTCCACATGAAAATTAAAGAGCATTTATTTATCCCACTAGGTGAGAATAAGACCACTACCACAATTTTGAACGAAATTTGAGGTAAACTTTAATTAAACACTGCTCAGGATAATAGACTCTGGCCAGGTTCATTTCAGGGTTCTCAATGATGAGACATACTTTGCAGAGGCTTATAAAGGGAAAACCATAAGGATATGTATTTCCCACCAAGTCCAATCAGGAACAAACATATATCCTGACATACTTTCTGCCTATGTACCTCCCACCAATCAGACGCAAGAATCCATGTTACCAAGCACATCTAGTGCAGTTTGTTCAAACAAACTTGTTTAGGGGAGTGAAAACCTGTGTTTTGTTATCTTACAGTAACAATAGCCTCCAGTATTTCAGGAAGCATCTGTCCTCGCATAATGGGCGCACAGGTTAGAGGTATTTTTGTTTTATGGATCACTTAGGCACACAGTAATTAAAACTTAAAAATTATCTTTGGCTCTCACACATCATCAAGAGTGTCTTCTTATGCTGCCTTGACATATATAAAATATAAAAAGCACACAGCTTTGTCCTGTTATGATAACCTTCTATTCACCTCACTCTTCATCTTCCCTTTCATGAACTACAGCCTTGAAGTTGTGAGTGATTGTACACATAGGTAGCAGAATTCAGAGTGAGCAGAGAACATTTATGAAAACTGTGTGGGTAGGCTTCTGAATGAGATACCCCGAGTGCAAAGTTTGAAGAATTTACAATCAGGGACTACTTCAGAGCCTCAATGCCACATTGCTTCCCCAAAGGCACTGACTGTGGGCATAGCCAATATCCTTTTCTCACCTGACACGGGATAATGCTGCCAGCATGCTATCTCTGGTGCCCCTGCAGGAATAACTGGTGGCCACAGATCATCCCTCCTCTGCACAGAGTAGACTCTGCTACAGGTCCCTCCTCACCATATCACAGACTTTCAAACTGAAGTCTATGACAAGAAGAGGCAGGTGACAAAGGCAAAAAAATTATTTGTGACCTGCAGATCCCTCAAGACATGAGATCCAGAATATATAAATAGATCAACCATCACAAACAGCAAACATTATTTAGTTTCAAAATGAAAAACTGACCTTCAGGAACCTTTTGTTTTCATATGAAGGTGTGGGGAGAGTCAGGTGAGCCTGTGGGCATGTGCAGTTAGCAGATAATCTTAAAAAAACATACAAGCTACTAATAAGTACATGAAAAGAACTTAATGTAGTTAGTGCTAGGGGACATGCAAATAGCTTCAGGGAGATATTATCTCACCTCAGAAAGAATGGCTTTATCAGCAGGACAAAAGACCGCATGCTGTTGAAAATGAAAAGAAAGGAGACACTTCCCTTGAACATAGTTGCTATGTATGTAAATTAGTAAAACTTCTATAGAGAGGACTATGGAAGTTCCTCCAAAAGCTAAATAGAACTAACATATGGTCTAGCAGTCCCACAACTGAATGTCCTAAAGAAATTCCATCAGCATATCAAAGGGACACTGACACTCCTACATTCATTGCAATACTATCCAGAGTAGCCAAGAAATAGAAACAATTGAAGTGTCCATTAAATAATAGATGAACCAAAGGGAAATATTACTCATCAATAAAAGAGTATCTTCAAGAACTTTCACAAAGACGAAAGTCACTGTGTTAAGCGAAACAAGTGCAGGAACCCACAAGTTCTACATTCCTTCTCTCAACTCTGACATCTGAAAGACATTGACTTCAAAGAAGCTGAGTTCATAACGATGGTTACTAGGAACTGAGGAGATTTGGAGAGGAGAGAAATGGGGAAGGAATGGTGAACAGTCACTGCATTACACTCAGAAGCTCTATTATTCTATTCCATAGTGGGGTAACTATGTGTAATGAAAACATCCTGTACTGTGGGCAACAGTGAAATACAGACAAATATTTTTGAGTGTTTTCAACAAAAAAAAATGCTAATAAGGAGCTAGAAAGATGGCTCTGTAGTTAAGAGCAGCGGTTTCCCTTCCAGAGACCCAAGGTTTGATTCCTAGCACTCACATGTTGACTCAAAATTAATTGTAACTTGAATCCTAGAAATCAGATGTCCTATTCTGACTTCGGCAGGCACTGTATGAATATGGTGCACAGACATACATGTAGGCAAAACACATCAGAACAGAATAACATCTTTAAAGAGAAAAAATAATGATGACTGTTTAAGGAGATTGGTATGTCTATTCTGACTGAAGAATGTATGGCATATACATGAATCAGTCATCATATGGTACACGATAAACATTAGTAATTTGTATATTTCATTTAGAAGAACATATGATTTATGTGGATGTTAAAAAATAAATTAATAATTAAGTATAAAAACAAACTGTGTGGTAACAATCTTAATGGAGGAGTCTAAGAAGTGTCTATATCACAGTAAGGAGAACCTTCAAAAATAAGTTTCCAAGATTTCCCTTTCTGTAGTAAATGTTGCCTGACTACTAAGGGTTTGGGTGAGGAGAGAGACAGACAGAGAATCATCTAATAGAAGATGCTACTTTCTATTAAGTTGATATGTGTTATATAGTTTTGCCAATTAAAAATTTAATCCCTAAGTGTGACTATAAATGATGCAGCAGTAGACACCCTTATTCACATCTCATAATTATATGTATATAGTAAATTTGTGGCCATATCATTTCAGGGCAGACTAGGTCTGTGAATTTCTATCTGATAACTATTTACAGTATGGCTTACCTAGTTGATCTGACGCTCACGCCCACATACCTATACATTTACCATAGTTAACACAGTCTGGTCAACAGTTGATTAAGTGGTTCTATTTGTGGCACTCTGATGCATAAAAGGAAGCAACTTGCAGCCAGTTGGGTTTCTTCAGTTATATTGAGGAGGAGTGCTTTTATCATACCACTGTCTTTTTGAAAAACGTTGTTGTGTCTAAAAGGATACTGTGCTGTCCTTTCCCAGTATAGACTGTGGGTTCTTTAGACTTTATTGCTGTACAGAAACTCATCTGTTTATTGGAAAGTTGCTAAATTGTTGTCTTGAATTCTAAAGATCTTTACCCTTGATGACCAAGCTTCCTTCCCTAAAACAATTTCAATAAGCAATGCCACCAATAATACACTGTTTACATTAAAGGCTGGGTTATGGGAAAGCAGGTGAGGAAAGAAAACCAGTTTTTGACTTTTTCTAAGTCTTAGTATTTCATGATTGTATTGACACATACAGGGAAGGTCTTCACAAAACCCTTCAAACAACCATCATTCCTCACTCTCTTTCCAACTGTCCCCTGAAGTTAGGAAATTTGGAAATTCGAGTCAATTCCACTGCAATCTCAAATTTGGATTTCTTTCATCCTGTGCTTTAGTGTAATGACAAGAAGAATTGTGTTTTATTGAAGATCCTTTAGCATCAAAATAAGACTTTAAACTGGGAAGTTTTCCCTTTCATAGTGTACCATCATAGAATATCACAGCTTCTTGTGTGACTCAGTTTATCTTAATAGCTGAAGCTTGGCGAAGTTAACACAGACAGAGAGGCTAGACATTTATCTTTAACGGTTGTTGCTGAACTGAGTTGACCTTAGGAATTTTTAAACCTTATTTGTTTAATATATCTTGTTTTTGTCAAACATATACTGCTCCTTATTTAAATTTTCTGGAAGCCCAGTGTTAAACACAGTTATAAAACATATAAGTAGTTAGACGTGCATCTCTGTGTCAGTTTTTGTTAATCCAAGTAGACCGTTTTAATCTTAAAAACTTGTCATCAAACAAAAATCCATAGTAATATAAACTAGTTTGGAGACCTGATGTTGTCTCTTTAGTCTAAAAGTAGATACAATTATAAGCCAAGGACCTGGTAAGACTAAAACGTTTTATATGTGCTGCCTTAGCTGATAATTACTATGTGGTAATCTTAGGATGGTGGTGAAGTCATGGCATATACACATAACCTTAGTAAAGATGGCTGCAGCCACATGTTTGCTATTTAAAATATCTCTGTTTTCCTAAATAAGAATTGAACGCAAGTTACATATATAGTATATTTTTAAAAAGAGTGGAATAATAAATATAGTATGCTGCAGCAAATTAAGATTACCTGTGTATAGATTTTTAACTATAAGCCTTTTGCTATAAATTTTAAGTCAAATTTTTGTTACAGATTTTACAGATGTTTTTAAGCCATACCCAATGAATAAATCCTGAGGTAGAGTTTACAGCATAGTCTTAGAGGATCCTCAGAGATAAAAGACTTTTAAGAGTTTGAAGTAGGGAACCTTAGAGAAAAGAGACTTTTGGAAGTGTATAACAGAGCAAGTTTAGATACAAGAGATTCGGGCCTCATTTGTGTGTGCACTGGCAGAAGTTTGTTACCATATGAGAGAATTAAAAAATTGAGCCTGACAGTCTTTGGCCATTGATCTGTTCTGAGGCCAAGCTGTTTGTAGTTCAAGAAGGAGAGACAGGGGTCACAAAAACTTCCTTCTGCAGGAGAGAGAACCCCCAAGAGGGATCTGAGAAAAATGCCCTGACCCAGGCAGGCTTAGAGAAGAGACAGAGCAGGCAGCTTTGAGTGGTGGGAGAAGAAACTCCAGTAGGAGGCTGAGAGGCAGAGAACAGAAGGCCCAGAAGGACTTAAGGAAGTTGCTACAGCTTCTATGGGAAGATGAGGGAGCTCTAGGAAGGAACTGAGAACAAAGGTAAGTGTCATGTGGACAAGAATTTCAGTCCAAGGGCATCCCCAAATACGAGGGAAGATTTGTCTGAGAAATTATCCCAAATCACAGAAAGCCATCCCTTCCCATGTGACTGGTGACCCAGTAGGGCAATAGGAACTTCCTGGCTCACAAGTGTGGCTTTGTAGTAATAGAAGACAAATCAAGCATTTCCAGAGAGACACTTAGCCAGTGGAAATAAATGCGCACATGGGTGTAGCTGTCCAGCAGGGGATAACAGGCTAAATGTCTAAGAGAGTAGACAGGAGGCAAGTAGTTAGAGCAGGAGGAGAAGATTCTTGAATTTGCAGTCGCATTTGTTGGGTGACAGAAACCAGCAAAAACAAATAATCGCTACATACATTAGGAGAGTCAGGTCAGCAGCTTGATTTGGAGAGATTGAGTCCCTTGGAAAGCAACACGCTAATTCCAGTTCCAGGTGTGGGCACCAGATAAATGAAAGAAATGAAATGATAGGAGTACATAACTGCTCCTAAGGGGTTGAGGTTTTTATTGTAGATAGAAGGGAGTGTCCAGAATTAACATAACTGGTGGACCACACTGGGTTATGTGGAGAGATGGGAGAGGGAGAGGTAGGAGAGGGAGAGAGAGAGGAACCAGGAGCCAAGATGCCAGGAGCAAGCCAGAAGTCCAAGAGACAGGTGAAGCCAAAATGGCTGGATTATACAAGGAAGAGAAGTTGGGGGAAGAGGTTCAGTCAAGCCCCTTAGCTGGACAGTTTAGGTTATCGGGTGGGGCATGCCAGCTAGAAAGACTCTGTGACATGTAGGAACTAAGGGATATTAGGGCCAGAGTCAAATTTGATGTGTAAATAGGTACCTCAATCAACCTCATTTGTCCTGAATTTGAGACCTAATGAAACCCAGCTCTGTAAGGCCAAAATGTTCTTGCAACACATGTGAAACATCTGGACAGACAAAGAAAAGACAGCTCAGGTGCCCAAAGTTGTAGCCCTGAATGTACTCCAGTCCTATGGAATTGACCACCCAGACATGTCTTGTGAGTCTCAGGAATTTACTTCAAGGAGACTTCCAGAAACCTACTGTCAAGTTTTAAACCTGGAACAAACACCTGAGATGCCTATCTAACATGTCAGAGCAGGACCTGGTCAGGTTCAGCATACCTAGTCTCTATCTGTTAAAAGGTGTGGCTGGCATATTCTGCCCCCTACCTTCAACTCTCCAGCCCAGGTGCTGCGCTGCCGGTCCATCAGAGAATTTTCCCTACATAATCCAACTATTTTGGTTACCCACCAGGCCTCCTGGTTTCTGTACCTGGTTCCCCTCTCTCCCCTCTGTCTCCCTCTACTCCTCCCTCACATGGCACAGCTCATATCATATCCACCTAGATTCTCCCAAATCGTCCTGTCTCTGACTATGCTCTCCCACACATCCATAATAAAATTTCTCCTGCACCGTATCCGGAAGCAGTCCTTCCCTTTCCTTTGTTGTATATTTTTTTCCTTCACCCACAGGATGACAATTTGAGAAGTAGGCAGCACAAAGGGCAGTTGAGGCAGCTAGGTGTGGCTGCATGCCTTTGAAAAGGCAGTAGAGGAGGATCTACCCATCTCAAAGAACACACTCAGGCATTATGTTTCCCTTGGGTAAATTGCGCCGCCCATCATGCATGGAAAAAAATCACTAAAGCAGATATCTGTAACAAATGTCCCTTCAGTAAAGCTCTTTAAAGCCCTCAGCTCTGCCATAGGAGAGGTGGATTTGAGGCATGCATATTCATACACCCCATGCACACCTTTGTCCATCAGCAAAGCCACTGCCTGTAGAGCGTAGCTGTCCGAGCAAAGTGAAAGATGTGCCTCCGTTAAGTGAGCTCACCGCGTTGCAACTGTATTTCTGGACTCCCCCTTATCACAGTGTGATGTCCATTTGCACACCAGGCTTTTTTTCTTCTAGTGACTGCAAAGCGATGGAAGCAGCTTGGCAGCTTGCATGGCAGTGCAATCATTGATTTCTCACAGTGTTCAGTCCTGGGCATTCCCATTGAGCACGAGGCCTTTGAAGCGCACAGTGCATGTAATTCAGCTGACAGAGGACTGCACTAGACTCCATCTAAATCAAGCCCGAGTCTGGACAGGCATCAGAATGCCCACCCACCCATAATTGGCAGCTGGTGTTTTGCTGGGGTGCTATAGTTTAAAGACCTTTTCTTGGCTACGTATTTTATCAATTTTTTGCTGTAATCAATTTTTTCTGTACTTTGGACAGTGTTCCATTTTTTATGTCTCGAAATCTTAGGCATTGTCAAGTATTGCCTCAGTTTATATCTACAATCTACTCACCAAGAAAGCAAGGGAATACTTTTGGAAATTTCTGAACTTTTTTGGCATCTAAGGGTGCCTACCATCTTTGAGTCTCCCTTTATGATTTATATAAATATTATTTAATTTTGAGGTGACTGACACTGGCAGTCTACTGTGTCTTCCTAATTTCTCCTATTGTTGTGCCCAAATTCTGAACCCCAAAATCACCAAAAGACACGGTTTGATGCAAAAGTAAAGAGTCTTTTATTAATGAGTTAACTGTAGTAACTCAGTTCCTCCATCTGTCCCACACAGGCCTACCCCTTGCTGGGTCTTTTTGCAGCCTGTCATGGCTGCTAAAGTAGGAGACTGGGTGAGGGCCTGGTCCCTTCACTATAAAGGAATCTACAAGAGTGATGCAGTGAAGGGAAGTTTGAAAGAGAGATCAAGGATGATAATTTATATTCGTTCTATATGGCAAACATTCAACTATACTACCATATTCCTGACTTTTCAACTTCCCCATCTATCAGAACCTGAGTTAGAAATTGCAACAGTCCACCTGTGTTACTATTTTTAATTCCAGGTGAAAATCTAAGTAAAGCTGGTCTAAGAAGCACCTGGGGTGATTTAATAATAAAGCAGGACAGGGCCACTGCTAACAGTTGGCATCAGGGCATAAAAACACAGAGAATATAAAATGTAATAGCAATTGGAAAAATGTAATATAATTCAGTGAAAATGCAATTAAATCAGGTTGGATAAATAGCTTCCAGGACATAATAGCAAGAAGAGAGAGTTCATTTCAATGAAGTGAAAATGGTAAAAACTGAATAAATAATTTAAAGCTGGAAATGAAAAAGTTCCGTGTGGAGTTGAGAAGACAATTGAGCTCATCTGACCTTGTGCAAGTCGGTTAACCTCTGGAGGCCTCAGTTTCCTTATTAGGAGAAAGAGGAGGGAGGAGGGAGGGTATGACTACTGATCTCCAAGGTCTATTCAAATTCTGAATTTCCCTCCTGGGCTTGGAGGGAATGGAAATGTAGGCCATCAACACATTAGTGGCTCTGGGAAAAAAAATGCACATAGACAAACTGTGAATTTGGTTTCACAGGAAGCCCTGATTTTTATCTGCCTTTGTTTTTCTTTTTAAAAATAAAAGATAAGAATAAATGTCTGCAGTAATTGAATTCCTGTTTCCATATTTTCCTGGCTAGTTTTCCCTTATCTGGGGTTACAAGGAGAGGCTGGTTGCAGACAGATAAAGCAGCCCATTTGGAGAATGCCAGACTTGCAGTTCCCAAGCTCAGCCGCTCTCCCACTTTTCCGCCGCCCATCTGCTGTGTTCCCTACCTAGTCCTCCAGAGAAGCTAGGTGGGTGCTAAGCAGCAGCTGAGGGAAGGGGAACCCTGAGTTCCTGCAAACTGGATGGATTATGCCTCACAGGTCAATCAAACAAGGCCTCCCCTGAGAGCTGCTGAGGTTTGGCTGTGAAGTCATGCTGAAAACCACTCCCTTGCCACAGACACCAGTCTGAGACCAGAGGGAAAGTGGCACTTCTAGTGTTTATTCAGAAACCCAGGGGGTCTTATAGAAACAAATGCTTCCAACCTTTCTCTTATAGTGATATTTTTCTTTGTTATAAGTAACACGTGGTATTAAGCATTGTTGTCATTTGCTTCTTCAGACACATGTGGTTAGTGGTGTTTTTCCTCTCCTCCTCTTCCCTGTCCTCCTGCCCCACTGGCAGCTTGTCTGTTTACCTCTTCACTCTCTCTAGCAGACCCTGATCCGTTCTGTATTTATGTTACATGTATTCCATTACCCGTCTGTCCCCTGCCCACTTCTTAAGATCTTTCTAGTTACACAACATGTACCCACATCAACACACACAGACACACACACACACACACACACACACACACACACACACACATACATACACACTTGATCTTATGTTCTTCCTTGTCAACAGGGATGTATTTCCTGCCTTTCTCAAACAGCTTACCAGGACATGCTAACACCAAGAGAAACCCCCAAAGGATCTCCTGTACTCAAAACATGCTCTTCCTTACCTCTGTTGTAAAATGCAGTTCAATTTCCCCTTTTACATCTGGAGCAACCACCCCTGGAAACACTCTAATTCCTTTGTTAGCCAGTCTACTAAAGGACACCAAAAGCCAAAATCAACTAGTAGAGATGCCTTACTGTGGTGCCCAAATTCTGAACCCCAAAATCACCAAGAGCCCATTTCGATGCAAAAGCAAAGAGTCTGTTATTGTAGATGTTTAATGAGCTAACCCCATTAGCTCGGGCCCTTCACCCCACCACCATGGCAAATGGCTGGACAGAGACCTCAAGCAATCTCAAAGCAGGGATCTTAAAGGGCAGCCTAAGGGGAGTGTCTAGGGGTATGAAACAGTCTCAGAATTGGTGTGCTTCCAGGTTTGGGTGACCTGTCCTGTGTTGATTGGTCAACTGGTTGTTATGGCCCATAGGCCCTCCCAGGGTGGTTGTTATGTTCTGCAAATCACTGTTGTGCACTGTCCGTAAAGCATGCCCAGAGCCGTAAAGCACAGCCCCACCAGCTAACTTCTGATTGGTTCCTTGCCATGAGGAGGGCATCTGACCTTAGTGACCAGGACAGGAGCGGCAAGGTCATGCAAGCACATGTTAGCCTGTAATGGCTGCTAAAATAGGGGACTGGTCACTACATTACCTCCCAATTCAAAGGAATGTTTGCTTTGCCTGCTAGCTGAAGCACTTTCTCCTTCAGAACCCAATTTTCCATATACAAAGCAGAATGTCACATGATCCGTGAAAAGTTCCTGTACCCTGAAAAGCCTCTCTGCCCATGCAGCAATCAAAATAAGACCAAATCAAACTGAATTAGGAAAAACAAAAAAGCAGTTTAGTGGATATAACACTCCAGGATGGCGTTCCAGCCTCCCAGAGAGGTGAAGGTAAAGAGAAGTCAGAAAACCATGAGTCTATCTTCTGGGAGGCAGTTTAAGTACCCTGTGGGAGTGGTCTTGAGCATCTCTGGGGGAGGGAGGTTATCATTTGGTAGGCTTTCTGAGATGCAGTAGGTTTTGGAGGGAGATAGGGAGAGGGGGACTTGGGTGGAACTTTCACGATAACATCCCAGATTCTTTGGGTATCTGGATGTCAGAGGCTGGTGCAAGCTTTCACCATAACAATCAAGAAGCAAAATTTTTGCTAGGAGGTCACTAGAGGTACTATTCCCATTTTACCCCTCAATTCCTGCAACTGTGAATTATAATTATGGGGTAAATTGTTATGTACTAAAGGCTGAATAAGAGCATCTGCAGGATCCCAGAGAACCCTGCCCCAGCCTTTCCAAGCTACTGTCACCTATCCAACTCTGTAAATATGTCTTTTAAAACAATTCCACCAATCTGTCAATAAACCAGACCCTGGTCTTCTATTGTCCAGTCAACTGGTCTTAGGGCACACCGCATAAAGCCATAAACTAATGTGTGAGGATAGGAAGCATTCATATTAAGAATAAGGAATCATAAGCAGTTGGACAACATCTTCATCTAAGTTACTTGTGCCATGAGGATCTCCGTAGACCAATCACATAAACACCACTTCCACTTGATGATGGGTTGCTGTTGGGCATGTTCAAGTTTATACCTTAGTTTGTCACATGGCACCCAGCTCATGATAGCTACCTCATATCACATTGTAATCTGGTGGTCAGTTAGGAGACACTCAATTTTGACTAAAACCCAAGAGCAGGTTGAAGGACGAACACTTTTCTGCAGATCATGGCAGGGTCTTCCTCCAAAATCTCAATGGCTTCCACTATGGTATACCTATGGAGACCTGCTGAGATGTCCAACAATATCTCTTTTTCCCAGTCATAACTGAAATATCATCAGGTCTGCTCAATCATGGCCCAAGTGCCAGAGCCTACACAGCAGCCTAGACCTGTGGAAGAGCCATATTCAATTCCATGCCCTACCCAAAACTAGCACTTTTCTAATCACTTGATACACAGGCAAGAGTAACACTCCTAAGTTAGGAAAGTTCTGCATTCAAAATTCAAATAGGCCCATTAAGTGCTGTGCTTCTTCCTTGGGGGTAGTAAAATCCAAGAGAAATACTTTATCCTTGACCTTAAAAGAAAATAACTCCATAGACCCCACTGAATTATCAGAACTTTACTGAAGCCAGAAGATCCTTGAATTTTGGTCAAATTTATTTCCCATCCTCTGTTGCACATATATTTTAATACCAAGTCCAGAGTGGTTGCTACCTCATGCTCACTTGGTGAAATCATCATAATATCATCAATATAATAGACCAGTGTAATACCGTGGAAGATACCTGTGATCAAGATCCCTGGGAACTAATTTACCTCACAGACCTGGAGAATTAGCATACCCTGGAGGTAGAAATGCAAAGTTAACTGCTGGCATTGATAGCTAAAAACAAATTGCCTCTGGTCCTTTTGGCCAAATACAAAGAACAAAATTATTTTCAGTAACTGGATACTGGATACTAAAAAAAAAATAGGTTAATCTGCTTAAGTAAGGAAGCTACATCTGCTACAGTAGGGGCAATTGAAGTCATCATTTCCATATGTTTGCAAGAATCAAGTGTCTTTCTCCATGATCCATCCATCTTCTTCAGAGATCAAATAAGAAAGTTAAGTGAAAAATAGTTAAGAATTACCACTCTGTGTTTTTTAAATACCTGCATGGTGATCTTAATCTCCTCAACCTCTCTGAGGAGACAATATTGGTTTGAGTTCACTATTTTCCCAAATAAAGGCAGTTCTAACAACTTCCATTTGGTCTTTCTGTCCAAAACATCCTCACTCAATATGTTGGGATTCCACCACTTCTAAGTTCAGCTCTCCTAGATTTGTGTCCTGTAGCTGGGGAAGCAATCACAAGATGAGTTCAGAGATTCATTGGACACACCATGATCCATTTTTTGGTTAAAACTCCATTGATATTCTGTCCTCTGTAGTCACTACTTTAACTTGAAAGTCACAGTGCTTTGTGGGGTCCAACAAATGATTGCTAATGCCAAGTCAGTGTCTAGTAGGAACTGGAAAAAAAAACTGGTGTTTTGCTTATCTCCATGTATCAGTTGCAGTAGTAAGAAGTTGGAGTTACCCTTTGCAAAGACAGAAAGGAAAAATTAATAGTAAAACTTTTCAGTAATATGACAAAGTCTTTGCTTAAGGACACCTGAATTCCTTCAGTACAGGGATTCTGGAAGCATGAAGTGGCTCAGTCCTGGAAAGTTGTTGAGGAGCCATTGAAAGGTTCAGGCATTATGCTGGCCTGCCCTGTTACCTGGCAGGATGCACTCAGGCAACACTCTGGCCATCCCAGAGTTCTGTGAGAACCACGCAGGTACAAAGGACCCCTTTAAAGGACAGACCCCTGCCTGCTTACACTCTCTTTTACTCTCATCTTCCTCTCTCATCTCACCTCATCTCCTCTCTTACTCTCCTCTCACTCTCTCTTATCTTCTCTCTCTCTCAGCTCTGCACGGGTTGGTTACCTCTCATCCTCCTTTTCCTCCCTGTCTACCAATAAAGCTTCACGTGGGATCGTTGAGTCATGGTTCGTGTCTCCTTACTGGGTAAACCTAGACATTTTAACAACCATGATTCTCAGTTGCTTTGACTTTGCAATGTCTTCTATTCATTTTGGCTTTTGTTTTTATGTGTATACAGAATTCAGTGGCATCCCTATTTCTATAATTTGTGGAAATATCATGATTAATTAACCAGCACCAGAGGTTTGCTTATCAGACCATTATGAACTGTGCTTTGTCTATACTTTCCATTATGATAAGTACATTCATCTGACTTTCAACAATTTTTGATTTTGTTATCACCTTTCCAGGAGGGACTCAAGTTCCAAATCGGCACCCAAACGAGAAATCTCCAGGCATCCCCAGACTTCCCTCAGACCTCCTGGGAAGTCTCCCAGGGTGACAGTCGGTTATCTCCTGACACGTCTGTCAATAACCCTCCCCTCCATCCCGGATACAGAGATCATTGCACTCATGAGCTTGGAAGACTGCAAACCAAAATACTAGATTCAGACACAGCCAGCAGATAAAGACACAGACAAAGACAGAATCTTATCTCCAAGAGGGGTCTCCAAGAATTTAGGTGGTCACAAATCCCAGACAAGCCCCCAACTGAAAGACCCCCAGTTTGGGGAGACCCTCACTCAAGTCTTGGGATAAGCTGACACCCCAATAATTCAAGAGAGACCGTTCTTGATGCAAGCACATGAGGTTTATTCTGGGAACCAGTACACTGGGGCCGAGCTTGTAACCGTCGCAGGGGCAGAGGATTTCGACCCCCAGTAGCTGCAGTCAGGGGTTTTTAAAAGGGAAAAACCATAACGAATGGGGGAGTTTAGGCAAGCACCATAAAGAATGGGGAATTTAAGCAAACACCATAAAGGATGGGGAAGTTAGGTAAACAACCATAAAGGATAGGGAAGTTAAGTAACAGCTCATGCCTTAACGGGAAGGCTATAGGTTATCTCGAGCAAGCATTCTTGGGGCATTGTATAGTTAAATATTGAGCAAGGCACTTGATGTGTCAGGAATGTGGTGAGCTAGTTCCTGGACCAGGGAGTGTTATCTTTTAAGTTTATCTTGAGGTCACCGGTTTCTCAGGAGAGGGCAAAAGAACAAATTGTGCTGGGCTAGTTGCTAGGGGTCGAAAAATGTTGAGTTAGGATCTCTCAACTACAATGCCAGGATCCAATGAAACTGATTGCACTTAATTTTTCAATTAAGCACCTGTAGTTTCCACTGCAGTATGTACAATATAGAGGAAAGCAATGGTGGAGATCTTCAAGCATGCTAGCACAACTCTAACAAATCTGTTTCTCATAATATTAGCGATAGGTACATTTTCTCAATGCTCCCATTCAATCAAGTGACCTTAGGACACCACTTTTAACTCTGCATCGAACCCAGAATCTCTGCCTAATAGATCACTAATCCTGATCTAGATCTAGCTTCCTTCTATAATCAGCATGCACCGCAGACTCTTTATCCACACATATGCTTCAGATTTATGCTTGATGAATTTGAAATCTCACTAAGTCCATTAGGGATGTAGTACATATCTTCATGAGTCATATTCTCTATATAACTAAGAGGACTATTGAACCTTGAGTCTGGTTTGAAGTCTAAAGACTCTGATGAATCATCACTTGGGGGCATGGGTCTTGCCTGGCTTGACATCTCCTTTAGAGAAGGTCATTCTAGTTCCATCAACAATGTGTGGTAAATTCCCACCCAAATCTGAGAGTCCTTTGCCTTCAGTCTTTTCAGGCCCTCCAACAAATTTCCATTCCAAATTGCAGGGACCCACCTGGGTCTCTATTTTAACTTCAGACATCTTAGAGACTAGTAATCAGGTCGGAATAGTCTTCTGATGCAGGCATGAATGTAGTTCTTCAGTACTTGAGTTTTTGACAGAAGAGATTTTTCTTCAGGAGACACTTAGATTGTTTATGTATACCTAGAACTGTGAAATTTCATCTCTGACTTTATTTTGTTTAGACACTTTATCCAGAGAACTATGAGCATCAAATCACTATTATGTTCTCTACTCTTCAACAAATACTCACTTTTTTTCTATAGACTCAATAAATTTCTTGTATCTCTCAAGATATGAATTCAAAATAGCTTAAATCATTATTTAAATAGTTCACCTATGAATTTTCAGTACCCTCTATGCTACTAGGATAGACTTCAGTAATCATAAGTAATCTGAGTTACAGAGCCAGCTCTATATATCATTAGGTTGACTACAGAAATTTATCCTTATATTTATGTTTTTCTAGAACTACTCCTGGTACTACAATCTGTATTTGTTGAGTTTCCCTATCTGTTAAGGACTGAAGAAAAAAATATATGTTGCCAAAGTGGGATATACCATATTGGTTTACATAATGCTACCTGGGTAGTTTAACAATGACTGTTCACCTGTTGCGGAAGCCAAGGCTCTGGTATCTACTCAGTCAATAGAATGGGTACCTTAGGAGTCCCCATCTGGCACAGAAGGCCTAAGGGATTCATGGAGAACTTCTAGCCTTCAGTTTATATTGGAAGACTAAAAAAATCTGTGTTTCAGTATTAGTGAAAGATGACAAATTCAGTGGCACCAAAAAAATGGATGTATGCACAAGCAAGGAATAAAGGCAGGAAGACATAAGAAAGAGTTACTCTTTCAGAGCATGATTTAGATCTTGGCCACAGCCAAAAGGTGATAGCTACTTTAGAGAAAGGCCTTTCTTCTTTGGTTACTCCTTCCATTAAGTGCCTTCAATGACCCATCCAGAAGCTTGTCTCTTAGTCCCATCAGTTTAACAACTAAAATTCCATCACAGTGAATTAGCTCTGGGTTTGATATTTTTAATAAACAGGAAATTATATTAAAAGTGAGAGGATTACTGTGACTTAGGTCTAACTTGAGAATACTTTGCTTTACAAAATTATTAAAGGGTTTCAGACAAAAAATAAATATGTTATAAAAAAGGAATTTTATGCAAAATTAGTAATTACGTTGGGAAGTATAACTCATTTAACTTCATATAAAGTGAACAAAAAGAAGTATAGCTGTAAAGCTGAGGGTTTGAACTTTAATGAATAATTAGGTGACAAAACTATTTCAGAGGCCTTTAGAATAAACACTAAGAAAATCCTGGAGCTAGTTATATGTAATGATTGCAAGAATGAGAAACTATCAAGCTGCCTTTGTGTTATGCTTAAGAAACAGTTGTGTTGAGGACTCCATAATTTTACTGTTGACAAATGATAGACAGATACACAGATAGATAGATAGATAGATAGATAGATAGATAGATAGATAGATAGATAATAAAGTACAGGAGAGAAGTGGGAAGGAGAGAATAAGAAAGAAAAGGGAACAACCTAATGTTTGACTTTATAACTGAAATATTTAGTTAATGCTTGACTAATGGCTTCTAGTCTCTGGGGTTAAATAAATATACATTCCAATATATAAAATTCTCAAATAGTAAAAAGACAGAAAATTATAAATAAATTATAGTTGGTTTCATCTTTCTAGTTCATGTGTAATGTGTAGTATCTATGCTATATATCACCAAAAAGGACCAACTCTTCCATCTTTCTGTATCACATATAATAGAGCTTTTACCTGGATAGCTTTTAGTCTAGGTGCAATATCAGGAGACATGGATCTTATCTTTATAAAGAATTTGAAAGTAAATAGTATAGGGAAAATTGTGGTGGATTTAAATCAAATTGTCCTGTCAAAAACTGTGTAGACTCCAAGCAAGTCAGTTAACCTTTGGATATTTAATTTCCTGCCCTGTGAAACCAGGAAAGTGACCTGGATGATGTCTTACATTCTTTCTAACTTGAATTATGTGATCGATTTTCTCCTTTAAATTCTCTTCCACTGCAGGGTTATTGGCTTTTTTTTTAAAGAACATTCTTGGGCATATCTACTTTTAAAACATTTTAACTCTTTTGTTTCTTCAAAGATTTACATTTCTTTTATGTTGAACACAAAAGCAAATAAGGATATATTTGTTCACTGTAAACAATGAGCTGTAAACCTGGGTCTGTCTCCACTCCTCCTAGGGAAATCCTGAAATAGAATTACCATGTCATTTTCCCAATACATTATAAATAGATCCTTTTCTGTTAGTGCAAGGAGGTAAGAATAGATGTCACACTGTCTGTTTGTTTTCACTAAGGGTTTCCCTGTGTATATGTTTCTTCTGAGGTATTTCCAGGATTGCTTGAAAATAAAAATGTTGTTTCTATGAAAATAGAAAGAACAACCATTAATAGGTAAATGAATTTCCATGACAAAAAGATAGGGTTCTGAAATTTTAATTGACAGAGAAAAGGGGCAAAAATCAATCTGAAATGTTGTCCATAATTAAATGAAATAAGGTTTTTGGCATTTCAACTCTGTAGATAAATTTGTGACTTTAAGATATTAGAAATAACCCCATAGTTAGCCACAAACTATGATTCTTTCTTTAATAACTCCATATCTATCACAAATCAGTGAGGATACTCTTCATATTATCATTTAGTCATCAAAAGAAAGAGTAGCTCTCATTTCAAAGATTACTGAATAATTTTTCACAGTGCAAAAAGCCCTGAAGGTCTTTGTCAGTTGTATGTTTACTTGAAGTAGCCCATATAAATTTCCCTAAAATGCTTTGTCTAGAGGGGATCACATGGTCATTGGATCCACAAGATTAGAGCATGAAATCTACTGCATATAGGAAAAAGAGAGGTAAAAATAAGAAAAGAATAACACCAATAAATTAGTACACAAAAATGTTACCTTGGAGACAACATGTAGATATTATACTCCTATAAATATCTAAAATATTGGGTTACTCTCAGTACTAATGTTACTCTCAAAAGAGTTCCTGGATGGGTAGGCAAGTATAAAGAAAAATATGCAACCTGGGATTCTACTTAGTTGGGTTATGCACACAGTATTCTAATAGTGAAACTGATAGTCTAACATCCTTACTTGGATATAATATAAACATCCAAATAGTGTATCTAGCTACCAATGACCCTACTCTGCTTGTGCACACCTCTCTGTTTAAGATGTGGTGGAGTCAGAATTCTTTCAATTGAAAAGTCCCTATCTGGAACTGTGAAAATAAAACAAGCTTCAAAAAAGAATCTAGAATTCTGGAGATGCCAGGACCATAAGAGGCTGCTGTCATGGTGTGAAAGGAAATGGCCCCCAAAGGGAATGGCGCTATTAAGAGGTGTGCTCCCAGAACGTGGATGTCAGTTCTGAGAGCTGGGTAATCTATCAGTATTTATCCCTAGTACACCAATGGACTTTGGGAGCTCACTCCACATAGAGGGATGCTCTTTCAGCCTAGACACAAGGGGAGGGTCTAGGCCCTGCTCCAAATGATATGACAGACTTTGAAGATCCCCCATGGAAGGCCTAATCCTCCCTGCGGAGCAGAAAGGGGATGGGATAGGGGGCCAGTGGGGGGCAGCGGAGGAGAGGACAGAGAGGGAACTGGGATTGACATGCAAAACAAGCTTGTTTCTAATTTTAAATAATAAATAACTTGAAAAAAAGAAGAGGTGTGCCCTTTTTGGAAGTCGATCCCTATGGGGAAAGACTTTGAGGTCTGCCTTTGCTTAAGTTACTGCCCAGTGTCTCAGTTCACTCATGTTGCTTGCATATCAATTTGTAAAAACTCTTAGCTCTTTTTCCAGTACCATGTTTGCCTGCATGCCACTACGTCCTCCCATAATGATAATGGGTTGAACCTATGAATTGTAAGCCACCCAATTAAATGTTTTCCTTTATGAGAATTGCCATAGTCATGATGCTGCTTCACGACAACGGAAGCCTAACTAAGACAGAAGTTTGTACCAGGGACTAGGATATTGCTGTAATAAACCTATGTTTTTGCTGAAGGAATGTGGAGCTTGGGACTGTGGATTAGAAGGATGAGATAATGGGCCATACTAGTAGGTACATGGAAGACAGTGGTGCTAACTGTGCTCAGATGAACTGCGAAGGAGTGTCTGAAGAGTTTTCAGGGGAGAAGAATATTAATATGTGGCCTAGAGATCATGCTTGCGATATTTTGCTGAAGAATATGGCTGTTCTTTGCCCTTGCCTAAAAAGTTTAGCCTGAGGCTAAAGGGAAGAGATTTGGACTAATTCCATTGGCAGTGGAACAGCCTAGTATTGACTCTGTCATTCATATACAGGTTTATAATGAAAAGGTGCAAGCTGAGCAAGGAAAATATTTGAGTAGAAGATGAGCACCAGGAAGTGGAATGGGGCTAAGTCCTGCATTAAAGGAGAAAAATAGATTAAGAAATGGAATAAAAGGGGTGGTGACCTCTGAGCAAGATCCCACCAAGCTAAACGTTCAATGTTTGAAAAGGAACTAAAGAAAAGATTAGAGCCAGGTGTGGTGGTACACGCCTTTAATTCCAGAACTCAGGAAGCAGAGGCAGGTGTATCTCTGAGTATGAGGCTAACCTGGTTTACAGATCCAGTTTGAAGACAGTCACACCTAGGCAGTGAAGGGAACCATCAAAGCAGAAAGCTGAAGATGGAATTAGACAAGGGGCCATGTCCCAGCTTCAGCAAGCAGCAGAACTCGACAGCTTCAGCCATGTGGTTCTGCCTTTAGAGTTAAGGATGGAAGAAAAGGTTTGTGGAATATTTCTCTGAGACTAAGGAAACCCACTGAGGCCAGGGCATATGTCAAAGGCATTCCTGAACTGAGTTCTAGAAAGGCCATTGTGTGAAGCCGTGAAGTGGAAGACTGGATTGCTTTGAAGACCCCAAGATGTTGGAGGTAGCACAGCTGTGAGATGGGGGCCAAGGAGAGCTGCTAACGAGGAGTGGAACCAGCCTTAGAGAAAGAAGTAGGCTGCATCAACAAAGCTGAAAGGTATTGGAGATATGAAGGACGGACCATTTTGATATCAGGCATGGATATTCAGAGTTTGGAGCTTGCTCTGAAGATTTTCTGTCTTGCTTTGGTCCAGTATTTCCTCACTATGCTCCCTTGCCTACGTTTTGGAATGGTAATGTATATCCTGTGCCATTAGAAGTTGGAGGTATGTGATCTGCTTTTTGATTTTGATTTTACAGGTGATTACAATAAAGAGATGGCATGACTCTCAGAAGAGACTTTGAATTTTAGAGTTTTAAATACGTTTGAGAGTGTTGTATACTCTGGGAACTTTTGAAGTTGAACTGAGAGTATTTTTGCTTTATAATGTGGCTATAAGACTTTGGGGGTCAGGGAATGTGATGTTTTGAAATAAAATGGTTCCCAAAGGGAGTGGAACTATTAGGGTGGGTGGCCTTGTTGAAGCAAGTGTGGTCTTATTGGAGAAGTGTGTCACTATGGGTGAAGGCTTTGAGGTCTCCCTATGCTCATGAACTGTCCAGGGTCTCAGTTCATTTCCTGTTGCCTGCAGATCAAGATGCAAAACTCTCAACTCCTTCTTCAGTTCCATGTCTGCCTGCATGCCACTATGATCATAGTAGACTGAACCTCCAAACTGTAAGCCACCTCATTAAATGTTTGCCTTTCTAAAAGTTGTCAGGGTCATTGTGTCTCTTCCCAGCAATAGAAACACTAACTGAGACAGCTGCTGAGGAAAGTTGCAGATGTGCAAGGGAAGCGTCCCGAGAGAGACTATGTTTGCTACAGGTGGCAAAGAAGGTGTGAGGCTATGGCAACTCTTTGGAGTCTGTAAGAGTGAATTACCAGCCCAAGAGGCCAAACACGCAACTGCAAGATTTAATATTCGTATTCCGGGTATCAGTTTTGCTTTGGTATCACCTTCCTCATTCTTCCCTTTTAGAGTAGAAATGCATATTCTGTTCCATAACATAGTAAAAACAAATAACTTGGTTGAGTGAGTGTGTGTGTGTTAGACTTATTCATGGTTCAGAGATTGCCCTGAGGGTCACATGTGACTAGGACTTTTAAATAGTCCTGGAACCATTAAAAACTATGAGCACTTCTGAAGTTGAACTAACTGAATTTGCATTATTGATTTAAAAAGCTATGGATTTAGGATGTCAGGTTGACAGAGTGTGCATTTGTATTGTTTAATTTGATTATCAATTGAATAGAACCTAGAACCACCTAGGAGACACACCTAAGGGCATGCTTATGAAGGATTACCTTCATTACGATCAGTATGGCAGAAGAACTCTTCACTTTGGATGATACCATTCCATGGGCTAGAATCTCAGACTGAATAAGAAGGATAAAGCAAGCCGAGTTTAAGAATTCATTTTCTTTCTGCCTCTTGGCTGCGGGTATAATGTGACCATCTGACTCAAGCTCTTACCCTATGACTTCTCACAATGATGGAATGTACCTGGGCTCTATGAGTCAAAGGAAGTCCCTCCTTCCTTAATTTGTTTTGGCAGGTATTTTGTCACAGGAAAAGTAATTAATGCAGAAGATTAACTCAATATGTCCAATGATCAATATGGACATTTATATTACCCCTTTCAAAAATTTTAAATATATACAGTTTTCTCAACTAATTTCTGCATTGATTCAACTGCAGACCAGCTGCCCATCTTCTCCCTTTCTTCTCTTTTGTGTGATCATCATGAAGTCAAAATACAAATTCTGTTCTCTGCTAGGACATGGTTGAGGTAAAATGAAGGCACACCTATAGTGCTCTCCCTGTAGGCATTCTTCTATTATGTCTATTTTCTACCTGCTCCCTAATGGAAATTCTCCCTTCTTGGATCTCTGGTGGTCACTTGGAATTTTGTTGGGGCCTAGCCCCCACAGGGTCTCTGAGTTGTTTGTCAGCTGAAAGCCACAGGTGCATCCTGTTTTCTATTCCTGGCTTACTGCCCCCACATTGCTCCACTGACATCCACATCTAGTACAAGGAAAACATGCTCTCTTCCACCTGGGGTTTTTCTACTGTGTTGTAAGACTATATATGAGACTGCTCCCTCCTAAAAGAGAGAGACCTCTTAGCACTGGCAAAATAAAGACACTTCTTAGTACAAACAGCCGGACATCTGGTCTTTCTTTTCCTGATACCCTGGACCTGCTTGTGGCATGGGTGCCTCAGAATTCCAACTAGCTATAGAAGGAGTTTCTACTAATTACTATGTGGTTAGAGGTTTCAACACTCTCTTGCCATTTTCAATTCAACATGCAGCAGTCAGAGTTAGAAATAGAGTGTCCATGTTTGAATAATCTATACACACATGCTGATATCTCTTTCTTCTCTCTTTTCCTTTTTAAAGCTCTTTCTCTTCAGAATTTTTTTTTTTTTTGGTTTTTACGAGACAGGGTTTCTCTGTATTTTTTTGGAGGCTATCAGTTCAGCCTGGCCTCGAACTCACAGAGATCCGCCTGCCTCTGCCTCCCGAGTGCTGGGATTAAAGGCGTGTGCCACCACCGCCCGGCTCTCTTCGGAATTTTTGAGACAGGGTATTTCTGTGTAGTTGAATCTTCAAGCTCACTATGTATCCAAGTCTAACCTGAAACTCATGATTGTCTTCCTGCTTCTGCCTCTCAGTGCCAGGATCACAGGCATGGTCAGTATGCTTGGGATGGATTTTCAGCTGTAGATAATTTTACATAATGATACTAAAGAAATGGAGGCCTCTGGGTCTCTTCTTCTCTGTAAAACTATTTTATTATAATGAAAACATGGACATAATATATGCAATGTAAAAATGCAATTAGGCAAAATGGTAAAGTATCCATGAAGCCAATATAATCCAGAATATAACTAGATTATCAATTTCATTGTTACTTCTATGACTTCATTGTGAATTGTTCCATTTTCCATCTTCTACAATATCCTGCATTTGGTGTTTATTGTTTATTTTCATTATTTATTTCTCCCATATAAAAATATTCTTAAACTAGTAGTTTTGTTCTACATGTTCTAGCTATAAAAATCAAATTAGCAGTCTTGCCCAGCATTTGTATTTAATGTAGAATAGGATGGAATTGGGAAAAATCAGAAGACACATTATGTAATAAGGGAAACACCGAGAAAAATAATTGCTTCGATGCATATGTAAAATTATTTCTTATTGTGGTCTGTGGTTACCATGTCAAATATGTTTTTATACTCACTTGTCGATGGGTTTCAAAACCTTTGTCACAAGAAATTTATTAGTAATTTTATTTGGTTTGGGTTCTATAAAAATTTATAATTAGATATTCTTTATTGACTTTTTCTTTACAGTTGAAGGGTAATTTATGTTGGTTAATGTCACTGATGAATGATGCTCTGCCATAGGATGATAATATAATTGTTTTATATTTGCTTCTCAAACTGTCATTAGAGTTGTTTCTAATTTTTCATTACAATAAAAAGCACTGTTGTGAGTATTCTTGTTGTCTCCTGATATACCTATGTCAGGGATAATACCTAAAGTATTCATATGTGATTGTACATATGATAAAACCAAAATGCTCTGAAAAATCATTTTTCTTCTATCTCTTGTATACCCTCTAGTTTCTTTCTCATTCCTAGAAGAATCTATACAGAATATAAGATCACATTCACATAAATTCATGGTAAGTCATCTCAAATAGTACTGATCTTCAAAGTTCTGAACTGACCTGCCGGTATAAGAAAAAACATTTTCATAGCACTCTGAGTTCTGAGGCCTGAGTCGTTCTCAGCCTTGAGAAGTCTGTTTCTTATCCATGGTTTATGTGCTGATTGGAAAGGTTTTATAGAAATAATTACAGTTAAATCCTATTCTTAACTTCAACTTGGTTTCCCTCATCAACAAATGTTACCACACACTGGTGGTAAAGCCCTCTTGCTGAGGACAATACCAACCTACATGTCTTGTAGAACTTGGAGACATTGAGGTGGTACATAACCAGAGTCTTCTTCTGTACTGACTCATGTTCATGGCACTGGAAGGTATTCTGCATGCTTACCAGAGAAGAAATGTCCAACACCAACCCTGCTACAAACCCTTCAATCTCCAATGGTGACCAGCTTACAGAACATGCTGGTGCAAAGTGATACTACCACTCCACTATCTGGTGGGATTTAAGGCCCAGTCCATGCGATGGAACCAATACCTGACACTGCTTAGCTAGCTGAGGATCTGAGGACAGACAGGCAATAGACTGAGTGGGGAAAAGCTATTGTTCTGCAAAAGAATCATAGAAATATTGTGACTCCTGATGACATTCTATTGTACCCAAGGTCAGTGTCTAACTCATTCATCCTCAGAGAAGTTTCCTCCTGCAGTAGATGAAAATTGTCACAGAAAGTCACAGCTAGGCAATGTGGCCAAGACAGAGACCCTGGAACAGCTAGCCCATTTAGGAAGGCATTTACCATCCCCCTCCCCTCAGAGCTCAGAGACAGAAACCCAGTAGCAGTAGACAAAAGAGTCAAAGCAGTCCCCACTCCCACTGTTAGGAATCACATAAGAACATCACGCTGTATAACTAAAACATACACACAGAGGACCTAGCTCAGACCTATACAGGCTCTGTGATTGAAAATGCAGTTTCTGTGAGACCCTAAGAGCCTTGCTTAGTTGACTCAATCAGCTGTTTTCTCTTGGTGTCCTCAACCATTCTGACTGCTACAATCCTTCTTCCCCCTCTTCTGTGGGGTTCCCTGAGCTCTGCCTAATGTTTGGCTGTGGGTCTTTTGCTTGTATGTTATGGTTTCTGATTTTGAGTTTTGATATGTGTGTGTGTATGTGTGTGTTTCTTGTGGTCTTTCTCAGTTTCTTCTTCTTTTTGTTTGTTAGTTTGTTCATTTTGTTTTATCCCTGTTTCTCTTTTTTATTTGCCCATTTTCTTTGTTAAGAGAGGAAGAAGGCATAGAGTTTATGTGGGGGAAAATCAGGCAGTTTTGGAGGAAGATGAGGGAAGAGAAACAATGATCAGAAGACATTGTATGAAAATAACTTCATTTTCAATAAAAATATAAAACTAAAAAGGAAAGAACTGTATGTGTATGGAGTAGTATTTTACTTGACTTGAAAGCTAATACGATTCTCTAGCACTGTATTATATATGATATCAGAAGAAATGAGAACCCTGGATCAGACACAAGAGCTGTGAACTACTCATAGGCATGGGAGTAGCCAGAGCATCAACATTTTCTAATGGAAATCTCTGGTTCTCTCTGGTTCTCAACATGGAAACACAGAGAAATCTAGGTGGTACCTACATACATCATAACTGGCACTCACAGAGATGAGCTTTGAGATTGGGGAATTCAGCTCTTAAACTGAATAAAGAGTAAGTGTGGTGCATTGTTCCCAGGGATATACTAACTGCCTTGGGAAGCTGAAAGCAATTCCACTATCTATTTTCCCATTATATTCACAGTACAAACATCTTTGGAGTTGGAGAGAAAAAAGAACTTTTTGTTAACACAACATGCATAGAAAGTCTTGTGCAAATTCTTTCTAAACAATTCATAGAAGAAATGCATGTATATTAGAGAGCCAGGTGTGGTAACACACACCTTTAATCCAAGCACTTGGGAGGCAGAGGCAGTCAGATCTCTTGAGTTTGAGACCATCCTGGCTTACAGAATGAGTTCCACGATAGTCAAGGCTACATAAAGAAACCCTGTCTCAAAAAATAAAAAACAAACAAACAAACAAATAAATAAAATAGACTTGCAGAAAGACAATACCAACCTGTTAGTCTCAAACTAATAGTTTTCAATTTTATTCTATTTATTAGGATGCATTAATTGAACAAAATAGTAAGTTTCATTGTGACTTTTCCTCTGGTATCATCGTTCATTCACTGCCCTGGTTTCCCTGGTTGTCCACTCCCTGTCCTTTTATCCTCCTTCCTATTTCCTAGTTGCATCTCTTCCATCTTCCAGTCTTTTTTCAAATTAGATATCAGATATTACTGAAAAAAAATGGAATACTTGTCTTACTAAGTCTAGCTTCTATATAGCACAGTGTTCTTCAGTTCTATTCTTTTTTCCCACTATTAGGTTAATTTTATTCTTCTTTATGAATGAATAATAATCTACTGTGTATATAAACCAGGATTTATCTACCCATTCATCCTTTAGTAGCATCTAGGTCCTTAACTTCATGATGGCAAAGAGTACCATGGCGAATACACAGACGTAGGTATCTCTGGTGGATTGGTCTCCTTCATTTCTGTAGATGCATCCCTAGAAGTAGGATAGCTGCACCTTATTGCAGTTCAGTTTCAGCTTACTGAGTAACTCTGTATTGATATCTATCATGACTGCCCTAATTTGTATTTCAATTAATATTATTCAAAGGTTTCTTTGTCCCAGGTCCTTTATTGTTGCAGGATTCCAGCCTGGGTCCCATTGCTGTTTTAGCCCCCAGATAACACACAAGACACTGTATTAATTATGAAGTTGCTGGCCATTTGCTTGGTTTCTTAATGGTTAGCTCTGACTTAATTATTAACCCATATATTTCTATAAGGACTTGTCTTTCCTAGGATGCCATCCTGACCCATCCTTTCTTCCCCAGGATCCCATGGTAACCACTCACTTCACTACATTTCCCAGAATCCTCCTAGACTCCTAGTCCCACCTATCTTGCTTCCCTATTAACCAATAGTGCTTTATATATTTCCCCATCACTTTATATTTTATTCTTTTTTCTAAGTTATTCCTATAAGGGTATTCTAGATTGTGTTGTAATAATAAACCTAAAGTCCCAGAGGTTTAATACAAAACATAGTATTTTTTCACTTGAATTGGTATATACAAGACTCTATTCTGGGATAGGGAGATGACTCAGTCAGTAAGTACACATTATGTAATAATGAGACAGTAAGTGTTGCAGCTCTGAGGGGAAAGTTTTCCCAACACAAGTGTTGCAGTTCTGAGAAGAAATCCCCAGTGGAAATATTATACCTCTGAGGGAAGAGGTTTCCTCTATGTAAGGGTAAAGCTCATAAGTGAAAGGTATCCTGCTAGTCAGAGTCAAGGACTACCACAAAGATACACAATACAACAGACCTCACACAAGAAATTTATTGGGAAAAACATAAGAGGGTGACTGTATTAGGATAAGTTTTAGAACTGATTTAATTTTATATATTAAAAAAAAAACAAGATGAAAGCCAGGAGGACCCCATAGTACCATAGGTGGAGAAACACACAGTTAAGCTAACAAAGTGTATGAGCTGCTAAGATTCCCCTGTGAAAGAGCAGTTCACAAGCCTGGAAGGAGTGACTTCAATAATGGCTTCTGAGAAGACATTCACAGTTTCCAGGAAATAATTATGCTGATTTGAAAAGGAATAAGAAACTTGGCTAAAAGTTTTAACTAAAATAGTTAAGGAGATTGGCGTCATTTTACAAAAAGAAAGCAACTAGCCCAAGGTCAAAGGCATGAAAGAACGTGATGCCGATTTTAAAAAGTAGGTGTTGTGGTACAACTGGAGCATAAGGTTAATTTCAGGTCCGTGAAGAGGTTGAGAGTTAGAAATGGATGAAGAAGTCAAATCCTGAAAGAATTCATCCTATAATAAAACGTTGAACAGCCGTTGAATGAATTCAAGCATGGTTAAGATTTCAATGTTAGGAAAATCATGTGTGCCTCAAACTAAAGGATTAGAAGGGAGACTGAATAAGACGATGGGGAAACTTTTACAGTGTCCCGGACAACCCGGTGAGTATTGGTATACAGGAGACAAAGGATATAGTTGTTTAAAAAAATACTATCAGAATTTGATATTAACCTAATTGGACATTAATGATAAGAAAACGGGAAGACTCACATAATCCCACGAATTCAGTACTACAAAAAGGAACTAGAAATTCGAGTATGGGAACAGAGTTTTGTCTTTAAAGACAGAGCAGAACATCATAGTACAAATTCTGACTGGGAGCTGACCTAAATCCCATGTCGAATGCGGATCACATGGAAAAGGCAAAATCAAGGAGAGAGTTTAGGGACATAGTAGCATCCTGACTGAGAAGAAAACCTCCAAAGTTGTGTTGGTACACACAACAGAGTGTACAGGCTTTTGTCTACCTCTGACCTGAGTACTACAATCTTGAAAACAATAATCATAAAATAATGTAGAAATGCCTCAACAATTTTGACCCCATATACACTTAGTCTAAATCCAATAGTGAAGAAAATCCCAAATTCAAAGGAAATGGCAAACTGAAGTCACTTGTTCGTCCCCAGCAAATGTTAAATATGTTTTATACTTGCAAACCTCTCATCCTCTCTGGTGCACTGCTGGGATAATCATGATAAACCTCACAAAACTCCCAGGAGGTAGGAAATGAGCGTGGCAGTGCTCTGTGGCATCCTTGTAAATAAGAACAGATGTTCACCCATCCACAAAATGATTTTGCGCCAGACTGCTTTAGGTCATGGGGTGGCTGAACAAAGGAAATCCCAGTTTTCTACCTGTCCAAGCTCAAGGAGATTGGCATGAGATGTAACTGTTGTTGAACCAAGTGGAGTCAGGAAATCTTCACACAGAACAACACCTTGGGACATGAGAACCATGCCAAGGAGCTCAAAGCACCTCTGAGTCATTGATTCACTAACCCCAGGCAGTCCTTGTGGGACGGAACATGACTTTGTGTACAATTTTCAAAGATCTGAAGCCTTAAAGTCAGCAAATTGGTGGCCAAGTCCAAATCTTAGCTCAGTCCTCTTTTTACTAAACTGAAATTCTTGGCAGTAGCACTCAAGTACCTACAGAGTCTTGGAGATGCATGCCTTCGAGACTCCCTCACTGGGTTCAGCTGCCTCCTCGGTTTGCTTGGTGCTGAGCCATTCGACTCACAAGCTAAATGCTCTCTGGAGAAGAGCTGGTCTGGCCGCCACTTTATCCCTGTTCTCCTGGTCCTGTCCTGAACTTCCGCTGCTGCTTTACTGGAGGCAGAAAATGAATAGGGAAGCCTGATAATCCCCTTCAACAAGTACGCGGGAGGCTCACTTGTTGCTTTGGCATGACATGTTGAGATTTCACTTGGCTAAACCAGGCTGTGAGTACACTGCCTCACCTACTGGGTTTATTATGTGGCTTCCCAAAAGAGTATTCAGAAAGAATTGAAGCTCAAGGACTTTATACGGTTTACATTGTTTTGATGGAATAGAATATTTTCGCAGCTATCTTTCAGAAAAACAGAGGAATTGCTTCTTTAAAGAGAGGAAGGTAGAAATCACAGCAGATATTATCTGTTTCTACTTAAAGCCCAATTGCTCTCCTGAGATCCCTTCTGTCCAGTGTGCTTTTAAAAAGGCCACGTCATATGTCAATTATTATCATATTATATTATTATATTAGATATCATATCATTCTCATGATGTAACAACAAATTCTGTTTTGGTGCAATATATTAATTCTCTTACGGAAAAGGGATCTTAAAGAGGTTGGCATGAAAAGTTGAAACACAGCTTATGCCACCTCAGTCACAGAGGTTTAGCCTTCTCCTGATTGGTCGAATGATCAAGTGTGAGGAATACAGCATCATACAGCGATCACTGTGAAACTAAAGCCTCAGACACCCCCAAGCCTCTCATATACTCCCTTTCCATTACTATGAGTATCACATTGAAACATAAACATGAAAGAGCTTAGTTTCTGAAAACTAGGAGGGCTATGTGTCCACTGTTGGTAGAGCTGAAGAAGCAAGAGGAAGAAGATAAAAACATCACACAGGGGCATCCAGCACCTTTCAACCCCTTGCTCTCAAAGCTTACTTCCCTATTGTGTTAGAAAGGACAGTCACGGCCACGGGAAAGCATTGTGGAATGAAGAGAGCTCTCCAGAAGTATCCATGAGTAAGATGGAGACAATCCTAGTAAGGTGCTGAATGGAGATCTGGGAGAAGAGAGGAGACCAGGAGTGATGAAACCTACTTATTGTGAAAGAATGACCTCAATCAATGTGTACTTGAACAGTAATGTCACTTACACAAGGAAAGATAAAATCTAGAGCTGGCTTCCTGTAATAGAATGCAGACTGCTTGCCCGAAGTAGATCCTCAGAGGTCAGCTGCCTAACTAGCTGGATATATGCTTTCTGTACACTGGTCACTTCTAGGATACGGGCAATACCAGATTTGCCTGGATGTGTTGTAGAGAAAGGGTTAATGGCATATGGGCTGTAAAGGTTGGAAGTAAGCACTTGTTACTGCAGGGGCAAAGAGCAAACTAAAGAGAAACTCTGCTCATGGAAAAGGATATGGATAGGTTGATATAATTTTATTTGGGGAGAAAGCATTTCCACAAGAAACTGATGACCACCACAAGTTCTTGCTCCAAGGATCCACCCAGGCTGCTCTCTGTGACCAGACTGGAAGGAAGAGAGCGAGCTAGGGTCGGGACACCATATCTAGTCCTACCCTCTGTCACATCCCCACCTGTGACCACACCCAAGTGGGCATGGATAATGCTACAGGTGGGGTGTATGTCTCAATACAATTCCCCTTTTAGTCTAAAAAAAAAGGATTTAGCCTTGATACAAAACTATGTACAAATATAGTAAATATCAAGTATGCTCTAGGAGAAGGAAAAGTAATAATAAACACACTTAAGACCTATTGCCAGTGAAGCAACAAGAGCAAATGGCAAGAACTACGTATCCAGTCCTAGGGTAAAGGCATAACAGAGATTACTATAGGGTTTTCCTAAGCTAGAAAGTTTAAGTCTTGTATCTAATATTTCTATCTATGAAGAGCGAAAGACTTCAGCTTCATGAACAACGTGAGAAGGAGGATATCAATACTAGGGTAGGCAGGAAGTGCTGGCGAGCAACTTCCAAAATGTACAGCAAAGACAGGAACATCATGCTCTCTGGGCAGTCACCCAGAGTTTCACAGCAGCATAGGGGCAATCAGCTTTGGCTAAGGCCTAGAGTATCTGACTGACCAACACAGAAGCAGGGAGGTTGAAAGGCTGTCTTACCCTGACTAGGCAAGTTTCAGCAATCGTCTGTATTTGTCTCCTGCAAACCTCGACCTCAAGGACAAACACAGCAGTCGAGGTGGGGGCAGTACTTTGCCCAAGAGGCCATTAACCGAGGAGAGAATGAACTCCAGAAGGAGTACAATCAGTGCCCAACATATACTCGGAATAGCTTGGTACTGTCAGGAGTAATTGTGTCTCAAGTCAAGGGAGTACTAATGTTAAAACATTTAAGTGCCATATTCTGCAGGTCTAAAAAGTGTTTGAAGATCAAAAATCTATGCCTGACTAATCTCATAGATAAGAAACATGGGTGATAATGATCTGTAATTCTCAGAAACATAGTTTTACGATGGCTGAAACTTCCCAAAAATAATTTAGCAAGGGCAATGACTTTTAAAAATGTACCTATATACATATATATAGTTCTCAATAACAGAGATAGAACTGAAATGTCTTGACTAGAGGTAGTGTAAAGTGTAATATGATAAAATATCCTAAGTTGTATCAATATACAAAATATATATACATCAAGATAGTTTTATATTGTGTGAATCATAAACAGAAAGAAGACCCTAAACAGTTAACATAAGAATCTAACAATTTATCTGTAGCTAATAGTTGCTTAAGTTAGTTCACTAGAGAATATGTTACTCTATCTATATCCCATCCTTACCATACCTTTCCCATCCATACTCTTAAACTTATCTAAATGATATACCCAAATCTGAGCATGACTGTTAAGAGAAGCTTTATCTTTGCTAGTCGCTTTGGTTTATCCCCCACCAGCAGCCTGGGCTCTGCTGCGATGTAGTCCCCAAATAAACACACAAGACGCTGTATTAATTATGAAGCTGTTGGCCTTGTTTGTCTCTTACTGGCTAGCTCTGCTTAAGTAATTACCCCATAATTGTTAATCTAAGTATGTCTCTTACTGGAGAGGTTTCCGCGCTTCCTACCCCAATGGCGTTACATCTCGACTCTCTTGTGTTTCTCCTTCCCAGAATCCTCCTGGATTCCTAGTCCCACCTATCTAGATTCCTATTGGCCAGATAGTCTTTATTGACAAATGCACAGGACTTCCCCCAACATCTCCTCTTTTCTGTTTAAACAAAAAGAAAGGTCTTAACTTTAACAGTCAAATTGTATATAACAGAACAGTTATTAAGTAAGAACATAGTTACAATATTTTAGCAAGATTTAAAGAAAATATCATCCATCCCATCCTTGTGAGTCCAAAGTTTTATATGTAGCTTATCTTTTATCATAACTAAGGAAAACTATAATTATAAATATCTATCTTTAACTCCATCAAAGACCACAGAAGGATAATATATAAACACTAGGATTGACAGAGACATCTTGTTACCTGGACAGTCACCCGAAGTTTCTCTGTATTGTCGGGGCATCCATCTTTAGCCCATAGGCCACAATGTGTCCAGAAGATTTCTCAGCAAAGTAGGAAATTTTAAACTGTCCATCTGCATCAACAGTCTGTCAGTTATTTTTCTGTGTCCTGTAGAAAGTCTCGTAGACTCTTCCATGAATTAGGAACCCTGTAAGACTGAGTTTAGCTGTCACTTTCCTGTGGGTCCTGCATGTTCAGGTTATACAACAACAGTCAAGCAGTACAGGCAAGAGCAGTTTCTTGCCCAAATGGCTAATCTTGCCATGTTGAAAGCAAACTCCATAACGAGTTTCTTTGATGCCCATTTTCCTCTCATAATTGGTGTTGTCAGGAGCAGACATTTTTCATTGTCAAGAAAAACCCTAAACCATTTTAAATGCCATTTTCTGAAGGTCTTTGAAAGGTTTGAAGACTATTTATCTGTCTCAAATACATCTCTATATATCTAGAAAACCTAACTTACCTAACTATAAATTTTGTTATAAGTAACTATCTATAGTCTGTATTTAATTATGTATTACATTTTAAAAGATCAGTATGAGCACAATTCATACCAAGCCCTATGGAACTTAAAAACCAATGCTAAGCAGATGAATTATCCCCTTTTTAGTGATGAGAGAAAAGAAAGAAAGAAAAAACCAAAATACTCTTAATGCCAACAGTAGGGAAAGGGGGCATTATTTTCTTAGGATTACTTCGTGCTGAAATGGAACGACCATGAGTCTATGGGATTCTGTAGGAAAAAAATATTAAAACAATGACAAGTCTCGAGAGGACTAACAGTAATATTTGTTGCTTGTCTCTGTGTGGCAAGAGGTGCTTGGCAGCAGCTCTTATCTAAAGCTATGACCATGGTGTAATAAGAAGGTGCACCATTTCAGCTAGCTAGTCTGTCGTTGTCTAGAGCAGTAGAGTCCCAAACCGGTTTTAGCGTGGCGTTTGGTAGTTCAAAGACATCAAGTTGAAACAAGTGCAGTCGATGAAGTGGGACCCTGTCTTCTTTTTGGAGAGGTCAAAGATTTCTGTTAGGAAATATTTGTTCACTGTGGAAAAATAAACATTAATATCAGCACAGAAAGTTTAAATTTTGTAGGTAAGCATACAGGGACAGGTAACAATAAGGATAAAATTAAATATGAGTAAAATTATGGTTTTAGAGAGAACAGATTTAAGCCAGGCTAGCCCAAGTGTCCCACTGGGTTGGTCAAGTGACCCCACCCGAGCTCTCTGTGACCAGACCGGAAGGAAAAGAGTCCTACCTTCTGTCACGTCTGCACCTGTGACCAAATGGGAGCTAAAGGTGCAGGGGCCGGGAGGGTGCGGTGGTTGTGGTGGCGGTGGTGGCAGTGGCAAAAATCTCACTACAAAAGGATGCTTCTTTCTGACTGTTCTGGGGTTTCCTCTGTGTTGGTTAGGATTTCTATAGCTGTGATAGAATGTAATACCAAAAGCAACTTGGGGTACAAAAAGGGTTTTTTTACCTTCCAGTTTGTAGTCCATCTTCCAGGGAAATTAGGGCAGGAGCCTAGAAGAAGAAACTGATACAAACACTATGGAGGGGAACTGCTTACTGGCTTGTTCTCCATTGGTTGCTCAATTTGTTTGTTTATATGAACAAGAACAAGAGGTCCAAGGATGGCACCCCCCCCCAGTGGGCTGACCTCTCGCATATCAATCATTAATCAGGAAAATGCTCAACAGAGGTGCCTACGGCACAGTCTCATCCAGGAATTTCCTCTTCCCAGATAGCTCTAACTTGCTCAAGTTGACCAATATTACCCAGGATGATCTCAAAGCAGGTCCTAGAGTAAGGATGCTTCCTAACAACACTTGCTGCCTTCCTTCTAGACTGATTCTTGAGCTTCTATGTATCCCAGCTTCTTAGCTTGCTTTGAGAGAATGAAGTTTAGATTAGTTCTCATATGGCCCAAATTAAGTCGCTTATCAATTCCATTTTGACTTTCCAGTAGACTTGACTTTAATTTTGTCTCTTTTTCCCGCTCACTTTCATTATCCTTTCTCCTCCTTTTCATTTCCTCTATCATCTCTTTTTCCTCCTTCATTCCTTCCCTTTCTTCTCTGCCTTTCTTGTTTTCCTAACAAACCTAAGACCCTATGTGATGGGAGTTGTCATTCTGTATATCTGTCTCTTATTGGTTATTGAATAAAGCACTGTTGGCCAATAGGAAAGAAAGAAAGGTGGGACTAGGAGTCAAGGAGGATTCTGGGAAAGAGACAGAGTCAGACACAATGTAGGGCACCAGAGTAAGAGGTCTGGACCCCTTTCTCTGGTAAGAGAAATACTTAGATTAACAATTATGGGTTAAATACTTAAGTCAGAGCTAGCCAGTAAGAAACAAGCAAATGGCCAACAGCTTCATAATTAATATATTGCCTTGTGTATTATTTGGGGACTGCAACTGTGGCAGGGCCCAAGCAGCTGGCAAGGAAGACTATACTTTACATATGGTTGTCAGGAGTGGGATCATAAATTTCCACACAGAATGACAAGAGCTTAAAAGAAATTTTGGAAACAAAGAGAGCAGAGAGAAACATGGCTTCGTAGCAGCATTTTTCTTAGGTGGGCTCTGTTTTGCTAGCAACAAACAGAGACTCACATGGCTCACTTAAGGGAGTCTTCCTGACTCTGCACAAGCAAAACAAAACAAAACAACAAAAAAACCAGCAAGGTTCTTTTCAGAGGCTCTGCTAACAGTTGAATGGTATGCACGAGCATCTGGCAGTGGCAGTGACCACATCTCCAAGCCGGCACCATGCTGCTGGATGTCAGCAGAGACTGAGGCAGTGAGCTGAAGTCAAACTTATGCCCGCCATGTTGGAAAGCGAGCAGCTGTTTCTGCTTTAATTTTAGCAATGTTCTTTAGCCTATATAAGATATGTGGCCAGAAAAACAAAGTTTTACAGTAGTCAGATTCAGATGAAGAAAAATATAGGTAGACTTGGGAGAATAAAAGAAACAAGTTATTGGAAAAAATATAAATAAAGCAGCCAATTGTGGTGACGCATGCTGATAGGATTTGCTCCAGAAGCAGAGGCAGGTGGATTTCCAGAGAAACCTTGTCTCAGAGAAATAAATAAATAAAAGTAAAAGAAATAGAGTAATAATAACAGATAAATAAGCCACGTAAAGATGGAAATACACCAAGTCTGGATACTGTATGCTATTGTGTTTTTCCATTTTTTGATTGCTAAGGAAGGAACAACTGCTAAAGTATACTTGATTACAAATGCTTCTGAATTAATTAAACTTATATCTTTTGAAAATGTCTTGACTTCAAAATTTAAGTATAAGGATATGTTACTTTAGAAAAGATATTTTATTTCTGTTTCCACAGAAAATGGAAAGCTGTGGATTCCTTCCAGGCTTCTCTGGTTTGATGAACCAAGACCCCATGAAGCAGTGGACCAAGTGATTCAACATCTAAAACAGCTAAGATGACACAACCTTGCAAAAACAATGACTTAGCCAGGTTCCTTAGTTTTGTCATAATCCCCATGGTATGGACAATGCCCCTATCAGTAGGAAGCAGCTTGGAATGAGCAACATCCAAATTCCCAAATATTGTTTATAAATCTTTGTTTTCATTTGAATGGGGTTGCTTATAATTGGTTAATGATCACAACCAATCTCTTTTTAAAGGTAAAAGTGGATTATAGTATGGAAATGGATACTTTGTATTAGTATGGTTTTTCATTTCTTGATACAAATTCAAGATCAATTTTGTGATATGTATATTTCTCCTCTTGATTAAGTATTGTGTTTATACTGATCTTTAAAAATGTAATTCATAATTAAATACAGATTATAGATAGTCAGAATTTAGAGTTAGGTAAGTTAGGTTTTCTAGATATACAGAAATATATTTAAGATAGGTAGATAGTCTTCAAACCTTTCAAAGACCTTCAGAAAATGGCATTTAAAATGGTTTAGGGTTTTTCGAGACAATGAGAAATGTCTGCTCCTGGCAGCATCAACTATGTCTGACAGGAAAATGGGCATTGAAGAAACTTGTTATAGAGTTTGCTTTCAACATTGCAAGATTAGCCATTTGGGCAAGAAACTGCTCTTGTCTGGACTGTTTGACTGTTGCTGTATAATCTGGACATGCAGGACTCACAGAAAAGTGACTACAGAATTTGGACAGTCCTAAAGGCTTCCTGCTTCATGGAAGAGTCTGCCAGACTTTCTGCAGAACACAGAAAAATGACTGACAGACTGCCAATGCAGATGGACAGTTTGAAATTTCCTGCTTTGCTGAGAAGTCATCCAGACACACTGTGGCCTATGGGCTGAAGATGGATGCCCCAATATTACAGAGGAACTTCAGGTGACTGTCCAGGTAGCCAGATGTCTCTGTCAATTCTAGTGTTTATATATTATCCTATTGTGGTCTTTGATGGAATTGAAGACAGATAGTTATAATTATAATTTTTCCTTAGTTATGATAATGATAAGCTACATATAAGGTGTTAGATTCACAAAGATAGGATAGATGATATTTTCTTTAAATCTTGCTAAATGTTAATGGACAAAATATTGTAAATATAGTTCTTACTTGATAACTGTTCTGTTATATATAATTTGACTATGTTAAAGTTAAAGCCTTTCTTTTTATTTAGACAGAAAAGAGGAGATAATGGGAGAGATCATTCTGTAAATCTGTCTCTCTTATTGCTTATTGAATAAAGCACTGTTGGCCAATAGGGAGGCAAGATAGATGGGACTAGGAGTCAAGGAGGATTCTGGGAAAGAGACAGAGTCAGACACAATGTAGGCCACCAGAGTAAGAGGTCCAGACCCTTTCTCTGGTAAGAGAAATACTTAGATAAACAATTATGGGTTAAATACTTAAGTCAGAGCTAGCCAGTAATAAACAAGCAAACTGCCAACAGCTTCATAATTAATATAGTGTCTTGTATGTTATTTGGGGACAGAAACTGTGGCAGGGCCCAAGCGGCTGGCAAAGAAGACTATACTTTACACCTGTGTATCCTAGGTGAGTGACAACAACTGAGTTCCAGGTCCAGGTGAGCCACACACTCACATTCCTCCAGCTTCTACCTTCCAACTCCGGAAACTTACTGTTTTATACTGATACTTCTGTTAGTTTATCTCTCTTTTTTGGCCAATCTCTGGTTTTAGAAATATTCATTCCATGTTAGATATTTCAAAACAAAAATCACCATGAAATGATTCACAGTATTGAACAGAAGGAGATAAAGAGTTATTAGTTATAAAAGTCTCTACTACCTTATTAGAAGGCTTGAGAATGTGGCTGGAGGATCAGGCAGCTCTGAGAAAAAGATACAGATATTCCTTAGTAGCCTGAAAGGATAAGCTAGGACCTTTCTCATCTTTCAGAGTGAGGGTCATTCTGTGGTGGACAGAGATGGAGGTCTGTGAATAGCTGGGAGTAGCCAGAGGTTGGCACATAGCTCCTTTGCATTTCCAATGGTACTAGGCTTTCTTGGAATCTCATGGCAAGGTTGTCATTTAGTGGGAACTCAACAGAAAAGCTCTTGAGAAGGAGAAAGTATCATCAGTAGGAATGAGCACTTTGGAGAAACATGATCTAGGCAAGGGCTATCTGCTACCAGAAGGTCAGGATGCCTATAACTTTGAAACGAGTTTGATTATTTATTTATTTTTATTTATTTACTTACTTACTTACTTATGACAGTGTTCCTGAGAAATGGGCTCTTCATGTCACACAGTGTCACATTGGAAGCATGAGTGTCTCTCAGGAGGCTACAGAATTAAGGGGAAACTACGTGTAAAAAAGGAAACAAAGCTCTAGGAGAAATGTATTTGACTGAGGGAAGGACTTCTCATGTTATGTCAGGAAGATGCAGTGGTTGGCCTCAGTGAATACACTTTGAAGGGTCACCATACATGTAGCTGGGAGGACAAATCTGGGCACAATGGAGATTGCCATGGGTGGAGTAGAATTAGTCATTTGCAGGAGAAAACCCCATTAAGAAGTAGGGTAGATGCTCTCCTGAAAAGTCTCAGTACAGAGGGAAAGGGGCCTAAAACAGGAAAAGACAATTGTGTATGACATCAGAAATCTCTCAGCTGGAAAGTGGGCACAGCTACTTAAGCCTGGGCCACCAGAACCATCACAGCTATTGTTCTTCCTCTCGTCTTATGATACGAGAAACCGAGGCTGAAGTTACTGGATAAGGCTGATTTTGCACAGAGCTGCGACACAACAGGCCTGCTCACATCTCAGCTTGCATGCTTTACTTTCCAGCAATATTTCTGGCGCCCTGTTCAAGGAATTTTCCTTGTACAATGTTCAGCTGCTGGAGGAAAATAGACTTGCTTATATATTATTTAACAAAATCATAAAACATGCTCGAGGGGAGGGGCAGTGTGAGGATAAAGAAGCCTTAACAAGCAACTCATTTTCTCTACCTCTCCTTTCCCAAAGTATTTATCAAACAAGCTCTCTCTGTCTCCCTGTCTCTCTTTCTCTCTGTCTCTCTGTCTCTGTCTCTGTCGCTCTCTCTGTGTGTGTGTGTGTGTGTGTGTGTGTGTGTGTGTGTGTGTGTGTGTAACAGTATATGGCAACAGGATTCCTCCAGATGCAAATCCAGACAGGAACACTTGAAAGAAAGGTAATTGGGAAAGTGGCTTTCAACCAACCACCTGCTGAATGAGGAGGGGCAGCTGGCAACCCATTCCCAAACAAGAGGCTGCTGGCCTTCTCATCCAGTATTTCAGTGTCTTCAGGGACAAGAAAAAGAATGAAGTGACTTGAGTCACATTTTCACCATTCTGTTGACTTGAGATTATGCTTTTCTGATAAAACTGCATTAAGGGAGAGGTAGGCAGAAGGAAGGAGAAGGCCTGAGGACAGGAGATGAGTGTTTGATCTTGCTCCATTCAACTCAAGACCCACAGCTGGATCACCTCCCCTCCCCCACCGGACAAACCCTCAGCAGAACTGAGTTCTGACTATGTGATAGGATATTGCAACCAGTGGATGCTAAGGACCACTAGGTGGCATTTGTGATTTATTGCTTTCCAAGCAGAGACTTAAGAAAAAAAAAAAAAGGAAACAAAAAAAAAAAAAAAGAAAAGAGGAAAGAAAAAGCCTCTGCTGATTTCTTTGCTTAGACTGAACAAGACATTTAACATTCCAAAGCATTTCATTGAAGAAATGCACAGTGGATTCTCTTTATCATGCTCTGCGAGAATGAGGACGAGTGACAAGCTTGGAAAGTTGGGCTTCAGATCATCTGCATTCTTCCTAGGGTCCTCTCTGACCCCACACCATGCGTGTACATAAGTAATTACTTGTCTACAATTAAGCTGTAAATAATGCAATCACTCCATTCTTGTCCCATCACTCCAGACCCAACCACAACAAATAATGCTAATCACATACTTATTCAAGTGTGTAATTATTCACAGTTCAACTTCTGTCGCTTTCACCCTGTTTGGAAACAGCAGAACACAACCTGTAATTAGCAAATGTGGCCCCAGGCACTTTTGCTTGGGAGCACGCCAGGGATTCAGCACCTAGGCGTGCCTTTGATCTGGAAGCTGGCAAGCCGCCTCACCCTGAGGCCAGAGAGCTATCAGCACTCTGCAAGTCCTGGAGATCAATGAACATGTCAAAAGCATCTATCCCAAATCACATATTACTTGCTTCTCTCACAGTGGTTTCTGCCTTTAGTATATATTTCATAGACTTTCCTTTCTTTTGGAACCTTTTGACTTCAGTTTAAAAGGTTACCCAAAAGGTCTCCAACCCCCTGTGTTTTCAACTCAGGTTAAAAATGACAGTCCCCAATGTCCTGCTTGAAGGTACCTGATCATTCTTAATTCTCCAGTTTCCTTGAAGACTAGCATAATGGGAAGTGCCCTTTGCTGCCTCACCTAATCTTCTAGGAGAAAAGAGACTGAAGACTTTTTCTGGGTACCTGTACAAGCTTCTCCCTGCACACTGGGATAAACCTGAAAGATGAGAGACTCTGGTTGCAAGAAGAGCAGACGAAAGCAGATGTTTGGGGGGAAATCCATCACCCTGAGCTAGAGAAACAGCACTGCAGCATGGGTCCTTCCTCACCAATGCAAGCAAGCCCGGCTATTTAAAAACAATACAGAACTCGATAACCATCTGTGTTCCTCCTGATTGAGATTTGGTGTAGTGCTTTGCATTCAAATATACTGAGCCCACAGAAAGCAACAAGGTACATGATGATGCCACAGGACATACAGGCATGACTATGCTTACTTTTAAATGTTTATTTATTTATTTTTATTTTGTTGTGTGTTTCCCTGTATGTATATATGTGTGTCTGGTGCATATTTGTTTCCACCAGAGGTCAGAAAAAGATGTTGGATACTTGGGAACATGAGTTACAGATGGTTGCAACATCTGCCATGTAGGTGCTGAGAACTGGATCTTAGCCCTCAGCAAGTGCTCCTAACCGCGGAGTCATCTCTCCAGCCCCAAGTTGAATTGATTCTATTTGCATGCTACATTAGTTAAGACTGTTATTTGCTTATATACAGTGAGGCCATTCTTCCTTTGTTAAGACCTCCAATGATAATCATCTAATGAAGGCAGGTGTGCATATTTAGCTTGGATTCATGTCTTCTGACATCAGGTCTCACTTCAATCAAATATGGGTACTTTACCCCGTACAAAGGTACAGTTCAGCTCTTTACATATAAGCACTAGACAGACTTTTGCTCTAAGCAAAACAAAATCAGTTTTTCAAGTAGTATTTTGAGGTCTAAAAAGAAGAAATAACTATGCAAGCATATATTAGACTGGAGTGTCCTTAGAACAGAGTGCTGCCAAGGGGAGGCAATATGTGAGCCATATCAGGACATGGCCTGGCCAACTAACTTAACCAAATGAGCCAAATTAACCCTGGAAAACTATGCGGTGACAGATGTGATGGCCAGATTGCTATGATGTTTCTATTTCATTATTTTTTTTAAAGATGAAGCCTACAATAGCTTCTATGGGACAAAGTGGGACGAGACTGAGCAGCCTGGTAATTTTCACTAATACAGACTGACAAGCAATCTGCATGATTGGTTTTAAAACAAACTAAACAAAGGTTCGCAGCTCCTTCAGCACCTGTCATCTTTGAGACCTTTGCCTCAGTTTTAAATGGACAGATAAAATCGCATGTGTTTACGGTGGACAACATGATGCTTTGATTTTTGAAGCTTCACTTAATTTAGTCTGCAGAACGCTCGTTGTCATTTTTCAAGCTCACTTTCAAAAAAATTGCATTATGCACTCCACTAACAAGATTATCAGAAAGTCCACCCGCATTTGTGACTCAGAAGATGGGTGCAAAGATGACTCACATACACTGTCCCGATCTGTTTCCCAAAAGAGCAGAAAAACATTTAAAATGCATTTCTTTCCCGATTTCTGGGAACAAATACATTTAGTCAAGAAGCTGCATCCGTGTCTAATCTGCCTGAGAAGCTAAAGGCAACCCATCATACCCAGGCTCAGTGTGAGGGATCATTAGTTACCCTATTTCCTGCCACAGATCCCGTAACCCAGGTTGTTGCCATCTTACCTGGTTTCTCTAACTGGTCTCCCCCTGTGGATCTCACCTTCTCTGTTGTGCATTCATCCCAGATAGCAGTGACAGGCATTTAAAACACAAGTCTGATTGCTACATAGTCTGATTTCAAAGTTTCCAGAGCCTTCCCCTTGCATTTAGAATACTCCCTGTGACATCCGGAGTCCCATCTGATCCCACTGCAACCTGAGTTTTCACTGAACAAGATTTTGTGTTGTGCTATCTAGCCAGCGTCAGTGGCTTTGAGCTGTTTGTGTATGTGCAGTCAGTCATGCAAACTTCTGCCTTTCAGTTGCAATGTTCTTCACTTGGCTAGGCCAGTAGCCTCAGGTGACAGGATATAGGTCCTTTGTGACACCTTGAATAAGGTGTGTTGGATGGGGGATCTTCTATCTCTTCAGTCTCAGTCATCTGAGGAGCTCTTTTGTGGCACCAACAATAAGCTGGTTTGAGTAAGAATGGGCCTGGCAGGCACCTATGTTTGAATGTGTAGTCACCTGTTCATAAGACTGGAAGGATTAGGAGGTGTGGCCTTGTTAGCGGAAGTGTGTCACTTGGGGTGGGCTTTGAAGTTTCAGACATCCCACACCCCTGCCCTATGTTTCTCTTTCTCTCTCTTGGCCTGTGGAGCAGAATGTAGGTCTGAGCTACTCCTCCAGTGCCATGCAGCCTGCCATGCTCCCCACCGTGATGATGACGCACTAAATCCCCAAAAACTGCAAGCAAGGTCCCAGTTAAATGCGTTCTTTTTCTAAGCGTGGCGTTGGTCATAGAACTCTGTCACAGAACCAGAACAGTGACTAAGACACAGCCATGTAATGGGTGCGATGGTACTCACTAGGATACAAGTGACTATAATGGGTGCGATGGTACTCACTAGGATACAAGTGACTATAATGGGTGCGATGGTACTCACTAGGATTCAAGTGACTATAATGGGTGCGATGGTACTCACTAGGATTCAAGTGACTATAATGGGTGCGATGGTACTCACTAGGATTCAAGTGGAGCAGCCCTGGTTACCTCATGCACCAGCAGACCCACAGTGCCAAATGGATCCCTCAAATTATTTATCAAACGAGTTTTTATATTTTAGTAATCCAGAACAAAAAGACTTGAAGTGTGTAAATTGCCTTGTGTGACACTTGTGATTTCTTTTTTAAGTTTTAATTAATCTCTGTGTGTGTGTGTGTGTGTGTGTGTTATTTGCAAGCAAATAAAAGCAATGAATAACACTGTTCTCCCTATATTTTACCTTGGAAGAATTTCAAACACACACCCTCCAAACTGCACAGCTACTATTTTGTCTGGCTTCCCTTTTTTTTTTCCTTGTTTAGCTATACAATATCTATGTTTCTACAGTAATATCTCTGACTTGAGGTGTCTTTTAAAGCAAGTTATAGAGAGCAATAAATCTATGATGCTTTAGAATATATGTTATTAACAAGTTTAGTATTTGGTTAAAGTTCTTTTAGCATGAATTTTATATATGGTAAAATGTACATAGATATTCTTTATTAATGTTTATGAACCATAGACAACAGCAGTACCTATGTCCCTTAATAGTCAATAATGTGCAACTCCAATGAAACATCTTTTTTACTTCAGTCACTTTTACCTAGTCTAGAATGTCATATACTGTCACATATCTGAATTATTAATATCTCTTTATTTATAAGTACTACATTTTATTAATATAATAGTTTTAGTTTTAAAAATAGTCTCCTATTGAAGGGTACAAGGAATGTTCTTAGTTTGTGGCTAACAGTGAAGTTTCATCTAAATAGAGAGTTTTGTAGACACAGCTTTCATTTTTTGTGTGTAAATATGTAGGAATAAAATTATGCGTTATAGATAATATTGAGTTATAGGCATGTGTTTAATATAAGAAACTTCCAAAGGTTCTTTAAAACTGAGGGCACAGTTTCATTTTCCAACCACAGCACTTGAATTTCCTAGTAACCTGTAAACACCTTTCATCCGTCTCTCTTATTTTAGCCAGTAAGTATAACCTTTCATCCATCTTTCTCATTTTAGCCAATAAGTATATTTTGCACTGTAAGAGCTACCTGATTTTATGTGCATATTGGCTATTTTGTGTCCCTTCCAAAGTGGCTCCTCACCACCCTCATCACCAACACCACTACCCCTGCAAAGTGTTTTTTTTTTCAAATACTGTTTTCATTTTTTTACTTGTTGTGTGTTTTGCTATTGAGTTGTACAATTTCTTTACATAGTCTCTGTTACTGAAAAATTTAAGGAGCTCTCATATTATTGCCATATGTGACCATGTTGTTGGGGGTCCCCGTTCCTGTGTTCATATCACAGAATTTGATAACAAACTCTGAAGAAAGCAAGGAGACAATTTGATTAGAGCTTGAGAGCAAAACCCAGGGGTAGATAGCCTGGAGCTATCTGCTTCTGTCTGAAGGGAGGAAGCACAGATGAGCCAGGCTTTTTGAACATGACTGACGTGTCCTGCAGTGCAGCTCAGCGAGCAGCTATATGGACCAGTGCTTCACAGAAAGGATGAAACAGCACTAAGCACCAGGAAAGCATGCTTAGGCCAGGATCCACATGAGCTGGAAAGGGAGAAAAAGGAAAAGTCATATTGTTCTGAATCAAGTTTCAGAAAGGTAAAGAGAATGTAGCTTCATGTTTCCTTAGCAACTGCACTGAAGACAGGGTTTCTGGGAAAGACAAGCACATGTAAGAATATCTTTATGAGAGAAGTATCTCATTAAAGGAACAATTATTCCTCCCATCTCCTCATAGCTTTAGGTGAATCACCTTCTTGGGCAGTGATCTCTTGGACAAGAGATGGACATACCTAACCAGATTAATTCTTAAGGGAAGAGACATGAGTATGTAATGTTTTCATCTTTGGAGCAGAGTATAATGTAATGTCCCCAGTCAGAGCCCAACGAAGATTTCATTGAAGAGGTCTGTCCTCAATGATCTTTGTCATAGCAAGCTGTCACTTTCGTACAAAGCTAGAGATACCTAAGAAGAAGGAATCCCAATTGAAAATTTGCTTTCATCATGTTGAACTAAGGGCATGTCTTTGAGGCATTTTCTCCATTATTGATGTTGGGGGACCCAGCCCACCATAGATGGTGGCACCCCTGGCAGGTGGACCTGGGCTGGACTAAAGGATAGCTAAACAGGAAGCTGGCAGCAAGCCTGTAAGAAACATTTCTTTGTGGTTTTGCCTTCACGATCTTTCCTTAAGTTCTCGCTTTGGACTCCCTTGACTATGTACCATAACTTGTGAGATGAAATAAACACTTTCCCATCAAATTACTTTTGATCAGAGCCATTTATGAGAGCATCAGCAAAGCTAACTAGAGAATAAATTGGTACCAGGGAAGTGGGGAATTACTGTGGCATACCTGACCATGTTATTTAGACGAGTTTTATGAAAGGTGTTTGGAGTTTGGGACTGGAAAAATCATTGAGTCCTCAGAATTCAATGATTTATCCTGGCAAATTGTGAGATTTTGCTGTCAGAAATGAGGACAGTGAAGGTCTGGTTTGTAAAGTTTCAGAGGGAAACAAAGATTCTATCAAGATTATTCATGTGATATTTTATTAAGAATTTCGAAAGGTGAACCCTTTACTGGGACAATAGATGCTGATTAGCTGGAGCTAAAACATAACATATGATCGATACGAGGTCGGTGTCATAGAGGTAAAAAATCTCAGTAGTATTTCCTCAGAGTCAACACATAGACATGGAAGTCTGGGACAGGGGACAGCAGGGAAGAAAGACATCTCAAACTGGCTATGGAACTTGACATTGCCAATGTGTAAGAGTTTCCCATGTGGTCCTGGTTTTAAAGGCTTAAAAGGTACAGGACTGAGGGTATCCTGGAGAGCAGCTAAGGCCTTTAACCCAGGCCTGGCACTGTGTAACAGGGTTGGAGTCCTCAAGGTGAGTCCGGAAGCCATTGGTGAAGGTGTAGCCTCAGGTACAGTGGAGATGCCAGGATGGTCGAATAAGCATCAAGGACAACAGATGTGGAGTAAAGCTGCTGGGCAGAGCAAATAAGTGGTCCTGACAGAGCCCTTTGAAGCCCAGAAGACTGTGAGTCCCAGAGTTTTGTCACTGAGATTTTTATAATGTAGGATTGAGATTTTGCTCTGATCTGATTCTAACTGTGGTCTCCTTCTTCTCTCTTGAGATAAAAAATGTATATTTCTTGCTTTCGATTTTGGAAACACCCAAAGTTAAGAGACTTTGAACGCTTAAAGACATTTGATTGTTATGGTGTTAGAGTTTCTAAAGACTGTGGGTGATTTAAAGTTGTACTGCATTTTATAATATCACAATGACAAGAGGTCATGGGGACAAATAAGAAAAGGAAGATTATGGTTGAAAGTGATGTATTTCAGACACGACAAGGATAAACTGCCATGATCAACTGTCAACTTGACACAAACCTAGAGATACCTGGGGAGATGAAAACTCAATTGAGGAACTGCTTCTCTCACATTAGTCTGTATAGCATTTTCTGGGTTGCTGATTAATATGGGAGGGCCCAGTTAATTGTGGGTAAGTAGGCCTGTGTGTAAGAAACCTGCTACAAGAGGAGCAAAGACCTGACCCATCAAATTCACAGTTCTGGGAAAGCCCTACATGTACTAACCTTACTTTTTGCCTTTTGCAATTGTTCTTTTGACTAACTGTTCTTGCTGGCTGAGGGTATGTCAACACAGGATGTGTTGTTTGTGCATAAAAGACAATCCTGAGAAAGGTTTGGGAGTGCACTGGGTCCAACTGTAGTCACTGGCTAATTAATTAGCCAACTGTAGTCACTGGCTAATTAATAAAGACTTTCTATTGGCTTCAATCCGTGTCCAAGAAGTCTTCTCTGCTTGCTACCTCACAATTGAAAATACCAACAAAAAAGAAACTACATGGTCTCCCTACCCCACACATTAAAATCACTCAAAATGGACCATGTCCAAAGACACTATCTTTCAAACAAGATGGTGGAAAACTTTCTTAATTAACTGGAGTTAGAGAAATATTTCTGTGATGACAAAAATAGTACCAATGGAGGTCAATAAATTTGGTTATGATTTCTGTGATGACAAAAATAGTACCAATGGAGGTCAATAAATTTGGTTATGATAATGTTTAAAATATATGTTGTTGTTTATAAACGATTCTAGCATTATTTACAAAAATTTGCTCAAGGATATGAAAGAGTTGTGGAGATGTAGCTCAGTTGACAGAGTGCTTGCTTAGTATATGTGAAACCCTGGGGTAGATCTTCAGCACCACACAAACCACCCGGGGACGGTGATGCATACCTCAGAAGTTGAAAGAAGGAGGATCAGAAGTTCTAGGTCTTTCAAGGGCAGCAGTGATGCACACAGCCTCAAGACAGGAGCTAGCCTGAAGCAGTAACCACAGGGAACTGTTGGTTGCTAGCTCGTTTCCATGCTTGCATTCAGCTTGATTTCCAGGGCCTGCACAGTGCTTGCATCATGGCGTCACTTGTGCTAAGGTCTGGGGTCCGCTAAAGTCTGGGGGACTGGGACAGTTTTGTTTTGCTGAAAATATTTCCTTTACCAAATGCTTTATTTTTTCCCTTTGTTAAAAAACAAACAAACAAACAAATGTTGTCCAATGGTGAGTTGACTTCTCTTGTATCTGCATCACTGATTTTTCTTGTTGATTCTAATGTGGGTGCTGTTCTTGGTTGTTACTGTAACATTACAGCAAATCTTAAAAATCAGAGTTACTAAATCATGCCCTGGGGAAAACACTCCGTAGGTAAAGGTGCTTGCTGCCTGATGATCTGAATCCTATCTCCCAGACCAGCGAGGCAGAATGGAAGAGACACTCCTACATGTCCTCTGTGATGTGCATGTACATGCTACACACATACATGTGCATATACAATATATATATATACACACTCACACAAATAAATAAATACTTAATGTTTTTTTTTCCAAAAAGAGGCTCTAAACTTTGCTCTTCTGAATATTTCTGTGGTCATTCTAGATTAGATTGCTTACATTTCCATAACATCTTTGAGAACACCTTGTGGATTTCCACAAATTTCTACAGGGTTAGTTGGCATTACAGTAAATTAGGGTAGTACTTTTATTTTTTAATGCAGTTTTATGTTCTTTGAAGGGCAACCCTAGCTAGCATTTTCTACTTTGGGAGATCCTTTCAGTTCTCGGGGGCAGGTGTTTGAATTAAGTTGTTGGACAGTATGTTTCATTAGTTACAAAAGACAGCCCATACTTTTAAATACGTTTAATAGTTGTATATTTATAATCTTATTGCACAGGCAAAAACCAAATGCCATGTATAAGAATTTATTTATTTATTTATTTTTGCAAATTAAACATGAGATGCCTGAAGCCCAAGGAGTTAAATCATTCCCTCAAGGTCAGGCAACTAAAGAGGGAACCTTTAATTCAGATGCCTCTTACTCAGTCATTCAAATGTCTCAGGAAACTGAATTTTATTATCCCTTATTGCCCATTATCCTATTAATGTGGGGTTCTGTATGAGCTGATATCTAAAAGCTGAAGGACAGGAAGATGAAGCAAGGTCATTTTATGATGGAGGAAAAAAGCAAAGACCTTCAAAAAGACATGGCTTTGTCTTGAGATACTATTCAAAGAATGTGACTACTCCATGGGAACCCAAAGTGACTGAGACCATGTGGGGGCAGAAGGCAATCAGCCTCTTTCCCAGTTGGGTGAGGCACAGCCCTGTGTGTTATGACATGGACTGGCCATCTAAAAACAACCTGACTGCTGCCTTTCTCTGCCCGAGAGTGTTTCTGTCCTGAGCAATCCACATGTGATACCCTTGGCAATCCCTACAGGCCTTGCTTCTTCCTCCTCCCCTCAGATGCACTCAGGGCAGCAGGGAGAACACAGAGATTCACAAATGAGCTTTCTTTGTAGAGCACTGTCTGCTTTGAAATTTTTTCATTAAATCTTTTTCACAAATAAATTGCCCAGTGTCCATGGGGAATATTTCCGTCTTTTAATCATATGCAGTTGGAATTGACTTTATGATTTGGAAATGCTTGGCCTGGCTGCTTTGGAGGGCACTGACAGGGGAGAGGGGCACAGGCCTTCAGAGGCCCAACCCTTGAACACCTTTTTGAATGTAAGTAACAGAGGGAAGCCCCAAAGGGAACAGTTGGAGTAAGCTCAGATTTTGTGATGTATTAGCCCCCACTGGAACTGGGATTCTAAAATAGTGAAAGTTAATTATGCAACTTACCTATTGAGTTAGCATTGGTTTCCCGAAGTGAAATCCTGGGGTCCAACCTTCCTCTCATAGGCTGCAGAGTCACTCTAGATTGGTAGTTTAAATAAAATGTCAAGTATCTGATTGCCATGGAAACATTATTACAAAGTGGGCCCGGTCTCACTCACTGCTGTAGAATTACAATGATATGAATTGTCGTGGTCTCCGGACACCTTCTAAAATGGCTGGAGCTGCATCCCTGTAAAATGGGTGAATCATTCACGCACAAAACAAGAAAGAGTGAGGCATGTTACTACGTGGTCATGTCACTATGAGCGCAGCTATGAGTTGGACAAATTCCAATTTCTTTGATAAAACAGGAGCAGGTGATACAGACAGACATAAGTCTGGAGTACTCCTCCCTTCTTTTGAAACAACCAGGGAGAACGGTCTGTAGTCCAGAGAGAGAGGAGGTCAAGGCCAGTACTGGTCACCAAGGGGCAAAGCCATGGAAGGTGCAGCATGCACTATGGGGCCCGATCCAGGACCTCTTCATGGAACACATGTTCCAACTGCCTTCTCTAGCCTGATTAACAGAGCACTGCTGATTATGTTATGCAAATGATAGGAGATGGATTTCACATTTCCCCAAGCCAGGCTTTGCACAGCTTTGCATTTATTATCCCCCTTTAAAAATACAGAGTCCTTAGAGGAAGGCAATGGCTCATTTTTTATTTGTTTGCCAGGAGAGTTGGCTCAGACCTGTCAGGCAATCATCTTGGGCTGTGATCTGCAAAGATGCCCTTTGTTGTTCGATCCCCAACCCCTGATTGTTTACAAGACACACAGAGACATCTGTACACCTCAAAACGAGTTATTTCCCGATCTTGCAAAATTTGTCAGCCTGCGTGATAAAAACGCTACATCATTGGCTGACAAGCTATCAGATCAACCTGGAGTTCAGTTCCCAGCATCTTGTCCTCATTCTCAGCTCAGAATGGTAAATGCTTAGCAGGTCCCGGTTCTTGACTGTAGAATCCACCTCCTGCCCCTTGACACTTCCTTACAGTACTGCTTTCCACTTACTGCTGCTCATCCGTCACCAACAAGGCAGTAAGACTTCCGTTTCTTTGGAAATAGAAAGATTGAACTTGTGTTAGTTGCATTACCTAAGTCAAGGTTGAGTCTCTCAGTTTTACATAAGTCTTATGTAAGTGTCCACAATTAAAATATTTCTGAACCTTATGGCGGTGTGGTTCTGCTATTTCTTCTTTAGCTAGGAAAGTCAAGGAAGCACATCATAACTTGGATAGCTTTCTGTTGATGTCATCTCCCTTTCCTTTTAACTTCTAGCTCTTACCTGAAGGAGGAGCTAATATGATTTGCATGAAATGGGCAACTGGCCATTAATAAGACAGAGATCAGCTGATATCGCCAATTCCTCCAGAAGAATTTGTATGAAATTTTCATGATTTACAAGGTACAGCCTAGAGACATCATGAGGGAAAATGGCTACTTGTGACAAATTGGAAAGAGATTCATATACCTTTGACAAATGGCAACAAAATTCTAGAGAAGTAGAAAGGATCCTTGAATCAGAGATTTACATTCCAGATTTGTAAATAGCTGCTTGTAGCATTTCTTTCATTCATGCACATATATCATACATACACAATTGTATTCTTTTTATTTCTTTCATTCATGCACATATATCATACATACACAATTGTATTCTTTTTATTTCTTTCATTCATGCACATATATCATACATACACAATTGTATTCTTTTAAACAATCATTTCTAATAGTTGTGAAATACTTTAATTGTACTAAGGTAATTATATACATGAATATGTAAACATTAGGCCTTGGAAGTTGATCAAAATTGATAACAACTAATAATAGCAGCTAACATTTACCCAGCCCCTAATGATGGAGGAGCATTGCAGCCATGTTTCATTGTTAGACCAACTCTGACAAAACAGGTGGGAAAATTAAGGCAGGTAAATGACGGATTGGCTGTAATGTAATTCAGTCAGGGTTATCAAAATATTCACCTTCAGAACATGTGTTGACATCACTAGGGAGTCTTGTAAGTTCCAGCAGCAGCAAACCAATTGTTCTACAAAGCCAAAAACTCAAAACCTGGCATCCCTAGACGCTTCCTCGGTTGTTTGAATGATATTCTCAGTATTTTTCCAATTCTTCTAGTCTCATATTTTACAAGGGGGACTCACTCTTAGGTGAGTTCCTTCTTCTCTAGGGTAGTTCAAGGTACATGCTTAACATGCTAACTGGAAAAGAAGGACTCATTTCCCTTTGTCTCTCAGGGAAAATCAAAGCATGTCTTTCCTTGATTCTTCCAAAGCGTTTTGGGTTAGAATAAAGACTGGAGAAATTATACTCCCACTCTTTTAAACTTTAGAAATTACATTTATTGCATTCATTTAGTGTGTGTATATGTGTGATTGTGTAAGCACTTGGAGGTCAGAAGACAACTTGGACAAGTGAAGTTTCTCTTGCTTCTACTTGTGGTTCCTAGAGATAACAAGTAGTTAAGTTGGCCGGAGGCATTTATCTGCTGAGTGTGCCAGCCCACATTCTCATTCCTAAACCAACTCCTTAGTCAAGAGAAGTGTTTGATCAGAGACCTGGGAACAATCCCCTCCCCCACCCGACAGTATGAGTAGAGGGGAGAAACTAAAGTCAAAAATTTCCTGCTTAACATCTATAAAGAAATAAAGAGTATAAACAATCACAGTAAACAGATCTATGAAATGATCTGCAGAACACACATGCAGTAACATTCAAACACAGATAGTAACCAGAGAGGAAAAGACAATGTAAGGAATTATGTTAGCTAAGAAATAAAAAGGGACTGTGCTGGTTAGTTTTATACCAGCTTGACACAAGTTAGAGTTATAAGAGAGGAGGGAACCTCAATTGAGAAAGTGTCTTCATAAGATCTGGCTGAAAGGCATTTTTAAAATTAGTGGAGGAGGGCTCAGTTTACAGTGGGTAGTCCCTTCCCTGGCTGGTGGTCTTGGGTGATATAAGAAAGCAGGCTAAGCAAGCTAAGGGGAGCAAGTCAGTAAGCTGCACCCCTGTATGGCCTCTGCATCAGCTCTTGCCTCCAGGTTCCTGCAATGTTTGAATTCCTATCCTGACTTCCTTTAGCAATGAACAGCAAGGTGGCTTCCCCAACTTGCTTCTGGCCATGGTATTTTATCATAGTAACTAGGACAAGGGTTGGTCATGTTTTATGGCTATGCTTATATTGCTTTGCTTTTAGCACAAAAGAGCTAAGAGTTGTAAGATGAAAACTGGAATGCACACATGCTCTTTGGGTAGCTACAGTTGGAAAAATAGTTGTGAGGATGCTGAGGGTGCACAGCTTTCTAAGACGACTGCATTGGTACTGCAAAACCATGAGCTGAGAATGATCGTGCTGACATATGATCTGAGCACAACTACCTAGTTTATTCTGAATTACTTGAGCTAGAGGAGAAGCTTTCCAGTGTGTGAGATCTTTCTTTTCAAAAGTACTTCTTAAGCAGATACCCACCTTGATTAATATATGGCTTAATGTCCCTCAACATCATATATGTTAGAAATATGGTCTTTGGGTTGGGGATATGGGTAGCGATAGATAAAACCTTTAAGAAATGAGACAGACCCACTGGGAAGTCTGTCTATCTTTGAGGAAGTTACTTTCTGAGGTGATAGAGGTAGCACTCCTGGGATCCCTGAGCTCTCTCGAGATCAGCTCATCTTAATACTGAGCTTGATCCCTTCATCATTCTCTGTTTTCCTGTTTGGCCATGCTGTTCTTTGCTAAGAAGAGGAGAAAGTAGGAAAATGGAGATCAAAAGGAGCAATTGATGGCCACTGAGAGAGGAACAATCTTCTCTAGAGAGAAGCCACCTTCATGGGTTTCCAACTCCAAGTGATCAGCCCTGAACACATATGCATATGAACAAGATTAAATGATTCAGCAGAGATGTGTGCTTGTGTGTGTGTGTTTGTGTGTCAGTATTAATTAAAGAAGTCCTAAATTTGAGAAGAAATGGGGCAATCAGGGGAGAAATTAAATAGCAGAGGGGGAGGAGTAGAAATGATGTAAATACAGTCCTCATATATGAAATTCTCAAATTTTAAGAAGCTATGCACATACACAAAATAGAGAGGGATTGAGGAAGGTGTTCAATGTCAGCACCCATACTTGTGTGCACACACAAACACACAAGGGAAAACAGTCAGAAATGAAAACAGAAGTCAAAAAGAAATGGACTAATGCTTACGATTAAAATTAGAAAGACAACGTGGGCTAGGGGTTATATAATGAAATATAGGTTTTCTATAGTTTTTATCCTTTTGTCCTTATCTATGCTCCATGGCCATTTCTGACCTAATCTGAGGTACTGCCTAGAGAAGTGACAGATTTGCAGAACTGAAACCCCGGCTTGGTTCTACATAAGAAGGAGGTACTAGTCAATTGATAACAAGATTATTAGTTGGGATTCTGCCAAGACATTAACATATGCACATTGGAAAAGCAAAGTGAGATGACAAATTGTTGTTCTGACCTTGTCAAATAGAGCGTTATCATAAAGAAGCAATTTCAGACACCAGTGGTTTTCAATTGAGAGTTTTCCCAGCTGTGATTGAGAAATGTCACCCCGTCAGACGTATGGGGAATGGTTCTGAGGTAAGGAGCAGACTAGCAGCTCCAATTTCACCTCAGATGTGTCATTCTTTGTTCTGGTGCTTCCTGTTTCCTGTTTCTAAGGTAGTACAAGAGTCATACATATACACTGCCTTTGTATCATTGAACACACCCCTTACTAATGCACTGTTTAAGACCAGCCCAGCACTTTATGGCTGGTAATGATAGCCTACTTTTCCTGTTCTTATGCATTATTTTCTTTTTAAAAATATTTTTATTTGTTTATGTGAAAAAGTTTTCAACGAAAATATTCTATGAAAGTTTCATACTTCTACTTTGACTATATCCATCCACTTAGCCTCTCTCCAATTCCTTCTAGTGTGTCCCTCATCCTGCTTCCCATGCAATTTCAAGTCCTCTTCTTTTGTTACTCTTACTAATAACCCTAGTTATTAGTGCTGCCAATATCCACATAGGCATGGAGGTATTCACTGGGACACAGTAACAAACTGGAGAGTGAGCCTCCCTCCCTTAGCAGTCATCAACTTGCCAAGTTTCAGAGGCCCTCTCCTATCTGAGCTGGAATTATGACAGGCTGCATCTTGAGCACATAAAGCAAAGTTGCCATAAGTTGATCGGTGCAATCATATCCACGTTTTGAGGAACTGACACTCTTAGCCAAGCTATCTCCATACACTTTGTGATACCACAGCCATGATTCATTCCCTGAGCTTCTCAAAGTATCCAAGGGATTCATCATCACAGCCCATGAGTAATACCTCAGCATGTTCTCAGACACATCTGTAGTGACTAAACAGGAAGTATTTGGTGAGGATCTTTTTTGACTCAGGCACCATACTTGGCATAGGAATAAATCAATGGAAAAGGAAGGAACACATTCTGTCTCTGGGGAACTTTTATTCCTCAACCTCAGAGCTGGGAGACAGAGAGCAACAGTTCCAGGGGATTTGTTGATTAGTTAGTTTATTCAAAATGATGAAATCCAGAAATCAACAACAAACCCAAAATTTTTGCAGGTCTCTTAGCAGAAAGCGGGATTGCTATTTGCTAACTTTAAGGGAGCTCAATTCTTTTAGAGCTCTGGTCCATCCATCTTGAAGGTTTGTTTGTTTGTTTGTTTTGCTTTTGTCAATCTGCAGGCTGAGAGACCTTCCCACCCATTCCCAATCTCACAATCACCCTATGAGCCAAGTTAGCATGGGCCTCATTGACTTCTCTACCATTCTGCTGACTGTGCTCATATCCATAAAGTGACATCACAGGATGGTGATAACACTGACTTTGCTTGTACTGAGGAAAAATAAGGTTGCACTTCAGAGAAATCTCACACATCCTGATGATCAGAAATGAGTCTCAATGGCCTTGGGCAGGGACCTGTTACAGCTAGCTGCCTTAAGTCTAGGTTCTGCATCTTCATGACAGTTCCTGAGCAAAACATTGGTTCCAAAGGACTTGGGTCTATGACAACAGAGAGAAATCATAGCAGCAGGGGCTGGAGTAGCAACTGAGAGCTCATGTCTCTACCCACAAGCAGGAAGCAGAGAACTGCAACCCATGTTCGTTGAATTATTCATTGAAATTGACTCCTCTGAAATTTGGGGAAATTAAATGTTACACCCTCATCCACAGCAGATTAATTAATCATGACTTATATTCCTACAGTGGGTACTAAAGGAATTAATCATGATTAGCAGCACATTGGAAGGTGCAGCTCAGGCCCGGAGATTTGCTCTGTAGACGGGCATTGGTGATGCTCTGAAGGGCAAATGCAGGTTTCCTCTTCACCTTCCTCGATTCTCACTGTGTTCGGTTGTTGACTAAGTTGTGTGTGAAACGTGTATGTCAAGAGCTTAAAGCTAAAACTGTAAGGTGATCTTCTCTGAGGACTCACGGGTACATCCCTTATACAGATGGAAGCCCTGAGCCTTAGCCCAGGAACTGGTACAGCAATGGACTTTTTTGTCATTTATGCATTTATCAACAGCTGCTTATGTACTAATATTTTAGAGTAGAATATTTGCTGCAGAGAGAAGCTATATAGCTCACAATGCCAAAAATGTTTTACTGTACCTTTGTGGTAAAACAATGCAAAAGAGACAAATAATCAAACAATAAGCCTTCTTGCTTCAGAATAAGGGAAGGTGAATCTCATATATGGAATTTTTATTGACTAAACTATTTTAGGGTAAGGACACTTTAATTGATAATGACTGAGGTTTCACTGAACTCAGTGTCTGCCTTCGCCTTTTTTGCCATGCACAGCCTGCAGCACGGTGCTAGGTCCACAAGGAATCCTCACAGTGATGCTTGAGTGAATGAATAAATGGATCCAAGAGCAGCTTACTTCACAGAACCTGAGCCAGGACTTCATCCTACGTTAATGCCTAACTTACGAGGTAAGGAGATGTTAGTGCTATTTTATAACATGCTTCGAGCTTAGACACAACTGTATAAAAGACAATTCAGTGCCATAAGATTTATTGTGTACATTAGTTACTTAGCAGGAACATGTACTTTGCTGAGAAGGTGATCTTTGCAAATACTTAATTTAACAAAGGAGTCCCTCAGATACAGGGTTTCAGTGGACGAAAGTGAACCCCAACCCTTCCTCCCTAACAGTTCTACTTCAGACACTGGTTCTGCGGGCAGTGCTCTGCTACTCTGTGTTTTCCATAAATACACAGATGCTTAATAACTGGGCATCCCACTTTGAGTAATAAAGTGGGCACTCATTAGCATCTGGTTTCCTTTTATTCTTCCCAGTGGAAATCAGCCATTGAGGAGAGTGTGTGAGTTCTTAGTTCTAGCAAATCCTTCAAAGTATACACGCATGCAAGAGTCCTTTATTGTAGCATGGCCAATTCTTATCAAAAGAAATCCTCTGGGGAAATGTCCAGTTCACTGTGAAATTCACTCTACACTCCTAATTCCTGGGAGAAAAATTTCAAAATCAGAATTTTAGATATTCTTTCAACCTTCCTAGTAGAGTCCCTTTAAAGCTAGTGTGAAGAGTTCAACTAAATGAAGTATCTAGGAGTGTGCATGAGGAATCTTGAGGTAATTTTTCGTACACAAATTACTCACAAAACTTTAATAGAGTCTTATCTACCCAGATTTTAATCCTTTTTTCCTGTCCCCTCCCACTCTTTTCTTTCTTTCTTTCTTTCTTTCTATCTATCTATCTCTATCTATATCTCTATGTATCTCTATCTCTATCAATCATCTATCATCTGTCTATCTATCCATCAATCATCTCTCAATATATATATATATATATATATATATATATGTAACTATCTATCCATCTAGCTATCTATTTTATTGAGGCAGTGTTTTACAATGTAGCTCTGGCTGGCCTGAAACTGTGTGTATCACACTGTAGCAAATGGTGATCCTCATTCCTCTGCCTCTGAGTACTGGGATTAGAGGCATTGCCCGCTGGCTATATATCATATTAAATGACTACAATATAGGATTAAAATAAAAGAAAATAAGGACTTGTTTTATGGACTAATCCAATTCAGAAATGGAGTAGATGTTTAGAGCAAGGGCTCATGATGAATCAACACTTCTCACTGCTTGCCATCTTCCACTTATCAAAAATGGGATCTATATTTCCACTGTGCCTGAGACAAATGGTGATTCTGTTGCCATGGAAGTTACAGATAGTTATGCGGCTTCTTGAACCTAGGTCTCAGTTGCACTGCTGTTTCTGTTTTATTTTCTTGGAGTCCTGAGATGATCCCACCTCATCCTGACACGAGACATGAGGAAGCCCAAATCAGCTCTCAGGAGAATGAGACCACATAAAGGACAACTGAGGTGCCCCAGAAAAGGCCAGCACAAGCCACTGGGCTTGAGGGAAGCATCCAAACAGGTGCAGCAGCATATGTGACCACTAGTCACTCAGGCCTCAGAACTGTGAAAGATACCAGTCATTTTGCTTTAAGTTACCAAGTGTAAGCATAGTCAATTCCTTTCTTTTTTTAAAAACATATTTATCTTATTTTATGTGTATGTATGTGTGCCTGAGTACACTTATGTGTACTTCATGTGTCCAGGAGCCTGTGGAGGTCACAAGAAGGCTTCAGATCCCCTGGAACTTTAGTCACAGGCAATTGTGAGTTGCCATGTGAGTGCTGGGAACCCAGGTTCTCAGGAACTGTTTTTAACACCTGAGACATCTCTCCAGTTCCTAGGTTCCACTTCGTATTCATCTATAGTTGGCAGCTTTTACCATTCTTTCTTTGTTATGCATATTTAGTGTTTTGACTATTATTTGGGGAGGGGACTTCCTACAAATACAAGAAAATTTAAACAACTCCCTGCATCCTATCAGAAAACCATGGAGTAAAGCTCGATATAAACAATAACAGAAAATTTACAAACACATGGACATGGAACAGCTCTCTACTCAGTGAAAATTGGTGAAGAAAGAACCAAGGAAAGACATTAAAGACTTCCTAGAACTCAATGTAAATGAGTACACACCATCCTCTAACTAATGGGACACAATAAAAGCAGTACTAAGAGGCTAGTTCATAGCACTAAGTGCCTACCTTTAAAAAACTGGAGAGATCCCATACTAGGAATTTAACAGCACTACTGAAATCTCTACAACAAAAAGAATTAATCACACCCAAGAGGAGTAGGCAGCAGAAATAATCAAACTGAGGGCTGAAATCAATAATATAGGAACAAAGAGAACAATACAGAAATCAATGAAGTGAAGAATTGGTTCTTTGAGAAAATCAACAAGATAGACAAAACCTTGTCCAAACTAACCAAAAGACACAGAAACAATATCCTAATTAACAAAACCAAAACTAAAAGAGGGGCATAACAGACACCGAGCAAATCCAGAAAAGGATACAATTAAAAACCTGTCCTCCCAGCTGATCTGAACAAGGAGGAGCTCTTGGACCCCAGACCCACAGCATGGAACTAATCCAGACCCCCTGAATGTGAGTCATTGAGGAGTACTGGGCAACCTAAGGGGCCCTGGACAGTAGATCACTATTTATCCCTGGCATACAAACAGACTTCGTGTGTCCATAACACAAAAAGGGAATATCTCTCAGACTGGACTCTTAGGGGAGTGCCTGGACCCTGCCCTGAGACAGACTCTGGATATCCCCTATGTGGAAGGAAGTGGGGATAAGGTGGGAGACTGGGGGAATGGAGGGGGTTGCAGGAGGAGGGGAGGGAGAAGGAACTGGGATTGACATGTGAAGCAAGCTATTTAAAATTAAAGTAATTTTAATTTTACTCTCCTCCATCAAGTTGGGAAATCTAAAACAAATAGGTAATTTTCTCAATAGGTACCACTTACCAAACTTAAATCAAGATAAAATAAACAATTTAAATTGACATTTAACCCTTAGTAACATAAAGCAGTCATTCAGTCATTAAAAGTCTTGCAACCTGGGTGAGGGCACAGGAGGAGGGGAGGGAAAGGGACAGGGACCTGGAACTGACTTGTGAAGCAACCTTGTTTCTAATCTAAATGCTTGTAGTGCAGAATTCTAGACTTTCAAAGAAGAGTTAGTGAAAATATTTCTCAAATTATACAATGAAACAGAAAATGAAAGAACACTGTTCAATTTTGTTTCATGAGGCAACAGTTACCCAATACTCTAGCCACATAAAAACTCAACAAAGAAGGAAAATGACAGACCAATTTCCATTATGAGCATAGATGCAAAAATACTTGCAAACTGAATCAATGAACACACCAAAAAAAATCATCTACCATGATCAAGGAAGCTTCATCCCAGTGATGCAGGGATGGTTCAACAAATGAAAATCAGTAAATATTAACCACCACATAAATGAACTGAAAGAAAAAAACTGCATGATCATCTTACTTGATGCCAAAAAGCCTTTGACAAAATCCAACACCCCTTCATGATAAAAGTCCTGGAGAGATTAGGGATACAAAGAAAATACCAAAACATGATAAAGGTAATTTACAGCAAGTCTGTAGCCAACATCAAATTAAATGGAGAGAAACTCAAAGCAATTCTACTAAAATGAGGAGCAAGACAAGGTTGTCCAATTTCTCCATATCTATTCAATATAGTAATTGGAGTTTTAACTAGAGCATAAGCCAACTGAAGGAGATCAAGAGGATATAAATTTGGAAGGAATAAATCAAATTATTATTATTTACAGATGATAAGATAGTATATAAAAGTGGCCCTAAATATTGTACTAGGGAAAGTCCTGCAACTGTTAAATATTTCAGCCGACTGGCTGGATAAAAATTAACAAAGAAAAAAAAAAGAATCAATAGCCCTCCACTATAGAAATGACAAACAGAGGGAAAATATACCTTTCAAAATAGTCTAAAATAATATAAAATACCTTGGAGTATCTAACCAAATAAGTGAAAGACTTGTACAACAAAATCTCAAGTTTTTTGAGAAAGGAATAGAAGAAGATATCACAAGATAGAAAAATCTCCCACACTCATGGATTGGTAGAATTAAATCAAAATATGAACACAATTCTTGGCAGATCTTGAAAGAAAAATTCTAAACTCTAAGTGGAAGAACAAAAAACCCACAATAGCTAAAACAATCCCGTATGGTGAAAGAACTTTTGAAGGTATTATCATCCCTGATTTCAAGTTGTACTGCAGAGCTATAGTAGCAAAAATCACATGATATTGGTAAAAACAAAACCAAAAACAGACAGGTTTATCAATGGAATTGAATTGAAGACCCAAACATAAATCCACATTCCTATGGACACCTGATTTTAGATAAAGGTCCAGAAATGTATGATGGAAAAAAGAAAGCATTTTCATCAAATCGTTTTGTTCTAACTGGATGCCGGCATGTAGAAGAATGCATGTAGATACAAAACACACATCCAAGTGATGAAAAACCTCAACATTAAACCAGATACACTGAACCTAAAAGAAGGGATGGAAATAAAGAATGTTCAATAGAGGAATCTTAAATGACTGAGGAAAACTTACAGAAATTCCCAACATCTTTAGCTATCAGGGAAATACAAATCAAAACTACTTTGAGATTCCATCTTATACCTGTCACAATGGCTAAGATTAAGAACACAATCTCATCCTCCCTGGGGAGTGGATGGGGGGTACAATGGGGGACTTGGGGGGAAGCTCGGGAGAATGGGAGCGAGCAGGAACTGGGATTGACATGCAAAATAAGATTGTTTCTAAATTAAATTAAAAAAAGAGATAAAACAACACAAGTGACAGCTCAAGCTCTGGAGAATGTGGAGAAAGGGGAAGACTCCTCTATTGCTGGTGGGAGTGCAAGCTTGTACAGCACCTTAGGAAATTAATATGGCAGTTCCTCAGAAAACTGAAAATAATTGACCTCAAGACCCAGCTATACTACTTTTGGGCTTATACCCAAAGGAAACTCAATCCAACCACAAAGACATCTAATCAGCCACGTTCATTGTGGCTTTATAGCCAGAAACTGGACTAACATAGATGTCCCTCAACAGAAGAATGGGAAAACAAAATGTGTACATTTACACAATGGAGTATTACTCAACAGTTAAAAAATATCTCATGAAATTTGTGGGCAAATGGATGAAACTAGAAAACAAATCATCCTGAGTGAGGTAACCCAGACTCACAAAGGCAAACATAGCATGTATTCAATTATAAGTGGATATTAGCTGTTAAGTAAATGATAACTATGCTACAATCCACAGACAAAGAGGGGCTAAGTAACAACGAGGGCTCTAAGAGGATGCAGTGATTTCCCTGTCAGGGAGAAATAGAGGAAATCTTCTGGATGAATTGGGGTCAGTTGGGGATGGGAGCAGGAGGGACCTTGTGGTGGGGTGGGGGGTTATTGGATGGAGGGAGAAAGTGTGGGGAAACATGACTCAAATTAGAAGCCTTTTAGGGGTATGTGGAAACTTACTGGAATCTATGAAGGTGATCTTAATGTGGACTCCTAATAATGGGGGATTCATTACTATCGTTTGCAGCCATGCAAGGCTTCCGATGGAGGGATGGGTTTACATTCAATTAAGCCATAGGCCAAAGAGGTCTTGTGGGAAATTCCAAACAAACTGATAACACTACAATAGGTTGCTCTCTGCATGACTGTGGGGCTCCATTGCTGAGGAGAACATCCAGACAAGTCATTGAACATGGAGAAATCAAGCTGGTGACTACATGAAGCCTTCACCCCTATATTCTACACTCTTTGGTGTGGGAAGGTACTCTGCAGGCTACCAAAAAAAGAAAATAGAAAAAAAGAGAAAGAAATGTAAACACCAAACCCACTACAAAACCTTTAATGTACAATCTGTCCTGCCTGTATAATATGCCAGGGCAATGGTGACACAGAACTTGTGGAAGTAGCCAACCAATGTCTGATTTGACTTAAGGCTCACTCTGAGAGATGGATCCCTTACCCAAAACTGCATGTGTAACCAAGAACCAAAGACTAAATGACTAGAGATCTATGTTAAAGCCAAACAGGACTTGTCAAAAAAAATCAATAAACTGATTCCTAATGATATTCTGCTACAGTCAGACAGTGTGGTATCCAGTCATCCTCAGAGAGGCTTCCTCCAGCAGCGGAAAAGAAGTGATAAAGAGACCCACAGCCAGACATTATGTAGAGAAAGAGAGGAGAGAGAGAGAGAGAGAGAGAGAGAGAGAGAGAGAGAGAGAGAGAGAGAGAGAGAGAGAGAGAGAGAGAGAGAGAGAGTCAGTCTAAACTGGAAGTCTTCCTCAAATCCCTCCCCTCAAATTCCAAGGAATCCTATGAAAGAGGAGGTGAAAAGATTGCAAGAGTCAGAAGGGATCAGGGGTACCAAGAAATTGAGAGCCCCCAAATCAACTAAGCAAGGTGCATATGAGCTCACAGAGACTGAAGCAACAAGCACAGCGTCTACACAGGTCTGCACCAGGTCCAGTGTGTATATACTACAACTATTAGGTTAGTATTTCTATGTGACTCCCGGCTGTGAGAAAAAGTGGCTCTGACTCTTGCCCCTCTTCTTGGGACTCTTTCTTGTACTGTCCAACTCTGACATGAAAGTGTTTGTTTTGTCTTATTCATTTTATTTTGTCATATTTGGTTATTGTCTCTTAGAAGCCTGTTATTTTGTAATGAGAGACAGAAAGGGAATGGATCTAAAGGGGCAGGAAAATGGGGAGGAACTGGGAGGATCAGGCAAAGGGGAAGTTATAAGCAGGGTATATTGGATGAGAAAAGAGTCTATTTTCAGTAAAAAAAAATATTTCTCTGGCAGGACCATCATGTCCTTGTGGCCTTCCTCTGCTTTGGAAGGGAATAGGTTAGCTAGGCTCATCTAAGTTCCATGAATTTGTGAGAGAACATTAGTGTGTTCTTTCTTGTCATTTGCATGGGGAAAGTCAAAACTGACACTTGGATGTATACATGCAATATTTCCCCTGCACTATTACTGCTTACTAATAAAAGCATATTATCCAGTGTCTCAAAACTATTTCACGAAACTTAGAGGCATTTTTTCCTAAAATTGCAAAGATTTCCCCCAATTTTGCTTCATTGAATGGCAAATAGATAGGTCATTCAATCAGGTTTTGTGTTTTTCTGTAATGCAAAAACTTAGTGTTCAGCATATCTTCAGCTAGAAGTTATTAAAAGCACAAAGGATAGTTACATGACTTTAACTACAGCATTAAAGAGAATACCTATATCAAGTATGATATTTTAGAATTCAAATTGTTGACTTGAATCTGCATCTCAGAATTTAATACTCTGGATCCAAGGTAAATAATGTTGAGCAAACTTGAATTAGGCTTAGCAGCCTTTAACATGTTGTTATAATATTTGCTTAAGGAGAGTTATTTCTAGATCCTGCAGATATGTATTTGGTACAAGTTATTACAGCTTGGCTTCCACACTAAAATTCCTTTGCCTTGTATAAAGTGCTCATTATTACATCTAGATGGGTAAGGAGGGATTTTTGTCTTTACTATCATGATTATTGGCTAAATATTTTGGTGTGAATCATGTTTAACTAGTTCTAACTTTTACTTTCAGATTAATCTCATCTTACTGGGTATACACAAACAGCAACAAATTTTTACTAAAAATACCAGAAGGAAATGCCAGTTCTCTTCAAGTACATATTTTATTGCCTGTTTTGAACCTATATTGGCAAGGTCTCTTCAGTTTAACTCTGGACTCCTTGTGGAGTGATGCAGTGCAATGGGTTTATGCACTAGAAATTAAATTAATGTTTAAACAGTGAGTCATTTTTTTGAGTAAGTAAAGAATGGAAAGCAGTTATCTTCTTCACAACAGGGTGTAAAATGCAGAACTCTCATCTATACATATAAGTGCCTGTTTTGTCTATTATGTATGTATGTATGTATCTAATCTATGTATTTATTTACTATCTATCATCTCTATCTATCATAATTTATGTATCCAATCCTAAATTATCTCTGTCATTTATCTGTTTATAATGTATCATTTCTTAACATTTATCAAAAGTTAAGTTGGACTAGATATTACTTAGAAATCTTTGCTTGTGGAATGTGACGTTTGCTACAAAGAAATTATACATTCATCCAAAAAACCTAATTCCTTGGGATCCAGTCTCATCTGAAAGGAAACAGATGTATGGGACACGTGCAGTTGTGCTCTGGACTTGCTTTGCTAATGTACTTTAGGGCTATGTTGCACTGTGTTAAGAAGTGGATCTTAGCATCCTCTGCTGCAAGGATGCTGTTAGAACTGTTGTCTGTTCTAGACAGGCTACTCTTTAGGAATTGCTGAAAAAAATGGCTCCTGGTCTTAACCTGCTGAACAATATAGTTCTACCTTTATGTTTACTAACACTGATAGTGTAGATATGGTCATTATTAGCTTCAAGGCTTCTTTTTCATGCTGACATGCTTGTCTATATATTATCAACACACACATATATATGCAAATTTACCATTTTTATTATCTCCATATGTATTATTCTTCATTTTACCTTGCTTCTAAATTGTATCATTTTGGTATAATAATATGTTCAGTAACAGAAAATTCTAGTAATTGTATGCTGACAGAATAGATACCAAGAACTCAATACATAGCATTTAATTGGTTTCTTACAGAACAATAGAAATATTATTATCCTTTTGCATATAAAAGAGAACAAAATATCAGTGCCTTTTAATATTTAATCTACAGTGGAAGAATTGAATTTTGCTTTAAAATATATGTACTATGGTAGCATGCACGTAGAGAGCTGAGGCTAGCTAACCTTCACACGACTAAATGAGTTACATTAAAGTCAGGAAAATGTGATCACACAGCTTGATAGTATGAAGTATTTGTACTATGCAGATGAGTACTATTTATACTAAAACTGATGTAAACTGAAGTTAAGTCACATTACAGGAATTACAGTCAGTCAAAACCTGGAATAAGCACCCAGGTAATTTAAATCTAGACTCCATGACATCACCCTGCAGGTCTGTTACTCGATCTTGTTGAATCACCTGAAATCCACTCATGTATAATTGGGGAGCGTTTATGTCTACAAGCCTTTCTGTATACCTACATACATGTACGCAAGTCTGCCATCTTCCTCTTTTCCCATGCAGAAATGATCTTTCCTGGTAAGGTTCAGGGTGTTTCTATATTTAACAGAATAGGTAATTCTTATTACAGACCGGGGAAGGGGTAGAGACTCTTAAAAATTCCTCTCTGGCCCCAATTCAACTGGGTTAAAAACTCCGTGTGGACTGATGCAGTGCAAATGAGACCTGAGCATTAATAGGCCTGAACTGCTCTCACCTGACTTGTTAGAGTCCCTAAGCTTTCCATAAGTCACAGAGCTGGACAGTTTCCATGTTCCTGGTTTGTCCCTCATTAACAAGGAATGACTTCATTTCCTTTCCCAAGAACAGCTCTGTTCCTAGATCACATCCACTGGTCAGTAAACTCTGCAATGGCTACCTGCTTTTAGATTCTGAATATTTGTTGCAGAAATGGGACTTTTGACCTAGGAAAATGCTGGGTACACAGACTGTGGTTCTTGTTAACCTGCTAGAGAATCGATATGTTAGGATTCTGTGTTTAAAAATCTGGTTTAGGTCACATGAGCAATGCAACTTAATTAGTCTTAGTTCTTTCGAGTAGAACACGAATTCCCACCATGTTAAGATAAAATTACAAAAAAATTAATTTCACAAGATTCATAGAACCCCCAAATAACAGATATGGGATGATGGCAATCTTATAGAATCATACTTCTGAATTTTTATAAGAAACTTATCTGGTTCTCAACAACAAAAAAATGCTATCTGTTCATCAAGTGAGGATGAAGGGATTATATTCTTATATAATTAATAAAACAGAATGAATTGAGTCACCAGTAGAATGACTAGATATAGATATCTTGAATTATGATAAATTTTTTAGGGATAAACATTATCCTTCTTCTTATGGTGTAGAATTCACCACATCACAGACAGACAAAATACTTGGTGTTTTTTTTCTTTGTGTCACTCCAAAAAGGATTTGAAGTAGAAGATTTATGTTTCCTGTGTGAATGTACACATGTACATCAGTGTTCATGTGTGCCCTTGTATACACAATTGTGCACTGGATACTCTTGGGCGTGGAGGTCAGAAGGTAACTTCAGGCACTGTTGCTCAGTCTTTATTAACTTTTCAGAGACAGGATCTCTCATTGGCCTGGTACTAGCCAAAGAGTGTAGATTAACTCCCAACGATCAGCAACAAGTATCTTCCTCCTGCCCTTGCCTCCTCAAAGCCAGGAATGCATGTGCCACTGCATTCTATTTTGTTCCATAACCTATAGAATTCAAGTTCTCAAACAGACGTAAGTTTACTGGCTATGATGGTTAATACTGATCACCAGATCAACAGGATCTTGAGGCCCCTAGGAAAGTAGCCCCTAGGCACACCTATGACAGATTCTCTTGACTAGGTTAGCCTCTGGTCATGCCTGCAAGTGACTATATTGGTAAAGTTAATCAGCTGAGATGGAAATGATTAATTCAAAAAATAGGAGGCACAATTCAATGGGCCATGGACTTAGACTGAATGAAATGGAAAAAGATAGCTGAGTCTAAGTGTTCATCGCACTCTATGGCTTTTGCTGATGCACTGAAACCAGACGCCTCTCCTGCTGCATGACGAACACACCTGCAAACTATGAGCTTAAATAAAAACCCTTGCTTCTTGAAGATGGTTTGGTCAGGTATTCTGGGGACTTCGTGAGGGAAATAACTAATTCCTTAGGTGAGAAGTCTCCCATCCCAAGGGCCACATTTCAATCAACTGAACGGGGTTCTTGAGTCAGCCTTGGCTTCTCACCTGATAATTCTTGTCCAGCCAGAACCTAGACTGTATATTCTCCAAAAGGACTGAGGTCTATGTTCTTTCCAGCCATAACAATGACATGCCACCGTCTCCACACTGTCCTTCCTGAAACAATTGACAATGCTTTGTGTTATGTCACCACACAAAGATGAGCATATTAGATAACTATTAACCATGAAGTCAGTATCTCTTCAGTGTAATCAGCATGTAGGATACGTGCAGGAGGCAGCGTATACAGACTAACAGGATTCTTGTTTTAGTTTTCACTGTATATCTTGGCAATTTGTGCTCCTGTTACTTCCTAACAGAACCCATCTGCTAGAGAGATAGGAATTAGGTATGAGCAAGGTTGATAAAATATTTACAAGTATAGTAAGTATACATGTTAGCTGCTACTAGCAGTGGCATCATTTTTCTCTCAGTCCTCTGGCCTCCTGTAAGTCCTCAGCACCTCCTCAAGCAGTTTAGAATAGTAGCCTCTAAATGGGCCTCTGCTTTTGACTCCAACCTCTATGAGCATCCCTTGTTAATCCTTCGGAATTGCAAATTTCCTATTGATTTCAATTAGAGCAATTTGTTCACAGTAAAGCTTGCTTTTCTTTGCTATACATTTAATACCTTTCAGAATTTCCTCTGCCTCATTATCAACATACACTTGCAGTTATTCCTTCCTTTCAGCAGACTGTAAGAAGTGGCTGCATTTTTGCCAGGCAAGCAGCATGTAAGGCATGGTGAATATTCTAAAAGGAAGAAACCCAACATGGATAGTCCAGCTGCCTACTTAATTAACTAAGGTCTCCAAGGCTGTCCTTGGCAAGCCCATCTTTGATAGTGTCTGAGCTTGGATCACTCCTGTGGAATCCAGGACGCCTGTTGATAGTTGCTTGTGTCAATGCACCACAGCTTCTAATTCACACATTAAAGGGTAAAGCTGGATGTCACATGATCATCAGTTAACAGCTTCAGGGAATGCTTTGTGCACGGCTAGAGCTAATTCTACTCGCTGCCCTTATAATGCCTGCATGTCACATTTTTATACTTGTAAGAAATATTAAATGGTAACGGAGGTAAGGAACACATTGCTAATGTGTTGACATCTCTTATCCTCACTTTTTCATGTTTGGCTTTCAGAAGCCAAAATCATTTTCTTTTCCAAGTAGGCAGAACGAATTCATTTCTAGCAACACACTCTGCTATCCCATGATGAAATCTGTGCATCGAGAGAGGCCTATCTATGGGTATTGTATTGACTTTTTCCCCATTGTGCACCATGTATGGGAGGGCCACGGACTGCATTTGTGTGTGCTTTGGTTATGCTCTAGACAGTTTTGGAGTTGGCAGGGCACCTCTCCATGCATCTTGCTTGTCTTATTCTGCTCCCCATGAAGCCGATCAGGTTGCCAAGTTCTGACTGACATCAAAGCAGGCTCAAGGCTCAGATCATCTCTGTGGGGTATAGAGGAAGAGGAGAAATAGCTCATAACCAAAGCACGCTTCCCTGACCGAGTTCTAAGTGAATTCTGTGGCCAATTGGACTTTTTATTTTCAGTCAAATACTGCAGCTGATGTCAACCGCCTTGTGGCCAGGCGCTGAACTGTGAGAGGCAAAATCTCAAGCAACAGATCTATCTCCCTCGCACCTTGATTTTTTATCGTTGCATTTTGCCACATGTTCTGTCAAACAGCGCTATAAACAGCAAGTAGTTTACAAAACACAAACCACTTCTGCCTACATTCTTTTCCCCCTAAACCCAAATGGATACAATGCCAACCCCAGCAAAGATTAATTAATAGCACAACAGTGATCCTTACAAAAACATGTTTCTCCCAACAGGATGCAGTCATGCACTTTCTGGGCCCGTGTCCTAGACACTCATTTATTTTCCTCTGTGTAGATCTTTTTCAGTTTTATTTTTTCATACTGTCCACACAGAGGCAATAGTTGAAGAATAAAACCATGAAGGTGATGACCTTAAATTTTAGTGTATGTACTTTTCCAACATTTGATACATTTTCATTTAATTTGGGCCTTTCTCTTTGTGTTTAAAAATCCACTGGGTTATGCTAGTTCAGATTTTATGGGCTCCCAAGTGAGAAAGAAATAAAACACCCTTCTGCTATAATCAGGCTCTCCGACGTGCTGTCTCTCATCCCCAACAGTCCTTACCCACAATGGCTCCTCGGTTGGTGACCAGGTTGGGTTTAAGGATGGGTGCTTAGGATAATTTGTGAGGCAGCTGGCACACCAGACATATTTCTGGTTCGTAGTTCAGAATGTAGATATCCTCGAACACACTTAAACGGGATTGTCACATTTAGACTGGAAGTAATTAAGGAATATGCAAACACACACACAAAATAGAAGGGATATAGACCCTTGGATTTTTGGTTCTCCTTCAAGAGAGCATTCTGGTATTTACCGCTGCTAGCTACCACCTTGATGTGTTTGCACATTCAAGAAGTGGGAGTCTGTTTTCCCTGGAAGCTCTGTACAACTCTTCCCATAACAGACCTTTCCCTGCACTACACTGTTGAGACAGCTTGACCCCAAAAATAGAAGTTTGACCTGTTTACAGAGCAAACCTCTGGTGTCTATTTCCTGGTATGCACAATCACCTACCAATGATGCTTTAAAACACAGTGAAACACCTTTAGTGCATGTAACCATTGGTGATGGACTTTTAAGGTGTCCCAGGTACATCTTACAGCAATGAAACCCTGTTAGGGCAGGATCTGAGTCTAAAGCCAAACTGTGCCACTATCTGAAATTACTTTGGGAAATTATGACTGCATCCAGTTCTCATTGGAATTTTCACCCTTCCCACAATTAACGTTAATGTTGTGATAAGAATGTTTGGTGTAATTCAGCATTAGCAAAAATATATTAGGGAAGTTGTGTAAGGAAAATAAAGCATCAGATTCCATTGGTCACTGGCAGTGAAAATAAGGATTAGGCTTGGCTTAGGTCATGAACAAAAGTGAGAAATTACCTTAATTTTTTCAATATGAGCTGCGTACTAAAACAAAAATAGAAATTATAGCATGCCACTCTACTTTATGAAAGAAATAACAGACATCATCAGTTAGTCCTAAAGGGCATGGGTGTTCCTATCAGACATTTTACTTCTACCCTATACCCAACCTTCTTCTAACCACTCAGTGCTCCATGTTTATTTTTCTTGCACAAGGGTCTCAGTGTGTGTTTAAACTTTCCCCCATTTACTTGACCCTAAGCCCTATATGCCTTCAAGTTTAATCTTCACTCTCACCCATTAGTGTTATTTTGTCTAGCTCTATAACTATCCTTTCATTTAGACCCCTAAAAATATAAAGTCCTATATTTTATTATAGCCATTCTTTTATAACTTGCTGATTTATGTTCATCTAGCTGAAATTTGTACCTAGTGAAAATTTCCATGCAAAAAATTATGTCATCTTTATATCCATAATAACCAGGCACAATGGTGTAGAGACTGACAAGCTGAACTATTTGCTTTTAAATGACTTATAACTGCATAGGGGCTCCTGTTACACTCAGTATTTCAGCATCTTCACCATGGGATCATGGATGTTTCTCCATGCTTGTTAGAATGGCAGAATCTTATGTCTCATTCTCTGACTACTTTACTTGCAAATGATGATGGATTTGCAAAATTTGACAGGCAAGAACTTACAAGAGAGGCTACCAGGTGGGTCACTGACAAAGAACACAGTCTATATTATGTCATCTCTAAGTCTTCCTAGACCTAGACCTGACATTTGTGAATATAGAGGTCAGTATTTCCTCTTCCATAATTCTATAGCTACTTAGGAAATCTAGTAAACATTATGACTTCTCTTTTAAGAAAATGAATGCACACATATGCATGCACATAAAATTACAGCCAGCTTATTAATTCCAAAGACCCTAAGACATGAAGAGATCATTTATTTGTTTCCAGGTATCTGGTTATATAATACATGCTTACATATTAAAGCAAGAGTTTCAAAGGGGAGCAGATAGGGGGTTGGTGGGGGACAGGGGAGGAGGGCAGGGAGAGGGAACTGGGATTGACATATAAAACAAGATTGTTTCTAATTTAAATAAAATAAAAAACCATAAAACTAAAAAAAAAGCAAGAGTTCAACATGCATCCCTCCAATGGGACCAGTCTCTGGTTTTGGCATTGTAAGTTTGGATGAACAATAATAATCACATGTAGTATTGTTCCTCGGGGGAAGGTGACCAGTGTTACTGTGTAAAAGCTAATTTAGCCTTAGAAGTGCTCTTCATTTGATAGGTTTCACTTATATCAGTCACAGTAAGCTTTGATTTGTACAATAAAGACTGTCTTTCTACCTAATTGTATATTTAAATCTCTCTCTCAGTTTAAGCAGTTATACTTTGCTTTTATGTATTTTTTAAAAAAGTCTTGAGGTGATGATCTGGATTATTTTTAATCACCAATTAAATTTTCTCAGAGCAGGTTGTTATGAGTCTAGATGATGCCAAACAGTGAGAGTCCCACTCTAACAGCATGAGTGTGGTCCATCACTTAAGTATCCTTTATTGTATGAAAGAATAGGTCAGTTATCACTGATTTGAATTAAAAGGGAATTATGGAGATAGATGTTGAAAATGAAGTACATGAATAGGCATGACCAGGGAGTCAAAGGCAAGGTTCCCCTCTTTTAAAATTTTCCAAATTCCAATAATATTACTTTGAAAATGCTATGCTTCTGTTTTTATTAAAGGTGTAGAGAAGTTAATGCCAATATTTATATTTAAGTCCTTTGAATGTATAGCTTTACTAGTGCTTCTTTTTCTTAGGAAGAATAATGCCCAGCTCTCTATTTCCAGCTCATTTGCATTAGCCAGGCCAGGCACATGTCATGTGACTTTAGATTCATCCGGCTGTTTGGACAGGGAACCTGTGGGTGCTCTTGGAAGATGCTCAGCTTGATGATCCTTAATCAAGAAAGCCCTAACAATGGTTCCCACAAAACTCCATGAACTGGTACATACTCTGAAAACCGGAGACTAGAATATGACTTAGGGAATGCTGAATCGTTTAAAGAACAGATTTCCCAGGAGTTACATGGAAGACATTTTAAAGAGGGCTACTATAACAGATTATCTTCATCACAGTGGTTCTCAAAAGTCAGTTTTCGATCACTTGATTCTTCAATACTGAAGCAGTACACAACAATCAGAATTGAACTACATCTAATGCATTTATATTTTATCTCTGTAGACCCTTGAAGTCCATGTCATGTATGTTTCTTGAGAAGTGAGAGACAGGGGACCTAGCAAGAGAAAATGCCAGGGTTGGCATAGTACACATTCTCTGTCATTACAACTCTGTAGACGCTGAGGATCAAAAAACTGGGAATATTTAGAAGTTTCTGTGGATGAATGAGTGGAAGAAAGGAGGGGCCATTGTGTTTGTAAGTCCTTTGTGCCTTTCCTGTCTTTTTCATTATCCTGTTATACTAGATAGAAATCAATATTTAAAAGGATAAAAACATATTAAATAAACATGTATCATCACATTGTTTGTCAGTCATGTGGTCACCTGAGGTAAAGATAGAGTTGGAACAGTGGGTTTTCATGGAACCTCTGAAATTATGCTTGCCTGGAGTCAGCTTGACGATAGTCTTCTTGCAATTATCATGACTGACCCTTCAGACAGACCTTTGTCAGTTTCTGTGTGCACACTATAAGAGAACAGACCATCAAAGAGATGGGTTGTGCTTGGGCCACATGAATGTACCAGAATCTTTGATATCAGCTTGAAGCAAATCTAGTCCCTTCTGGATTGTACTAGGGTCCTTACACTGGTGGCTACTCATCCCTTCCTTGCCCTTCCTGCACAATCATGGTGACCTATTGGTCTTGTCCAAGACCACAGTTCGGTGGGTAATTCTATCATAAACTCTACTATGCCTGTTCTTGGGTCTGCCTACCTACTTTCACCCATCTTGCAACAACTCAAGCCCCTTTCATACATTACTGGGGCTTCTTTGTGTCTTCAGGAAGCCATTTCTCTGTTAACAGAGACTGAGAAAGTCAGATACTAGCTTGAACACACTTGGAGGTAGTTTGGATAAAATAAAATAAACACTGACCTTAATAAAATTGTGAATCAATATTAAAACACTGGTTTAAAGTAATTAAATTAATCCAAAGTGGGTGGGGCAGGGTGGGAGATAATTATAACCTTCCCTCCACTCTTTTAAAAAAGCTTTAATTTTTAAAAACATTCTGTATGTATGGGGGTGAGTTGATATGCACATATGAGGGCAAGTGTCTACAGCGGCCAGAGAGGCATTTGATTACCTGGAGCTAGAGTTACAGGTAGTTTGGAGACCCAGATCTGTTCCGCAAACCAAGCTCAGGTATTCTGCAGAGCACATGGTAGTCTTAAGTCCTGACTCATCTATCCAACTCTCCTTTTATTCATTTTAAAAATTATTTCTTGCTTCTTTCCTTTTAATGACTGTCTTTATTTTCCTGTGTGCGTTCGTGTTTGAGAGAGGAGATACAGAGACAGAGAGATCTAAAAGAGACCAATCATATTTCTTTTTTTTTTTCAGACAGGGTTTCTCTGTATTGTTTTGGAGGCTGTCCTGGAACTAGCTCTTGTACACCAGGCTGGTCTTGAACTCACAGAGATCCACTTGCCTCTGCCTCCTGAGTGCTGAGATTAAAGGCGTGAGCCACCAATGCCTAGCTGCAATCATATTTCTTATTGCTCTTTCCTTACTGGGAAAAAGATAGTTGTACATTGTCTTCCTCAGAAGCCTATGACAACTTTACTAATCTTACGGGTGGCATAATGTAACTTGATATGATAAGGTCACTTGTCCATATGAACACCATAGAAGCTTAAGGCTGGCTTCACAGGACAAGGTTTAAATCATTAAATTAATTGTTAGTGAAATATAGGCAATTCACAACCTAAAAAGGCCAGAAAGCAAATGATCACTTGATTTCCTCTTCACTCCCCACTGGACCCTTGAACTTCATGAGAAGAACCATGTCATCAGAAGATGGAGTCCTACTTGAATTTATCTCATCTGGATAGCACCTTCCTAAACATCTCAGAACATGAAACAATATTTGCAAAGAGTAATGACAGCCTCAAGGACAGGGATGATGACTATGAGGACATCAAAGCCTGCTATTTGAAATCAGCTTGTGTCAAACAGAATTACTATGCTGAGAGTTTCAATTGTTGGAACTAACATTTCTTTATGCCTATGGGAAATGTTGCTACCCAAAGTAACATTGTCCTATGGGGATAAGACCTAGAAAATAGTAGGGTGTGGTTAAAGCATCACTGATGAGAGCTCTGTAAACAGCAATATCTCTTGAGAAACTAGGTTTGAAATCAGGATGGAGTGGAAGTTTGTGAATAAATCAGAGGACCCTTTATCAAAGAGTGGAAAGCCAGGAAGAGAGAAGAGAATGGCAATTTTGAATTACTGATAAGCCAATTATAAAATCCAAAATAAAGACTCATCATGTTTGAAAACTGGAATTCTGTGGGTAGGCACTGTACCCTTAAATTCAGTTCTGTAACTGGAACATAAAATATTATCAAGGGGTGAAAGTTCTCTTAGCGTCTATGCTACCATGTTATTTGTTATTTGGGAAGACAGGATTTAAGAAGATACCTCTCTGATTGACTTGCAGACAATTCTGTAGGGCTTTTTCTTGATTAACAATTGATGAAGGAGAGCCCAGCCCACTGCGGGTAATGCAAGCCTAGGCAGGCAGCCCTGGAATGTAAAATAAAGCAAACTTCGCAAACCATGGGAAGCAAGCCAGAGTTCCTCCTTGACATCAGTATGTGTCCTGCCTCGGGAATTCCTGCCTTGAGTTTCTGATCTGTAGTCCTTGAATGATGGACTATAAGCTATAAGATGAAATATATCCTTTCCTCCACAGATTGCCTTTGGTCATTGGTGTTTTATCACAGTAATAGAGATCAAACTAAGACAGAGATCATGCAAGCCTTCATTTTATAGAGCCCAGACTTCAAAGCTCGGTGAAGTTATGTAATTGAATGATTGTAACATGGCTGGTATTGGACTGGGCTGGGTCAGGACACCAGGCAATATGACTCCCTTAGACAGATATGAGAGGAAAGTGGGTCTCAAAGGGGTTTCAGCTCTGAACAGATTAAACAACATGTGACAGATGGCCTGTGTTTATTACAGCTCCCATCAATATGTACGGTTACTAGTACAGAATACATGCTAGGGTTTCACATTTTCTTGTTGGCATCAAATATTTTACTCACTGTTTATTTTACTGCTTGAAGAAAACCAACATTTTGTAAACAAAACCATTTATTTTCCTGAAAGGTATATAATCAAATAAAACTTCTAACTGGAGTTTAAAAAAAAAAGAAGACGAAAGAACCACAGGAGAACTTGATTTTCATAGTAAGTTACTCTTTTGGCCACTTGTTTTCAGCCATTGTCATATAGGACAAAGAGTGCAGAGCCTTTCTCTGCACTGGGCATGATGTTATTTTAGTGTGAGCACTGGCCCAGCCTCTCTTTCTGCCCAAAAAGAGATCCTCTAATAGATGATATACATAACATTCATTTTTATTTTAAGATGGTATAGTAATTTAAATGCATATATTCTCAGTTGTTTAGTTTACAATTTTCCTTTTATGAGACTGAGTCTGAAGCGCTGCCTACTGCGCTAAGAGGGCGTCTGGCTTTCCCTTTTAATGCCATGTTCTTGGCCACTTTTACTGTACCAGTTACTTGGAGTCTATAAAGTTGCTTTACTTGGGGTTTTCTTTTTTAACCTCAATGGATTTTGATTCCTTCCCTCCTCTCTGTCTTCTCCCTTTTCTTCTCTACCCGCCACTTTCTTCTGTTTCTCCTCTATTGTTTTCTTTTCCACCTTCCTCCCTCTTTCTAACCTCTTCCTTCCCTCCTTTCCCTATGCTTCATAGTCTTCTGTTTCTTTCTCCCTCACACCCACCTTTTTCCTCTCTCCACCTCTTTCTCTCTTAATTTATAATTAAACATTGGCTTTGTTAGGAAAGGGCTTTAAGATAACAGGGGTTTCCTAAGCTATATTCCAAGGCCATAGACCATGGAAGAAGACAAATGTTCTCTATATAATTTACTTCCTAAGGTCTGGCATTTGCATGCACTGTATTCCTCCAACACTAGGATTTATGAGTCATTACTTTCTTTTGACTTAACCTATCTTCATTTCTAGCTGTAATTCTTTAAAACAGACCCCCTTCCTGAGAGTTCATTACTATCCTAATATATCTAGTCCTAAAAAAAGTACACATCTTATCTTCCCTTAGGATAGACTCCTTAGGTCTAGAGAACATTGATATCAGTTTTGTAAGTCACTAGTATACTTGGTAGTAGTTTGATTACAATACGATGGTCTCATTGGGTGTATTTTCAGATGGCTTTTGCTTTTCTATTAAAGGTATTCATGATGTACACTGGACAAGAGTCGTTTTACTGATAAAAATGATTTAAAGGTCATCTTTTAAATGCTATTTTGTGTCATCGGTCAGTCCTGTCAGGACCAAGGACAAGGTGAGGCACAAATCAGAATTGTAGCTATCAAATTCTTCTTCTCAAGGAAACACCTGGTCAGGTACAGAGAAAAAAGGGGTCTCCATAAATGCAACTACAATGTTTCTAACATTTCTAAACAGACAATCAGACCTGTCAGTCAGGTGCTTTCATGGCATAAGACACTGCTTACACCCCAGAGAAAGAACTAAAAAGGAAATGCGTATTTGTAGCGAAGAGATTTATTAACTGAATACAAAATCTAAGGGAGAAAAATTGTAGAAAACAATGGGATTTTGGTGTAAGGTAATTAATAATCTATGCTCTAAGCAAGAGTGAAAATTTGTGTATTTTTGTGAAGAAAATGAAGTTGTTATGAAGAAAAATAAAAGACAACAAAGAGAGAATTACATTTCTTATAGAGCATATAAATTTGAGTATTAAATTCAACAACTAATGTATGGTTTGAAAGTGTAATTTTAATGTATTATCGCTCAACAAACACTTCATTTCCCCTGTAACAAAATTAGGTTCCTAAAAGGCAAGGTGATAAGAGAGAATGGACTGTGTTAACTGTATTACCAGGGAGCAACCTGTCTCTTGGGAGGCTTAAAAGTATCAGGAGACCTCTTTGCTTCCTGTTTTATGGAAGTTAAGCCTCTAAGTGGCCTTTGGCAGGAGTCTACATAAGCTAATGAATAAAGAATGAAAGCATATACTTCATTAGGATGACAGGAAATTAACCACCTGTGATGGACCACTAAATCTGATTTCAATGCTAGGGTCCCCTGAACACCTAAACCACAAGGAGGACCTTGTAATTACTGCTTCTCATTCCAGTGTAATCCAGTTTATTGAAAACCACATTTAGAAATAGGCTACGTATTGGCTCTTCTAAATGTCTGCTCCTTTTGGCTACCTTTGAATTGTTTGAAGCCCCAGTGTGTCTCATGTTGCCTGGATTCCTGGGCTCTGCTGCACCAGTTACAAGAAAACACTGCTTGGCTAAACACACCATGAGGATGATTACAGCATGCCCTGGAAGACCAAGAAGGCATTGCAGAACACAAGGCTGCTCCTTAATCATTACTTTACCATTGCTATGCATTTAATATTTCAAATTTAGCCTCCTTTAATTTAATCACATTTTTGAGAATCAGCTAGATTGCATATTATCTCCCATTGTAAAGATTATAAAAATGTTAGGACTTCTCCCAATAATAAAGGGCATGCCAGATATTTTTCTTAGTCTTTCAGCCCAATAACATATGAGAAGCCAGATCTCAAGTTTGGACGAAATAGTGTGATAGGAAGACTGGAGGACCCTGTACTAGAACATGGCCACATTGCACCAATTGTATAATCCCAGTCTGCTACCAGTTTTCCCCATGATATCCCTTTCTAACAGTATCTTCTGCAGTGTCCTTTGATTTGAATGTGTATGTATACATATATGTTGTATGGGAATATTCGTAAGTGCATGCGTGTTTAGAAACCAGGGACCAACCTCAGGTGTCACTTCTCAGGAGGAACTCACCTTGTGTTTTGATATTAGGTCTCTCACTTAGACGTGGGATCACTGATTAGACTAGGTCTGTTGACCAGTAGGTCCCAGGGATCTGCCTCTCTGCTTCTTCAGTGTGGAAATTACAAGCATAGCATGACACCCTGCCTGCCTTGACATCAATCTCAGGTCCTTATGTTTGTATGGTTAACACTTTACTGAATGAATATCCTCCTGATACTAAATGACTCAGTTTTAATTCTAAAGACCATTAGATATATGTCTTCATATATATTTTTTCTATTGACAAAGCTCTTTAGGAAACGTGGCATAGCTGGGAGTTTAACTCAGTGGAATAGTGTGGACTTAGGACATTCATTGTCCTATGCTATTTAATTCCTGGCATGGCAAAAAAATCTAATAAGAAAAAGAGGTGGCAATTTGTTGTTTATGGGACTGAATGAAAGTAACCTTTTAAAATATCAGAATAGGGAGTCTGAAATTCTCCCTAAGTTTGTGAAGGTTCCTATCATTGAATAATGATAGCACTAAAAACGAACACCAACCACACAAAACTCTGACTTCCACAGGAAATCATAGACTTACTTGATTCCAGGCCAACTTGTGCTAGAAATTAAGGATTTGCTGTGGACACATAGATTAAGACAGTAAGAAGTGCAGGCCTTTAGGCCTTTAAGAAGTGTCTTATGAACCCACAGCCATGCCAGAGCACAAAATGCAGATTATAAAACACACATTGACCTCTCATCTTCTACGACAAACAATCTTCTCTCTCTTTCATAAATATTTCTTCACCTTACTCCTAAGATTAGGCAGCACTTACTTATACTTCTGTTCAAGGCTCAGACATGCTGCAGTCTTGAAGGAGAACTACTGTTCTGTTCTGTTGCTGTTCTGTTCCATGCTTACTGTACTTTCTTGACAGAGTAGTGGTTGGAAACAACCTTTTCAAAGTAAACACAGTTGGCTGTAACCTCATGGACATACTTTAAATACTTAATTTATAATAAATATAACAGGGGAGTCCTTGAAAAGTTTTCATGTTGCCAGAAAGCCTTCTTGGCAGGAAAATTTGGAAATCCATTACATTTTACTGCCCCAGCAGGTCTCCTCATGGAAGAGAAGGCATGGCTGCTCTGTTCTATTAATATTCTGAGCATTGTTGCTTACAGTCAAGTAGTAGAGGGTCTGTGTTCAGCCTTGTCTTCTAGGCAACTTGCTTTAAAATTGCAAATTGTCCCAACTTCTCCCATTCTGATGGAAACAGAATGCAGTTGCTTAATAACTCACCTGTCATGGTCTCTAAAATTCAAGTGGCTTGTCACGGTGCTATTGTCAGCTATAGCCACTGTGGCCAAACAAGCTTCCTTTTCTCCTCCAAAGAGGGAGGGCTTGAATTTTGAATTACCAGATGAAAGTTCTCTCGGAATATTCCTATATCACACTTTAAGTAATAAAGTTCTTTCATAACTATGTAACTTAAAACAAGGAAGAAGATTGAGTCAGGGGAAGAATAGAGGAGAGCAAGAAAAGAGATACCATAACAGAGGAGCCATTATAGGTTTAAAGAGAAATCTGGCACTAGGGAAATGTCCAGAGATCTACAAGGATGACCCCCAACTAACAATCTAAGAAATAGTGCAGAGGCTACCTTAAATGCCCTTTTCTGATAATAAGATTGATGACTATCTTATATGCCATCCTAGAGCCTTCATCCAGTAGCTGATGGAAGCAGAGGCAGACACCCACAGCTAAACACTAAGCCAAATTCCTGGAATCCAGTTGTAGAAAGGGAGGAGTGATGAGTAAAGGGGTCAAGACCAGGCTCTAGAAACCCACAGAAACAACTGACCTGAACAAGGGGGAGCTCATGGACCACAGACTGATAGCTAGTAAAGCACCATAGGACATTTCCAGACCCCTTGAACATGGATGTCAGTTTGGAGGTCTGGTTAATCTATTGGGCCTGTGGTAGTGGATTGATATTTGTCTCTAGTACATGAATGGGCTTTGGGAGCCCATTCCACATAGAGGGATTCTGTCTCAGCCTAAAAACATGTGGGAGGTTCTAGGTCCTGCTCCAAATGATATGACAGAATTTGAAGAACCCCTTTGGAAGGTCTAACCCTCCCTGGGGAGCAGAAAGGGGTAGGGGGCTAGTGGGGGCAGGGGAGGAGGGGAGGGAGAAGGAACTGGGACTGACATGTAAAACAAGCTGGTTTCTAATTTGAATAAAAAAAGGGGAAGACAAGGAAATTAAAGAAACAAACCAAGTTGAGAGAGGGAAGTAGAACAGAAGAAAATGAGTCCAATGGATGTTAACACAATTTTCCAAAGATTAGTGCTAGAAGTCAGTGGGCCTGTCTTTCAAGAAGTTCCTGAAGCCACTATGGCCAAAGGACTGGAAATCTGGCCTAAAATCTAAGTAAGAGGTTGGCTGCAGCTCATTACTGAGTAGCTCAGGGAGCTCAGCAGAGGTGGAGACAGACAGATTTCTACTGTTTCCTCATCAGTTGTTCCAGTGGCAACAGGAAGGCAGTAAAAGAATTCATTACACTTGAGCCTAATGGATGTTGTTCTATTTGTGTGTGTTGTGGGGGGGGGCTGTCTGTAATCTCTGATATTGCAAATCCATACGTTTTAGAACGCAGAATCTGATAATCTTTAAAATCGAGAATGCTTTTAGAAAACAGTTACATACTGTTTTATTTTTGTTTGCATACTTTTTTTTTGCAACAAGACATCTCTCTAGGAAGGCCAATTAATGCTAGTCACTAGGTAAGTACTATGGAAGAGGAGAACAATAGAAATATCTAGAAAAGGGGAAATAATACAGGAATGGGAAAAAAAAGCAATATAGGACTAGGCCCTTTGAGACAGTGAATATTACTGTTGTTTTCCAGAATCTTGCTCACTGTGTTTTAGACAGTGCTTCTCACACACTCTCACACATATCTCTCACCTGTCCCCCATAAAACTTTGTGAACCTAGTGTCTTCATGAAGTGTTCATCCTTTCTACGAATCCAAGGTCTTCAGATTCCATTTATTCAAATCTCATTCTTTACTAGGCCCAACAATGAATCAAGTTGCATAGATGTGGGCCTGGTTTAACATTCCTTTTCACCAGAAGTCAGGCCTTTACTATGCATGGACTTCCCCATGAGCATGTTTATGTGGAGTCTGGGGCAGCTCTAGGAAGATGCCATGTGCATGCAGCTGGCCATCACAAGCGATGGGGCAGAGTAAGCTCCCCGGCAGACATTGCCAGACATTGCCAGTGTATAGGTTTCACATTTGAGAAGTTTGCTGATTTTAAAGTTCTGCAGTCTGAATAAGAACCCTAAATGTAGATTTCTTTTTTCAAACTCTTCTGCAGTTTTTTTTTCAGGATCACTGAGAACTTTAATGTATTATAATAGACTTCTGTTTCTGGAAACAATATATCAAAATAAGTCCTCATCAAGCAGATTTATGAAGTCACATGGATTACTGGAAGGCAGACTTGGCCGAGGATCAGAAGTATGAATTCCAGTCACTACTCTGCCATGCCTCTGTTGACCTGCCACCCCTCACCCCAAATCACTAGGATTCTTACCAGAACACTGCGTGCTGAACTGTGCTGCTGCCACACAGTCCCCTGCAGGAGACATCTTTTAGATGATGTCGCCTGTGAAATACAGCCACAGTAAACTTTTCCACGTTTTCTCCAAAGCTGCTGCAACACTTTTTCCTTTTTAATTGAATAAACTCAGGCTTATAAAATACTGTGTACTTCTTAAATGTATATAAAGAGTGCCATCACAGACAGTCTGGTGGGGCTCTGTTACGTATTTTTTATTTAACTTATGAATAGGCACTGGCTAAGTACCTTTGTCTCTTCCAAGCTCATGTCATAGTGGGAATTAAGGGGTCTTCCCTGTCTTAAGCATCTCCAGCTCTGTCACATGACACTTTTTATCCTTGTAACAGTTTTATTTTCTTCACAGTCTATCTGCTTCATGACTGAAGGTTGCTCTATCTACTGGGACTCTTTTCTATGCAAAATGACCTTTAGCAACACATACGTGTGCAGGCATGTATGTTTAATGAATGAATGTGTGACTCAAGAATGACATAGGGAAAACTAGCCCAATCAAGAATTCAGCATGCTATGAAATGCAGTGTACTCTCTCATTACTAAATATTACTGAGACATGCACATCTTATAATGAGAATATACTAGAAGCAAAGGGGCCTTATTTGTTGATTATTGTTTCTTTCTTTTGTTGCTCTCATTACTTTGGAAGGGTTAGGGGTATGTAAGGAGCCCAATATACAATTTCTAATTTGTTTTTGAGATCTGATTCTCTCTAAAGGAAGTAAGAAATATTGCTTGTTTTTCTGAAATTAGGTATTGAATTTATTGTTAAGAGAAGAACAAACTGGTCTTGTAGGAGAGAAACCCACATCACTTCCATCTAGTAGGAGCATCTTGAGGTGAGACCTGAAGCATTGGGTTGGGAAGGTGGTTTGAGGGGGAGAGTTGATGACTGTGGATTGAAATGCGGAAGTGTCACAGTATGCTTCGAAAAGGAGAATTTTCTATTGGGCTCTGGTGGCTGTCTGTGTTTGAAGGACATTTAGTAGTAAAAACTTACCATTTAGATGTCTGCTGATTTGATGACACCATAACCCAGTCAGTCTTCAAATTGATTTTCACTTCTGATCAATGAAGACATTATTGAAAAATATATGTCTATGAAATCACAATTGTCTACACAAAATTCACCACATAGGAAAGTACATATGGCATGTAACATCTTCTTACTTAGGAATGGAAGCACCACGTAAGTTTTTGCATAATGAAGTTGGCACAAGGTATCTCGAGACAGTTCTATATTGTATTATTATTTATTCTATTGATGTTATGGGATTTTAACAAACAACTTCTGGTATTTCCTGTCAGTGAAAAGACATCAGACACTTTCAATTGTGGGGTTGACCATGAACCAGTCATTCAAGACAAGTCATGAAATTTTATCCTGCTGTATGTCAATCATAAATTTTATCCTGCTGTATTTCAATCACCATTTTATTCCATGGAAAGAAACGATAATTTAGGACCAAATGTGGGAGTAGTAGGGTGGGGACAGGCTTCAGTCAGACTTCTTGGAGTTAGGTGAAAGGACATCCATTGTGGACTCAATTAAAACAAACAAGGAAGGAACAAAAAAAGATACTTTAAGATTTTACAACAGGTACATCATAGTGTAACTTTTTCGTTGTTTGTATCTCAGTTTATTTCTCCAACCCATAGGGAATATATAACATCACATAGCCATTCAAATTTTTATTACGTTCTTGGTGGATACTTACAAATTACACGAAAGTAGGTCTGTATAATCCACTCTGCATTACAACATAAATATCACATATTAACTCACCTTCTCACATTTGGACTTACTTCTGAGAGTTGATGATCTGAGTCAGTATTAAACAGGTTAAAAATTTGACACATAATTTAGATATCACCATGCTTGTTGATGAATTTTGTGAAACATCCATACATTAAAAATAAATGACATTCATAGGTTTGGTCTTAATTGTCAGGTATTCAGCAAAATATTGTCAGGAGTACAGATAAAATATAAAGACTCACTTGAAATGAATTAAAATTAGCTTTATTGCCTTTTAAAAATAGAAGGCAAATTGCTTTCAAAAAATATGATATTCCAGATTTTCCAAAGGTGCTTCATATTTTGTTTTTAATTTTTCAAGGTCAACCAAAATAAAATTATTTTACTAAAAAGGGAGCCAAAAGAAATGTGTCCATAGTTTGTATCATTATCTTCCTTATCCTGTTATCAATAGAGCTCAGATGAATTTATCTCCCTAGAAATAAAATTGATGAATACAGAAAATTATTCTTCTCAAGTTTGAGGTGATAAAAATAAAACAAGGTAGCAAACACCCCTTTCATTTCATTGCTTCAGCCTGAATGTCTGGAGAGGGTAAGGGTGGGGGTTCATGGCTGGAGGGACAACTGAGTGTCAGCAGTATTGGGGTGAGTGTGAGTTTCAGAAGATGGGGGAGGGGCAGGGCAAGGTTCAGGAGTTATGTAGAAGTGTCAGGCTCAAGGTCATGATGGAAAAGTACGATGCCAGGGCCATCAGGGCAGGAAACGGTTCAGAAATAATGGGAGAAAGGCGAGGTTCAGGGTTCAGGGGTCGTGGGAGAGATGCATGGGTTATACAGAAGGCAGCAAGAGTTACAGGAGGACAAGACTCAGGTTGTGGGACTTTATTTATTTTGACACTAATATTGGACTTTTTATTTATTTTGACACTTTATATTTCTTTAGTGAGAAAAGCAACTGGCTCCATTAATGCATTCATATCTGCTAACATTATTTCTTTGACGTTTAAAAACACTGTACATCAAGACATACTGAAAAAGAAAAGTTTCTCGGTTCAATTTTGTTGTTGCTGTTTGGTACAAACCTTTCTAGTATCAGCTGAAATGAATGGCTTTGACACTTTAGATCATCTAATTTATAGCTAAATGGTGAAAGTATAAAATTTATTTTTATTTTTTAATGCATAAAAATGTCACATGTATTTTAAAGTTTCATTTTCTTAAAGATAAGTGTTTGCTTCTTACAAGAAAGTAAAATGGGGTTTCTAGTTGGGTGTATTCTGAATATTGTATAGTTAAATGCAGATGAGAGTGGGTATTGCCATCTTCATCTCTGCTGGCTTCCCGCAAAAACATTTTCAGCTGTTCTTTCTTTCAGTAGGCCTGGCTCAAGTTTCGTATTCTATACATGCATATAATTTTCTCTAATGAGTGTTTACAACATGTTTCAGACAGTGGAGTTAAAGAAAATTGACAACAAGAAAAATAAAAACTAGTCAATTTCCACATAAATTAGTATGCTATGGCTTTCCTATTTTATTGGATATGATAAAGTGTTTCGTTTCCTTGTGCTGCATGATAATACTTTTAATAGGCATCTTTAAGACACTTCAGAAGTAAAATAAAAAGTTTCTTAACAGGCTAGAAAACAGATCTTTGTAATGAGATAATAACTTAAACCTTAGAGACTTTAAAATATATTTCTGGTGAATTAACAAGACTATTTCTAAACTTTATACTGAGTTCTAAGTCATGCACAAGACATTCTTTCGTGAACATCCCATCACTTCCTCCCTCTTAAACTTGAAGTGTGTGTTAAAAAACATGTGTATATACATAACTCACCCCCACACGCATATACCATAGGCACCCAATCTCTCGAGTTAGGAGTAGTAAAAACATCCGATTAATACTTGCATGTCCCTCAGTGAGGTCTGTGACTATAGATCAGTTCACAGTTCCTCACCCTCTGCTCTAGGTCACTAACAGTCACTCAGCTTTCCTATAGAAGGCTGAATAAATTACTCACTTTAAATTGGAAATGCTAATGTGTTTTAGAACAATATTTTCAGTAATGTCAGCACTTAGTCATTACATCAAAATCCACACTATTAAAATAATTTCAAAGTGCTGATGTAAATATCTTTGTTGAGAAGTGTTCATTTCCTTGTCCTCTCCTTTTATGAAATGATAGTCTTTCAAAATTGAATTAAAGGATGGCCACTGCTTACTACCCAGAAGGAGCAATAAGCATCACTAAGATGGGTTTCATAGTTCTGTCTGAGGATGATTCATTGCCTTCATTTTATTCTATTAACTGCATCTTCATTTACTTTTTATTTATTCATAGTCCTAACCACTTGAAAAATAGTGAGCATTGAACATTAATCGCTATATTCAATTTACTGCTTGCACTGCAATAGAAGGGACATTTTCTGAGTTTACTATTATTAATATTTCAATTTAATGAGAATGAAAAATATTATTAAAATTCTGCTCCTTTTACATATCTATAGTTTATATCTTAGACTGTATTGCATAGTCATCTGTCCTATACACATTTTTCTAATAGTTGCCACATTTCCTTTCCAGTTGGTCATATAAATTTTTTGGTACACTTTGATTTCAGAGTGATAGACTCCATGTACATGGAACCTTCCTTTTCTTAACGCTGATATAGTGTATAAAGGAGTCAGTCAGACACAGAGAGAAAATGAAATTTTGCTCTTCAGTTTGCATTTTGTGTGCCTTTCAAACAATTCATCATGTACAATTTTCTAATTAGATTTTATGAAACTAGTAATACCTTAGGTTCAAAATGATGTTAAACCTATTTAAGCAGGGGAAAGCTCCTATCCATGGTTTAATTGTTTTCTATATTAAACCATATGCCTGATGACAACTGTTTCTTAGTCACACATGCATAGAAGCTAAGACTGAGGAGCCAGTTTTAGCAGAGATATTGAATGCATGAATTAGGTAGACGGATGTGTATTTTTAAGACTTCATCATTATAATGCCATTTTTTATAAAGGGTCAACTTTTCTTATGGAATTTTTGTTCTCTTCCTGAAGAAACTCTCATGCCAACTTTTACATTCTCTCATAAGGATTTTAACTGTCCCAAAGCTATATTAGAATGCATCTCCAACACACTGTGGTATGTTAAAACTCCCACAGTAAAGGGACCGTGTTGTCTGCCTTGCACTTTCTCTAATTTGGAATTTGGACAAGTAGCCATTTTTGCTTAAGAAGAGAGTATTAAATTTGAACTGGATTCTTCCATTTTCAGGGATTTGTCATGATGAGAGAACGATGCTGTGTGCAAAGAACTTAAAAACTTCAAGGTGCAATTATAATCAAAGTTCTGGCATCTACTAGGGTTTTTAACTACAGTTATGTGAGCAGTAAATATGCTTTCTGGCATGTGGTCACGTTAAAATTATTTCAGAAAATGCACTCCACAGACAGCCATAATGTCCTCTCTAATTTTTTATTGTGTAAATTTATCTTGGATAATTTACAGCCTTCTAATGGCCTGAAATTATATAGTCTGCACTAATAAGTTGCTACTGCTCAAAATATCAAGAATTTCCAGTGCAGATGCTACTACAAAAATTCAAATCTGTTGTTTTTACTTTCAATAGGCTTTGTGTCTTAGAAATTCTAAATACAAATCTGTAGTACACTGTAAATTTTCACATCTCCCATCTATTCACTGGAGGAAATGGATACAGCAAAATGTACTTTGGTTCTTTGTGAGTGTTCAAGATATTCCTCTCACAGTTATAATTCAAATATTCATTTCATTGATAAAAATAAGATCAGTTATGTCTTTACCATTTTTATTTGATTTATGGTTGCCATTAATATTTTAATTGAAATGGAGTATATTTAATAAATTATTTATTAAATTTATAAAGCTATGTACCTATTTTGTATTTATATTATTTAAAGGTATTTGTCTGTGAAGTCATTTTATATTCCAAAATTTGAGATTTTATTAGGATATAGTATGCTCACATATTTGTAGGATTTGTTCACAAACTTTATTAGAAACTATTAACACAGTTTATAAACGTACTTTCCTTTTTAGAGGCAATTAATATTTATTTAAGCTTTCTGCCATCTAGGGTGAATAATGGTACTGAAATCTAGGTTAACTGAAAGTCAGAGTCTTACTCAGTACTTCCACAATGTTACAAAAATGCTGCTGCCCCAGAATGTGTAAGTCTGTCAGGAAGAAAGACCTTGTAATGGCCTGTTTTCAACCCATCTGACTTGTTGAATTCAGTATGAATCTTCTGACTGGCGGTCTTTGGTCTTTGGTTAGATTCTGAAAATAAACATAACTTGTTAACGGAATTCAGACATTTTCCTTTATTTTTTTCATATGAAAACTGCCACCTGACACTCTTTACATTGAAGTTATAGAAATCACACTTGGACCTTTTTCACTGTGATCATCTGTTTGTTTGGATAGCATTTCATGTTAGACATGGAAATCTGAGGAGTATTTACTTGTAGTTGAGGATGGTGAGGGGTGACAATGTGATCGGACTGGATGTGTATGACAATATGTGTGGAATTGTCAAAAGAATAAATTTAGTACAAAAGATATAGAATTAACTTCATCTTGGGTTGGATATAAGTATTTAGAGATATCTATTTATTGAATATTGACAGCCAAGGTTCTGCCTTATATTAGAATAAGCATCCAGAAAAATATAATAAAAATTGAATGGCTTATATACTTTTTGTTTTGTATACTTTTGTTAATAAAAATTTTATTTTTCCTGCTAAACACTTATTGCCATTGTTTTAGAGCAAAGGCCACTTCTGTGAAGTGGCAGGATTAATACTAACATTTTCACTCTCACTTCAAAGCATAATGCCAATGGAATTTTATAAGGGTATTTTCATTGGATATATATTTTTTCTTTCCTTGGAGAACTACAAAAAAAGATGGAATATACTTATTTTCAGTAGACATGCTAAGGCAATTTCTGCAATCAAATCATAATTTGATGAAATAAACCTTAAGAGACAGCCTCCTTAATATATTTTGGCTTTAAAATAAAACATGGGGGAACATATTATTAAAACAATGCCTTCAAAACAACCAAGGCACTTCTATGATTTAAAGTTTATAGTTGCTCTACAAAAGCAATAAAATGTTAAATGGAATGATTATGTTGGATCCCATAGTTAATTAGACACAATTATTTTGATAATCAAATAATGTGAGAGGGTGAACTTGATCACCTGAGCATGCAGAAAGCACACCCTATAAACTGATGATTCTTGATTTTTTATTTTTCTGCCTCCTTGTAAAAGTAAACAGTATAACACAAAACAAAAAAAATTAAAAAATTCCTTTAGATTTTACTTATTTTAAAATGGTCTCTCATAAAACATCATGTTTGAGAAGGTATAATGGTACAGCAATGTAACCCCAGAAAAAAGGTAGAGAGGGACATGATTCTAGGCTGAAAAGCAATCTGGGTAACTTACCATATTGTGCCAAAGCAAAACAAACAAACAAACAAACAAAAAAAAACAAAGAAATGCCTGGTTGTGTCTCAGGGTCAGGGGCTAGCACATGGGAGATCCTGAACTTAATCCCTATAACAGGTTTTAAAAATAATGATTTAATAAAATGTTCACAACATATTACATTTAAGAATTTAGCAAGTTAAATAAACACCTGGACAGGTCTCAAGAAACTAAAATTTAGACACTATACAACTGTCAAGAAACAATGTGCCCATTAGTAGCTAACATTGTAAAAGCCCCACATTGAGGTCATTTAGATTTTCTAAATATATTGTCTTCAGTAAATTTAAAATTGATATGGATTAATTTTGTTTTGGCATGAAAAATATACTCCCTAAGTAAAATTTAAACATTTTGTGAACAAATATTTTTATTTTATTTTGAAAGATAAACTACCCATAATCTTCCAACATGTAATTACTCTACAGCATTTACCTTTCTTGGAGTTAAGAACATGAGTATTTTAAAAATTAAATCTGAAAATGTTTCAAATGGCAAAAAAATTTATGAGAAAAAGAAAAACACCTAAGAACTGCATTGAAATCTGGTAGATACTGCATCTTGTGTGCCCTGAAATGAAATACAATGGCCTTCTCTGGTATTCTACAGTTAACACACTGAAGAGATCTTGAGGCATATTCATTGCTGACAATTCCATGTATCTACTACGCTATTCCAATTACTGAGACATGTTTACTTCCCTAAAATTCCTCAGGTCCTATAAGAGTATCCCTTCTTTACTTTTAAAGCTACACCTCCAAGTCAACCTGAACTATAAAAACCTGGCATGATAAATGCACCATGTTTACTAGCACATTCTGATCTACACGACAGTTGTATTTCTGAAAACTTCGGGCTATTTCCATCTTTTGGAAAACAAAACCACTTATCTTGCACTAAAGTTGCTTACTGTCTCAGAAATATTCCAATGCTGTTTTTATCACTTTAGTTTGTGAACAAAAAAATCTTTATACTGTCAGTAGAGGAAGAGTTTCAATTTATTAAATTTATCTTAGTGGCTTCAGACTCAGCAGCTGTATAGCATCTCATTTTCTGCAAACTAGGGATGCAATCAATGCTGGCACTCTTATACTATTGTGTGAATTAATATGAAAGTGCTTTCAGCATATAGCAGAATATAATAGTTATTTTAATCTCTTCACATGTTGTAGAATCACTTATGAAAATATGTCCTAATAATACTTCAGAGAAAATTTCTTATCTACTTATGTATTAAGAAACATTCTTGCAAAAATTTAATTTTAGAAGTTCATCTTTTTAAAAATGTTCAGAGCTAATGGCAATAAACTCAAGCTAATGAGAAAGAAATGTCATAATGAATATTATAATTATAGCATTGTAACTGCAACTTTGCTTTCCCCAAACATTTGAAGTGATATAAAAAGAGGTGTGATAAGCTTAATTATATTGGCTTTAACTGTTTTACTATAGACAAGTGATGGCATTCTCATTACTTGCAAATCTGCCTCTCCCACAAAAAATCCTCCAAAACATTTACTTCCTTCAAAACTTGAAAGTGAACAGATGATATAATTTCAATTGAGCATTAAGACACACTGTTCTGAGAAATGTGCATTGTATGTGTATTTCCAGTTTTAGTATCAACTCTGTGCCCTCAGTGTACTCTGCTTAAAATAAAAAAAAAATTAGTGAAAATATCTCATTGATTTCTTCATATCAGGATAGAGTGCTCCAAGTATGAATGAAGGATGAAGAGAATTACAACAACAAAAAATTCAAGTGTTAATCTGCACTTGGTGCAACGAAGAGAACAGAGCAAAAGCATCTGAGGTGATACTACTCCCACACTACGTAGTGAACATCCTTGGACATCACTGCAGGAAACTCTTCAATGACAGCACTGAAAACAATACCCACACCATGACAGATTCAGTGTGCAAGGGATAATGGTGTATTAGCATCGATGTTTAAGCAATGCCACAGGCTAAGAGTGGGCTGAGTTGAGGTGTCCTTGGTGGCTGTGGCCGAAAATAGGGTTATGATGTCACTCTTTGTAAGACTGATTTCCTGTGTCTTGTCTTTTTATCACCTTCCTTTTTTTTTGTCAAAGCCAGGAAAATCTAACATTTTTTAAAAATGAAGTTCATATGAAATGACATTGTAAACAGATTCAAATGTTCACATATTTTATTTTTGCAAATTAATGACGACTGGATACATCAATAAATAAAATTTGCTCTAAAACGTATAGGGAAAATTCATCATTGGTTCATAAACTCAACAAATATCTTAAGCATATAAAGAAAAGTTATTTAAAAATCAAAGGCTGATAAACAAAATAAAACAAACTTAAGAAGCCAACTGAGAAATAATAAGCATAATCTTTTAAAGCAATACTATTGGTCTTAAAATACGTACTAAATGAGACAGATCACATTCTAAAAACCAAATAAAATATTTCAAATGCTCGTGGGATGTGAGAATATTTGTGCTCAGCAGCACTGTGCAAGGACCTTCTTACGGATTTGAATGGATACAAACTTGCCAGTTATTGGTGACATTTCTATGTGGCCACCTATCTTCTAGAAGATAGAAAATCAGTTTTTTGATGTTGAAGATAAAAAAATCCATTGACATTCTCTTGAATAGATTCAGTATGTCACACATACACAAGCGATATTTTCTGAAATAGTAAAATCAAATAAAGGAATTTAACCCCTATATTTTTACTCTAGTCATAAAGCGTTAAGAACATATAGCATTTGTTATTTAAAAATCACTTTTTATACCACTACTCTGGGGACAAATAGCTTTGGATATTGCCTTTATTTTAATCTAACCATGTGTAAACATCTGTCACAAAAAGAAAACCAAAATGAACCCATTAAAAAAAAAAGAAGCAAGAAAACCCAAATCCCAAACCAAACCAATCAACCAACCAAAAAAGAAACTTCCATGTATCTTGATAATATAAAATTGTTAAATGTTAAAGATTGTTAAGGGTTATGTCCATGAAGTGGTGAACAGCAAATGATTGAGTGTCATGGATGGCTTATATATTATAAAATGTACTGTGGAGAATTTTTGTAACAATGTTTCCCTCAACGTATTTAGAAAACAAGATTGGGCTTTTATGAAGAGATTTGTGTTATGCCAACATGTGTTCAAATTACAATTCAATTCTTGAGCAGACTTCAAACTCTAAAAGTCATGCTTTGTTTTACAATGATAACCTGGATTGACCTCCAAGGCTGTGGTCTTCCTTTAGTTAGAATCTTTTCCAAAGTTTACTTCTGAAAGGGAAAATTAAAATGCCACAGTCACGTTTTGATTATATTGGATTACTTCAATAAAATACAATTTCTACTATGGATCTGATCCATCTTAATATTTAGGAAAAAACAAAGTATGATAAAAGTGTGAAAGTTTTGGGAGGTCATCATTTTGAATTTGGTTTAGACTATCTTAAAAAGGAAATTGGTACAAGTACCAATTAGTTAAAATGTAGTATTTTTGGTATATATCAAAAACTACAAAGCTGAATGAACCATTGGAAATGCTTTACATTTCATTGTCCAGATGTTTCCAAATAGTTTCCAAATTGAAAATAAATTGGCCATTCCAAAGAATTCATTGTAATTTGAATACTATTTGTAGTTGTACAGGACTAGGGTGTTCAATTTGAGTCTTCCACCAAAAGACAAAAATGAAACAAACAAAAAGCAAAAACAGAAAACTGGACACATCAGTGATTTTCATGTATATTTATCTTCAAGCATTTTCAAAGCAGAGATGCTATATTAACAACAGAAAGATGACTGTATGTTACTCTCAAACATCTTCAATATTCATCATTTCCAGGGAATACATGTCAGTGGGGGCAATACTTCGAATCATGTGTAAGTCACACTCAAGAAGATCAAGCCTCTACAGTCGAGAAGCCACCTTACTTCCTTGCACTGCCAACATCAGGGTTTGGTTTTCAAACATTGAGATGTGATTTCACTTACTTGTTGGTCTTTTACTTGATACTGAGTTAACGCAGATTCAAACTGGTCCTCTATTGATTTCAGCAGTAGGTACGTTGGTATAATATGGGGCAGTACTGTCTTCTAAGCAAATTCTTCAATGGTATCATAGAGGTAAACATAGCTAAGTGCTAAATGCCTGGCCTTTTTAAATAAATGCAGACCTACCTTGATTCTCACAATAAACCTGTATTTCCACAGGACAATGTTTTCACACAATGTAAGGCAAAACAGGTATTAAATTGCTTAACAGAACTCATGTTTAAATAATTAAAACTATTTGTGTTTAAAGCTATTTGCAGATTTATTAGAGAAACAAATACAAATATGCATTTCTACAGAACTGTTTTTTTTTTCCAAAATGAGCTT